>NC_087271.1:21500523-21857261 GCF_015220805.1 Pogoniulus pusillus | reverse complement strand
AAAACAACAACACCCAACACCACCAGCAAACAAAAAGAGCCAACACCCCCCCCCACCCCACCCCCCCCCCCCCGAGAAGCTACTTTAAGCAAACTTAAGATAATCCAGTCCTGTTGTGTTCATTCTTAACCATAAACCACTGGCATTGCCATAAACCGTCCTAATCACAATTGGCCGTACACTTCTGCTTTCTTACTGTGAAGAGGAGAACATCCTGACCTGTAAAAACACCAAGAAAAATGTCATCTCCTCAGTTTGAAGCTTATATTCAAATGATTATTTAAAGACTCCACCTGAAAAATTCAGAGCTTAAGATGTCTTTTCATTCCTTCCCCTCTGTGTTAAGAAAAAACATGTCAAATACTCACCTCCCACTTGTACTTGCTACAATGGCAGCCAGAAAAAAAACTAACAGGATGTTGGGAAGACAGCAGAAAACTTGTTGCATATAGGCCCAAATGAATTCTCACTGCTACACACACCCCTTGTGAACGGGAATGTTTTTGAGTATTGGGGTTTGCTGTCTGCATCCTAAGAAGGACCATAGCAGAATCAGAGAAGGTACAGAGAAGGTCAGGTAAATGAGTAAGATGATGGAGAAGCTGCCTAATGAGGATATTTGAAAGTGTTGGGACTTCTCATAGAATCAGTCAGGGTTGGAAGGGACCACAAGGATCATCTAGTTCCAACCCCCCTGCCATGGGGCAGGGACACCTCACACTACATCAGGCTATCTAGAGCCTCATCCAGCCTGCATTAAACACCTGCAGGCATGAGGCTTCACCACTTCCCTGGGACGTACATTCCAGGGTCTCACCACCCTCATACTAACATCCAGTCTGTAGCTACCCATTTCTAGCTTTGTTCTATTCTCCCCCGGTCCTATCACTACCTGACAGCCCTCAAGAATCTCTCCCCCAGCTTTCTTGTAGACCTCAGAGCCTTCTCCTGTCCAGACTGAACAGCCTCAACTCTCTCAGTCTCTCCCCCATAGGCAGAGCAGCTCTATCTCTCTGATCATCCTCATGGTCCTTCTCTGGACATGCTCCAACACATCCATATCCCTCTTGTAACAGGGGCTTCAGAACTGGATGCAGTACTCCAGGTGGGGTCTCACCAGTGCGGAGCAGAGGGGAGAATCACCTCCCTCAACCTGCTGGCCACACTTCCCTTGATGCAACACAAGATCTGGTTGGCTTTCTGGGCTGCAAGGGCACACTGATGGCTCATATTGAGCTTCTCATCCACCAGCTTCCCCAAGTCCCTCTCCTTACGGCTGGTCTCAAGCTAGTCACTGACCAGCTTATATTGGTGCTTGGAATTGCTTGACCCTGATGCAGCACCTTGCACTTGGTCTTGTTGAGCTTCAAGAGGAGAAGGGTGTGTATATGATCAAGGTTCACAAAACTCTGGATATAAGGGGTAAGATGAAACCAGAAAACAGAGCTGTAAGTCACCAAATCTCACAATTAGAAACATGTACCACCATTCTTACTGAAACTAGTAGAAGATAAGGGTAACTAGATAAAAATACAGCTTTTAAACAGCAGGCACTGAACTTCTGGAATTTGTGGCCATATAAGGTCATGAATCAGACATCATCAGCAAGTTCAAAAACAGATTAGATTCAAGGATGGTAGGTCCATAAAGGGAATAGGTGGGGATGGAGCTTCTAATATCACTAGTCCAGTGCCTGTGGCTGCTGAAGATTTGTGAAGGCAAGGGACTGCATATTGTGGCCAGGCACATCCACTGTGGGAGACAGTACACTGAGTTAGGCCACTGCTGACTCAGTAGGGCCTTTCTGATATTTTTTATACTGCTCTGCAAAGGTGAATTTGCTCTGAAAGATGTGAAAATTGCTGGAGGGGGGTGGGGTGGGGGGGAAGAAGAAGAAGAAAAGAAAAGAAAAAGAAAGAAAGATGAGCAAAAAATGGAATATGACATGTTTCTAAGCATTACAGTGAAAGTATACTGAAGTCTATTATGACTGAGATGTCAAGGACCAGTGGTAAAAGGAATGGAAACCAGAAATATAGTAAGGAAATGGGTTTCAAAGGACTGAAAAAGTGGCAGATATCAACTGCAGATGGATGTGCATGAATCATTTGCGGCCATAGTTCTGCTTGTCTGTTAAATGAGGTTTATGCTATTTATCCTGACAGAAAACACAGAAGCTTAATTTGTTATGTTTCAAAGAATTTTGCAGAAGCTGAAATGCAAATTGCTGTGAGAATGTTCCAAAATGTGCATAACTCAATAGAGTAATTTGCAATAATTTCCGAGAGTTTGGTTGATGCCTTGTAAAAGCTAGCTCTTACTGCTGAACACCAGCTTTAACAGCAAGCCACTGAATAGTGAAATTGTTTTGTAAAACCATGCTCTCATCATCTTCTGAAGGTAAACAGGGATGGATGATCTTTAAGTTTTAACAGCTATGTCCTCACTGAAACTAGAAGTCATTTCCCCATCTAGAATGCACTGTCTTATAGTCAGAGTCCTAGTCCATCAAGAGAAAAAGGTAGCTTCTTTATGGATAGAAGGAGTAATTACTACAGAAAAGCTATCCTTAGTCCTACACAGACTTGTTTAGGAGCAGGCCTTAATGATTTTGGTGGCTTTTGAACAGCCATATCTAAATGTCAAGAAGAATGAGAAGAATCCGGGGGACTTTTTTCCTTCTTCTTAGGAAAGCATTTTTTCTGTCCCTATTTCTGCATTTTTTCCCCTTTCTCTGGATACACACCATTACCTCCATTAGGCAGCCTAGATACACCAAGAGAGAAATAGGAATGTTTCACTTTATTCTCCAACAGTAAATGTAATCATGTTCCCTTGCTGATTTGTGTTTGGAAATTACCATTCTAATCCAATAGTTTAATTTTATTATACCCTTCAGTCTAACAGACCAGGCAGAGAATGTGTAATCACAAACAAAGGGCCAAATCCTGCTTGCCATACTAATGGGAGTAGTCCCACTGATTATAATGGGACTGCAAGCAAGCTTTACCCTTAACTAATGTGAAATAAGATAAATGCATTCAGGCTCTACTGTAGTTTTTTTCTTGGAGCTGTTCTGAAGGCATACTATTAAGTTGTTCAAACACAGTCTAATGTAGTGGTTAGAGTACAACTGACATAACAAAAACCCTCTTCTTCATTGGTAAATGCAGGTATCTAATATTTAGCTTATGCTGAGCTTAAAAGGCATAAATACTTCTAGATATTTGGAAGCTAGTATTTATATAAAGGTACTCGCAGTGTCCAAATATAACATATTTTAGTATCCTTCTGCAAATTAAGCCATGCTACATTTCAAGTCTAAACCTACACATTTTTCCACTTTTTGCCTTTTAACAGTGTTATTTGTAAATCAAAATGATGATGGAGGGGGGAGGGTAAATCACCTGTTTCTTCATTTGTTATTTTTGCTTACACCTTGCCTGTGAAATGGTGCTTGGCCCACATCAAGTCCTCTATAGCATGCAGCCTTAGTATTGGGGGCAATAACCCAGGCTTTTTCACAGCTTCCTAATAGTCTCAAACCTTCTGAGTTGAGGCTTCTAGGTAAGGTGTCATGGTAGGCCTGATAGGCTGAAATAGGCTTATACACATACTGGCTTGCCAGGCATGTTTTTCTGCTCTCACTTCTTCTGTGCTGGGAAAAGCAACCATAGGAAAGAGGACAAAGAACCTGGAACCACTGAGTCTAAGGACTCTGACCTGCCCAGACTTGTTTTGCTCTTGTGGTAAACAAGGTACCATGCTTAGCTTGTGCCTGCCTTGTGCAAGGCCTATGCTTTC
The DNA here is from genome assembly GCF_015220805.1 of Pogoniulus pusillus. Lineage (NCBI taxonomy): Eukaryota > Metazoa > Chordata > Aves > Piciformes > Lybiidae > Pogoniulus > Pogoniulus pusillus. The sequence goes on along the minus strand of NC_087271.1, from coordinate 21,853,457 downwards.
CCAAAATTGGGTAAAGCAAACCTATGGTTTCACCTAATACGATCAAGCTTGGTTAACTGCCATTCTGATTGGCTATTCTATGTCCAAAGGCCCATTGGTCTTGGGCTGTATTGACAAAAGAGTTGAGCAGGTAGCACAGTGTGCTCTGCTATTGTACCCGTGCTTGCTGCTTGCCTGCTGCCACTGCTTACTGCCTCAGCACATCCCGAATTGCCTGGAAGCTGCCTGCCTCGAGTTTACCAGGAACAGGCTCTAAATGCCTGCACACAATCAGCCTGCATAGCCAGCGTGACATCCTGCTAAGACTGCACATCGCAAGACATCCTGCCTACTCCCACCTGCAAAGGTGGAAGTCCTGGATACACTGATGTCCAGAGGATGAGGTCAGAGATTGTCTGACTCCTTTGCCAGCACTCCGTGAAGCCTGGGAAGAATTAGAATTCTCAGCAGCTGACAGGACAGTAGCAGAATTCCCTGAAAGTGTTTGGGTACTGTCTGAAGCTGTAGCTAGCCCCGCAACTCGGGAGATAATGTTATGAAGAGGAGATAATTTTATGAAGAGGCTTAAAGCCTCTTGTGGTTCACCACAGCCTTCTGCCATAAGCAGAAATCTGCTCCTTGAGTCCATTGAGTGCGCAAGCAGTATCTGACCATGAGTGGTATTTGACCACAGGAATCTTCTCTTCCAGTTCAGTTAATGTTTATCTTTTTGCTAGTTATTTCAAGAGCCAATGTTATTATCTGTATAAATGTTTCCAGGACCATGCAAAGAACTGATTATTATTAAAATTAGTGGTTGGGGGCGGCATGAGTTCTGAATACCAAAATTAATAAACAATATTAATTTTGACAATATCATACCACATTAGTTAATTACCCCTTCATAACAGAAAGAGGTCTAAGTTGCTATAAAAGACTGATACAAGACTTGCAGAGAGAGGTGTTAAATAGAATCATAGAATGGTTTAGGTTGGAAGAGACTTTAAAGATCATCCAGTTCCAACCCCCCGCCATTGGCAGGGGACACCTCCTGCTAGAACAGGTCCCCTCAAGGCCTCATCTAACCTGGCCTTGAACACCTCCTGGGAGGGAGCATAGTTGCAATATGAGTCAAAGAAAGATCTGTAGAATTATAAAGTGAAAAACAAATCCCCAAAACCACAGTACATCCACACTACCAAAACAGTACACATACAACCAATGTCAGGCTATTAATAAGTTACTTTAAAATAATCTAATTGATTTTTCCACCTTAACCTTATATATAACTGTTTCAGTTGGGGCAATTAAAGAGGCAGGAATCATAAAGTACAAAGTTAATTTTATTTCCAGAAAGCCCTGCCCACAACTCTATAGAAATTAGTTAAATTTGGGTAGTAATTTGGTCAAGAAAATCTTCACAAGGGTGCTTATGGGCAATTCATTCATTTTAGGAGAATCAGAAAATTGAAAAAGTTTAGCCACAAAATGGCTTTGCCTCACTTACAAATAGGCAGCCTGCAGCCCTAGGGAAAGTGTTCTACTCACTGTCATGGAGTAAAAATTTCAAGATAGTCCCTGGCTCCTCTGTGGCAGTGTTGGAACTGCTCAGCTGTTAAGAGGCTTCTAGATCTTTCCAGGGTGCTGGAAAAGAGGCAGACAATCTCTGATCTGATCCTGATTCCTCTTGGCATGGAGGTTTGCAGAGGTGCAGGCAGGATCTCTTGCAGGTATGCAGAGAGCACAATGTTGGTGACACTTCTTGCCACGTTGTGAGGCACTTAAATGCCTTCTCTTGGGAAACTTGAGGCACTTAGTTTCCAGGTATTTCAAGCCCAAAATATCAGGGCTAAGCTGGTCTGAACCACAAAGCAAAGCAGAACACATCCAAAAGCAGTGAGGCAGAGGCAGCAAGGCAGAAGCAGCACAACTGCTTGCAACTTACCTCCATTTATATAACTTGCCCAAGTGTAATGGCTCCTTTTCCCACAGAGATTCACCAATCAAAATGGCATTTGCAAACCAGACCATATTAGGTGAAAGGGCTTGGTCACCCTTATTTGGGCAAGACACCAACAAGTACCTAAACACCTATAGGTAGCTCTTTATCACTTTAGGAGGGGACATAATGGCCCAAGCCTTTGCTTTCCTCCTACCCTTCCTTTCCCCATCAGCAGAAGGGTCAGCCAAGCCAGGACATTTAATAGGCCTATTAGGCTTCCAGGACTATAACCAAGATGGAAACATCTGGAAAACAATTCATGACAGAAGAGAAATAGAAAATGTGAGAGTGGAGCTTTGTCTTCTTGATTAGGGATTTTTTTTTTTTAATTTTTTTTTCCTACTGAAACAGTTCTCAGTTGTGTTTCAGGACCTAGCTAGCTCTGTATAAAAATAAAACTTCAGTCCTTTAACATTATAATGTGTATTTCCGTCAGCTGAGCAGTCTCTTTACGCAGCTCTTTGATTTAGTATACTACAAACCAAATACCCCTTTTAAAGCCTTCACACTTATACATTACCAGGTCATATGGGCACATTTGCTTTTTATTCTAGACAAGATGTTATTTAAAGAGAATATCTTTCCTTGAACTCATAAAAATGTCTAACTGACCATGTTTCTGATATACAAGAGTCAGTCAGCATAAAAGACGCAGAATAAATTGACAACCCAAAGTTGACTTTTCCAAGCCATCAGCAGCAGTGTGATAAAAATGATTCAAACATTTAGCATGAGTCATAGTGGCAACTTGATGGGATCATTGTTTCCTGAAAAGGAAGCCCATATAGAAGCTTCTGTACCATTCACTACAGCAATCTGCTTTTATAATAACAAAGCAATACCAATTTACTACATACCATGGCTTGTCACAAATCAAGTCTTGCCCAAATATGCCACTCCTCAAACACCCATGTTGCTCAGTCTTCCTAAGAAAGCCAGGCAAACAGTCTTAAAGTACACCTCTCAAAGGAGAAAAGAAAAAAATGAGAGTACTTCAGATGAAAGAATTCTATGCCACAATCAGGGAAATATTCTGCCAACAGCCACCTTTCTTTTTGCACCAATTTGGATCAACTCATAGCAAGATCAGGTTGAGAAGGACGCATTTTTATAATGGAATCAGTGCACCTTATTTAGGAGTTAAGTCACCCTAAGGAACTTATACAGCTAAGGAGGGGAGACAGACACCTCCAGAAAGCATCTCAGCTAACCTAAGATGAAATTCACTCTGAAGAGTGGATTTCTTTTTTTTTCAATGATTATTGTGAGAAGCCCCAGATCAAGCTCTGAGTTTAGAATGAATGCTAAAAAAGGATCAGTTAGGGAAACATCTACAGAGGCAGGCCAGTACCTTAGTCCAAACCTGAAATCTGGTAGGTATCACATCACACTAACAGTATGTACTCCCATTTTGCACCAACGATCTGTTGTCTAAAGAAAGGCTGAGCATGAAAACCAATCTAGACCATCTGTGAAGATGCAAGACAAGAAACACCCTAAACTCACCTCCTTTCTTCATTCTGAAATGATAAAATGGGAAGGCTTCCCCTTTAGCCACTTCTATTCACATGTGTTCATCTCTGAATGACAAACTGGGAAATACACTATGCAATGTAATTAGGCTGGTATGGTGTCGGTGATATGGACAGGGTGAGTATGAGTCCAGGATGTCCACCATGGTGTTCCTTATCAACCAGCTATTCATACTAGGGAAACTGTGCTTATAACATACACCAGATGTTTAAACACGAAACACAAGGGTCAGTTCTGTACAGGATGTCATTCTCCCACAAGGTGCTTATGTTGACGGTTTCCTTGACTGTCCTGGAGTCCTGTGTACCCCTAAATTCCTCTCCCTCGTGGCTTGAATGGGAGAGGAAAGGTCACCTGTTCCCCTCCCCACCCACCCCTTGCCCTGCAGGCGTGAAGGGGGAGAGCAAGGGGCCCTTCCAGCAGGAGGCGTGCCCGTGCAGTGCCTGCGCTGGAATCGGGCTGGGATTGGCTGTGGTCTTCACGCCTAGGAAGTGGTAACTCTGCTCTTTGTCTAAGGAGGGCATAAGTACTGGGGGACTCCCCGTCTTTGGGGTTCCCTCCTTGGATTCGTTCCCGCCTTAGAGATCGTGCCTGCCTGAGACTTCTTCCCCCCTCTCGCCTGGCCTGGATACAGAAAGAGCCCAGAGCTCCCAAGGACTGCTACAGCCATTAACACCTTTTGTGCAGACCTTGACGACCACGGCTTCTGAAAGAGAGCGAGAGGACAGGCTTTGGGACCAAGCCAGCCTGCCCGTGAGTTTATTTTGGTTCAGCTTTATGATTAAGAAAACGCTATTCATTTAATAGCTAAAGCCTTTTCCAACTTCTGGCTTTCAAAATAGTCGAATTATCTATAGCATCGTGTAGATCTTCTCAAACGAGCTGAATCTGATAATTAAAACTAAATTAATTTCTATATATAGTTTTGGGGGCAGGTTTTTGGGAAAATAAAATAACTCTATTTCTGTATAAAATTCCTGACTTGGCCACATTAATTCCCTGCCTCCACAACATTGATAGAGAAGCTCTGAAGCTGAAATACGAACTAAATGAGACCAAGAACTGTCAGGACTTAAGTATCTGAATCTTCTGCCTAAAACAGGATTTGAGAAGGTACTAGAAAAGCTATGTCTGTGTTTTAATACGGAGAGGAAATGACAACCTGGGCTCAGTTTTAAGCAAGACCAAACACTTAAGAAGTAACAGATGAAGAGCATTCAAAGTCCATGATTGAAAAAGAGCATAGAAAAATACAAAAAGTTTTTATACAGCCATGATAAAGATTGGGTCCAAAAGATATCAAACGGAGAAAACATTGCCTGAGCCCTTACCAACTGCCGCAAGAGAAGAACCTGGAAATCCACAGGGAGAACAAGCATCAAATGCAGGCTCAGAAAGTGAGAGCCTGGCATCTGAAACACAAAATGGAAAGTCAGGGGATGAAGAAAGGATGAAGACAACCAAGGCCTCTAAGCCTGAGCCAAGAAGTTCAAGCTTCAAGTCAGTTCCTATAGAGAAAGTCATAGGGCTGGGGTGGATGGGGTTAGTACTGTTCCACCTTGGGTCAGCACATTGAACAACTCTGCAGGGGGAAAATAGTACAAGTTATCTTCTAATGGCTCTGATTTGATGCTCTTCTACCCTCCTCTGATGGTTTTGGTCAAGCGAACTACTTTCATGACACCAGAAAACAGCTAAAACAGCTTTATCTGAGCACACTTAAAAGCAATTGGGGAGATCAAGAGGCAGACAAAAATCACAGACAGAAAATGGAGATGCCACGGAACTGTAATAATGATAAATAACAGCTATAGGAAATTCAGAGAATATTTTGATTAGTCTTTCCCAGAGGTAGAAGTAACATTGAGTGACCAGTTGAGAGATTTTTCTCTGTAAGCTAATGCTGTTCAGTGTCTGAATTGTAGTTATTATGCTACTGTTATCCGAGAGCCAAAGATCTACTCAAAGATTTCCTTTCTCACGTACAGAACATGAAATACATGAACAAGACTCAGCAAAGGATGAATACAAATGCAAACAGTTAATATGTGTTGGGGAGGCAAAGATTCCTCTCCAGTTGGAGCTCTGCACATTTCCAGTAACTAATATCTGATTCAGGAAGTTTGAATTTCAGCCATCATATGAAGCAAGGACAAGGACTCACAGTTAGCTACAATGTGGTGCACCAAGGCAAGCATGCCAGATTTCTATTATCATGGTGAGATTCCATGACTACATTAAGCCAAGTTGCTTGACAGCTATGAAAAAGACAGCTTCATCCACTCTCGTCAGAACACTGACCTTTTCAAGAAATAATAGGATATATCCTGCTACCATTTCTCTTGTGAAACTCCTGTTGAGGTCAATAGGAATTTGGCGTACAAATGTGAAATGAGTACTTGGCCCATAATCTTTAGTGCTGCATAACAGGCTATTGGGAAAGGATCCAACATTAGGCATCAGTTCTCATTAATTACACTGCTGATTCCATTTGAAAAGACTTTCTATCATTTATTGTGCAAATTAAATACCGAGAGCCAGATCCTTAGCTGGTGTAAGTCAGAATACCCACAATGAAGTCAAAGAAATAAGGTCAATAAAGATCAGTCAATGAGCTCAATACAGCTAAGTAAAATTACACCACAGAGAATCTGGCCCAATGACTCATTCTCTTGTCAAATCAACATTGCAGAATTTTTTTGTCTGCAACGACTGATCTCTGTTGCATATTTTATGTTTCCTCATGTGTGGAAGGGGAAAGGATGAGACTTCTGGAAATCCTGTGCCAGCAATATACAAGAAAACTCTGTAGCATGAATTAAGGCAGTTCTGAACTGTGACCCAGCATTTTGTCCTAGCATAATAAATGATGTTCTTTTCTGAATTTAGCAAAGGTTTGTATGTATTGTGGTGGAGCAATATCACAATTTACTATTTTAATAGCTTCTACTTATAGTTCAGAGTAGAAGGGAGATCACATTTGTAACTTGCCTCCTTACAGTACAGGTTTATATAGTCTTTTGTATTACATGCAAAAGGAAACAGCTTGAATGTTTATTGTGAAATGAAGCCACTGCTAAGTATTCAGCTTTCTCTCCTCTTCTTTGAATCTGAATTACCCAATCTGAAGTTATGGCTGGTATTTCTGGATCCACATTCCTAAGAAAATACATTTGATCTATCTCATAGCTTGTGAGATCATAACATAAGTATTTCCAGAGGTCAAAAATCTCCACACAGGTATTCAGCCAAGCAGATACAAACATTTGGCCAACAGTTTTAATTAACTCATAGAACCCATTTTCCCACACAACAAGCATTTTTATTTTCAACAATAATAACCCACAGTAGCATAAAGCCCTAACAAGAAGACAGGACTCTGCTAAACACTACATAAATACAAACCAAAGTGATAGCTCCCTCTCACAAAAATAGCAATCCAGTAAATCTAGCCACAACCTCTAGTACCCCCCTGAGAATCAAGAGTAGCTTTCCATCCAAGTATGATGGGGGAGTCAAAAACGTGTTAATGCAAACATACTCTGCAATATTGTACAGTAACGAGTCACCATCTCTCTGTGTATTAAATTGGGCAGTAGCATTTGTAGGAAGTCTTTGTAGCCTTGGTTATTTCTTTGGTAAAACCCAAAGACAGAGATGAATCTGACATATGCCTCAGACCATGCAGCATTCTGACAGGTTCAGCAAAGCACAAGATGCAGCCCACATAAAAAAGAAAAAAAACAATTCCATTACCCTCTTCCCTATTTGTAATATACTTTCAACTTGTGTTTGAAGGCCATCAAAATATGAAATTATCTTAAATACGCAAGCTGCATGAAAACATTTCAATTAAAAAGCTTTTAGAAAAGGTCATGGAGAGCATCTATAATATGTTTCCAAAGGTCTTGGAAAGAAGGAGGGTACAATATGGGTCACATCACAATTACGGTAAATTGGGTAAAAGACAGTTTCCTGAGACTGCTCCTAGCAGAATAAAAGTGATTGAGAAAGTCACAATATGACAGGTATTAATAACTACCTCCTATCATAATGTCTGATATAGTTTCTTTTATCTAAAAGGTTCCCAAAGTGCTTTGTAAAACTCTACATGGAATATTTTCTATTATCACTAATGTGTTTCCACATTTCTGAGAGAGCAGTGCGCCAATGAACTCTACACAGTAGCACAGCATGAGTTTTTTTGGAATCCCAGAAAGTGAAGAATACCATTTCTGTTTGAAATACGGGCAGGGGAAAGGTGTATTTGCAGCTAGGCTCTCTCTAGCATAGAACATTTTCAGCACCAAATATTCCAAAGTGCTGATGTACCTCCGGTTAAAGCTAAGAACATTTAGCAGTGCTGCACATTTTGTAACAACTTACAATAAATTTGGAAGAGGAGCATTAGTTACTGAATCACCAGGAACATGTCCTTTGAAATCTATGTCCTAAACTGAGGTTTTCTATTGAAGTACTGCCTCAGATCAAGAAAATATGACTTATTAGACCTGGTGACATGGCAAACCACACAGCCCTATGGTATTTGACAGAGTAGTAAACTACTTCTTAATAGCTGAAAGTCCAGGGAAGGTGACCTCTATTACAATCCATAGGTGACCTCTATTAAAATCTGTAATGTGTTTAAAAATTAAATATAAATAAGCAAGAAAACAGGTGGATTGCTGAAGAGAAATATTCAAGAGCCTATTAAGCAAAAATGTGTCCTGAAAGTATGTAAGAGGATCTAAACAAAGCCCTGTCACGAAGTACAAAGTATAGAATCATTGAATTGTTTAGGTTGGAACAGGAGGGTTCCTGTCTCCATTTGATTCATACTGCCATCTTCCTACCTGCCTGTCTTAACTTTGTTCTCCAGCTAAGCATATATCTATGTACATATCTGTGTATATATCCCCAATGAAATGGTAATGCAAAAATACTGATCCTTTTCTATGTCCACAAAGCTGGGAGGAAGCATGCCTGATGTCAGAAAGATGCAAAATTACAGGGAAAGAACTTCCTTACACAAAACCTGTCTCTTGTGTCTTGGGAGAAGTTTAACTTTTCTGACTGAGGAATTTAGCTGGGATTATTTCTTTTTTTTCCCCCATGACTATGAAAGCTAAAAAAGTCATTACATTACAATTATGTTGCCCGATGACAGGACAAGGGGCAATGGGTGGGAGCAGAGTCATAGGAAGTTTTATTTAAGCATGAGGAGGAACTTTTTTCCCTGTGAGAGTGAGGGATCCAGAGCACTGGAACAGGCTGTCCAGGGTGGGTGTGGACTCTCCCTCTCTGGACATACTCAAAACCCATCTGGAGATGTTCCTGTGTGATCTGGTCTAGGTGATCCTGCTCTGGCAGGGGGCGTTGGACTGGATGAGCTTTCAAGGTCTCTTCCAGCCCCTGACCTTCTGCATGATTCGTTCTGTGAAGAGTTCATTCTAGGAAAACTATTTGCAAAGGAAAATATATGCAACTTCTTTGGTTACTCTTACATACTCTCCTTTTCTATGTCATACAATTGAAAATGATCACATTTGGGTAAGGTTTTTTGTCATTTTGAGGATGGCAAGACAAATACCCACTTAGTTTGTTGAAGTCAGAATAGTTCAAGGTTTAAAAAAATCAGTGCAACTCTTTTTATTGAATTCAATATGCTTTACATGAGGACTAAATTCTCCAAAATGCAATCCCTCCTTTCGGATTTAGATTAATATGTCTAGGTCACATCTCTACCTCACCTTGAATTTCTTCTCTCTAAGCTTCTGGCTTCAAAACCTGGTTGTTTTGCTTTGCAATAGTATGGGTCCTACAAATAACCATTCAATTAGTTTCTATTATTCTCCTAGAAATCATCTAAGGTATGCACATGGGAATTTCCACCCTCTCAGCCCACCACATGCACATGTGCATGTGCACACACGCATGCAAGCTCACACGCCTGCACAAAGGGTTATTTTATACTGACATTCAGCTGCCAGCTCGTTTCATCCTGGTCTTTATAAAATAATATCCTAAGTAGCCTATTAGCTTTAAGGTCAAAATCTTTGTCTATTTTCTAAATCTGTTCTCTCCTCTCCCCCCCCGCTCCCCCTCCACACGCACACACTTCCTTTCCTTTCATTACCCTTTCCTATCAATTATCTCATCCCTGCCTGCTGCCCATCTGAGCAAGCCAGCAGGACCCCCTCAGTGCCCGCCAGATTGTCTCATTCAGCTCGCTCTCAGGTTGCTGCTGATTGCCGTCTTTATTCATTACCAAAACACTTGCTACGTGGTGCTTGGGCCCTGGCAACCAAACTCTAAATCCTGCCAGCGAGAACGTAATTACTAGTACACCACAAACAGAGAATGGAGTCTGCTGTGAGTTGTTAGAAGCAGCCCTGAGATAGACCCGGGCTATTTTCATGTAACTGGAGCCGACTACTTGCTTGTCAGGTGGTATGTGGTAATGATTGGCCTCATTCAGGTTTTTAACAAGCTTTATCTGAGACAAAATATGTCTCTAAACAAACTCACAGATCTGACAAGCGCAGAAATGTATAGGTATGGAATATAGAGCTTTACACGAGCTTTCATCTGCAGATTTATGAAGTGTCCAGAGCCATTGGCTTGACTTAGATGTGGCAGAGCCTTCTCTGATCCGTGGGAGGCTGCCTATAAGGGCAGAGTTCATTTTCCTTGACTATTTGTTGAACCAAAGCAGTTACTAGACACTATGTATCAGGCAGCCCAAAGGCTCTTAAGCGATAATTGGCCTTTCTGAAGGAGCTAAACGTTAGTTACAAATTATCTCAGCACAGATTTTCCTTTTCTCTCCTTGCATGTAAATTGTAAGACTTCTCTGCTTTTATCTGGTTCTCTGTACTTCCCCCTTAAAATCCTGATTTAAAATTTTACTCTTTCACTGGAGAGGTAAAGCTGACCAGTTTTACTTCTAAAAGATATTTGTTAGGGCAAGAGCTGAAAATCAGCTGAAAAGTTCTGTATGTCTTTTGTATCTGCTCTTCAAATCCTTAATCTTTAAAGTGCTCACAAACGAGGCAAATGCCTTAATGCTAAGCAGTCTCTAGCAGATTTGAAAGTTAAATTCAACCAGCATTTATCTCCCCATCAATGGGAAGGATTTATCCTATTACCTATCACTGCCACTGACAAGAATTGGATCTGTAAATCTCCAACATATAAAGGGAAACAGACCCATCTAGAACTTTTAATATGAAAAAATAATCACCTCTGATCCAAGCAATACTGAACTGTATGACAACAGTGCTAGTCAGAATACTGCACATCAGAAGGAAAGGAATTGATATACTGAAAGAAAAGAGAGAGAGAGAGAGAGAGAGAGAGAGAGAGAGAGAGAGAGAGAGAGAATCTTCCATACCACAGAGCTAAGAAGACCTTGCCCCTGGATTTGTTTGCAGTGCTTTGCTTAAGGTTTAATTCTATTGATTACACATTCCATTTTCCAAAGTGCCATTTGCCCGAAGGAGCAGGTGGTGTTTGCTGTTTCCATTTAACTGATATATTAGCCATGTGGTGCACTGCATCAGTGGGCAGTATTAATCAATTTACGGCAAGATGACAGAGAGAATCACTCACAGCAAAATTGCAAGGGGGGGTAAAAAAGGGACAAAAGCAGGAAAATAATGACCACTAATGGGGAACTTGAAAAACAGGGAAAAAAAAAACAAAACACCAAAGATCTGTGCTTTTAATACTTCTCTTTCATAGCAAATGGAATTAGAAGAATTTAGGAACAGCCAGTGTTTGAAAGGAGACAAATATCACTATGTTCAGTGCAGTACTTTTTGTAAGCACTTCACTGTTTAGCACTGGCTGACGAATATACAGTCAAAGATTGAGATCAACTTAGATTTCCCTTTAACTCAAATCAAAATGCATCATGCAAGATGAACACTGGTACAGGTCTTGTTTTGGAGCATCCATTAAGTTTCTATATGCAAGAATTATTTTTGTGCTATAATATTTGATATACTATTTAAATAACCATTTTTCATACCTGAATCTAAGATAAGATTTCCAATCAGCTGGATCCTTCTATTCATAAGTTTTTAAAATTATTTTCACAAAGTGGACCAAGCCACACATTGTTCTGTAATTATGTGGCTAAAATATACATCTTGTTCTAAATTCAGTGAGAAAATAGAGAAGGATGCATGCAGAGGAGGGCAAGAAACCTCCTATCTATTTTCAGTTCAGGAAATTCATACATTTCTCCAGAAATCACAGAAAACACACCAAACCTCAGCTAAATATTTTCACACTCCAAATCTGTTTTTCAGCCACAAAGCAGTGAAAATAAAGAACTGACATAGAAGCTTTAGACTCCCCAAGTGTGTCTGCAGCAGAGACTCAGAGGATCTTCCTCTTCCCTACTTCTCAGCTGCAACAAAGGACATGAAACACATTCCTGTGCCACAAATTTAACTATTCAACCATCCAGCATTATGCTTCTTCATGCCCTTTCTGCAAACAAATAAATGCACTGGGTCAGGTGCAGAAGTGATTTAATTCAAATGATCCAACACAGATTGGCAGCCCAGCAAAATGATTTGGTGACCAGAAGCCACAGCAAAGACCCAGGATGGCCGAATACTGCTTACAGAATCAAAGGATTCCAGTCCTCAGAGGCAAGGTGATGCCTTCCAGTGGGGCTGGGGGGTCTCATATAACTCCAATAAAAATGCAAACCCTCACATTAAATAGCTAGCAGCAACATACCAATGGCTTCTGGAAGATAATAGTATATAAATGCTTCTGGAACACAGCAGATGCATTACAAACACAACAACCAGAGGGAATAAGAGCAGAGCAGACACTATATTTATGTCAGGATTTGAATACTTTTTTTTTAGGAGCTCATTGTACTGGAAAGACTGGACAGTGCTTTGATGACCCACTTAGCCCCAAGACTCTATCCCATCTCTTGACCATATGTCAAAAGAAAATAAAACTTAGGGAAGTTAGAGTTTCTGTTGTAGAGTTAGATGCAAAATGAAGAAATGGACAATAATCTGAATTAATGAACTATGTACCAAAACTTAGAACTTGTTTGTCTGTTTAACATATCTTTCCAGAACACATGCATTTTACTTCTGCAGCACTTCTATTTATTAACAGCTGCATTCATATGAATATTTGTACCAAAAATACTAAATAATGATCAAAAGACATATACATGGCCAGCACATCAAATTTTGGTGGTGGAGTTACCATCCCTGGAGGTGTTTAAAAGGGGACCGGATGAGACACTTAGTGCCATGATTTAGTTAATTAGAAGGTGTTGGGTGATAGGTTGGACTGGATGATCTCAAAGGTCTTTTCCAACCTGGTTAATTCTGTGATTCTCCTGAGTAAGGAGAAGCATAAAATCATAGAATCAACCAGGTTGGAAGAGACCTCCAAGATCATCCAGTCCAACCTATTACCCAGCCCTATCCAGTCAACCAGACCATGGCACTAAGTGCCTCATCCAGGCTTTTCTTGAACACCTCCAGGGATGGTGACTCCACCACCTCCCTGGGCAGCCCATTCCAATGGTAAATCAGAGAAAGCATTATAATTCTGGAAGGTCATACAAACTGGGAGAAGACTGCAGATGGATGCAATCCTTCGGTGAGAAGTGCAAGGAAAAAAATTCTTCTGTTACAGTGAAACACAAGCAAGGACCCGGATACAGGTGAAGGAGAGGCCAGTGGGTCAGTAAAACATTTCTGCATTCAGTCTGTGAAATGGACACTAGACACAAGTCCCAAATGCAGCACTGAAGAAATGTGGAAAATTGTGTTCATGACTGTACTTAACCTGGTCCTTAGAATCATAGAATCATAGAATCAACCAGGTTGGAAGAGACCTCCAACATCATCCAGTCCAACCTAGCACCCAGCCCTAACCAATCAACTAGACCATGGCACTAAGTGCCTCATCCAGTCTTTTCTTGAAGACCCCCAGGGACGGTGCCTCCACCACCTCCCTGGGCAGCCCATTCCAATGGGAAATCACTCTCTCTGGAAGAACTTCTTCCTAACATCCAGCCTATACCTACCCTGGCACAACTTGAGACTGTGTCCCCTTGTTCTATTGCTGGTTGCCTGGGAGAAGAGGCCACCCCCCACCTGGCTACAATGCCCCTTCAGGTAGTTGTAGACAGTAATAAGATCACCCCTGAGCCTCCTCTTCTCCAGGCTAAACAGGCCCAGCTCCCTCAACCTCTCCTCATAGGATTTGTGCTCCAGGCCCCTCACCAGCTTTGTTGCCCTTCTCTGGACATGTTCCAGCACCTCAACATCTCTCTTGAATTGAGGGGCCCAGAACTGGACACAGTACTCAAGGTGTGGCCTGACCAGTGCTGAGTACAGGGGAAGAATAACCTCCCTTGTACTACTGGCCACACTGTTCCTGATGCAGGCCAGGATGCCATTGGCTTTCTTGGCCACCTTGAAAGCTTTCACTTGAACTTTTGCTGTAAAAGCATGGTCATATGGATGTAGCTTAACATGTGTGTCCCAAGAACATCTTCCAATAGCAGGGAATTAAAAACAACCAAACAAAACCCATGGATTTACTGAATTCAGAAATTATTGTAAAGGCATTTTAGAAAAGTCAGGGCTGGAAGAACATTGGAAATTGAGGAATTAGCAAATATACCCTTGACAACAACAAGTTTTGTGAAAATGCTTGTTTCACATAGTTTTATTAGAGAAAGGACCTAAGTTCACTAGTCTTGTGGAAATGCAGGATAGAAATGAGAGGAATGTGGCCCATGTAAAAGGAAAGAGACTGTTTAGGAACTGTCAGATGTAATATATCTCCTTTGTCTCCTTACACACATTGTCTCCCAGAAGCTGACTTATCCCCCAGTATGTAGATGTATTTGGGTGTTTAAAATTCTATTCTTCTTTATTATTATAAAGTAGGCTGAGACATTGAAACTATGCTTCATAAATTAACAAATACTAATAAAACACTGCTTGAGGAACCTGTGTAAATGATATAATATTAACATGAATCATAGCCTTAATGAGAACCAAGGAAACATTTGACAATGGAGTAGGATATTGCATAATTCAATGCAATAAAGTTATAACAGCTCTCAGTAGCACCACATCGTTAAACAAATTTAGCAGACTTTTCAATTAGACTCCATTTCCTGGATTTGATAAACTTCCTCAGAGTTTGCTTTTGCATCTTCTCCTGTTTTTCACCTCTGGACAGAGAAAGCATTTGGATATCTGAACAAATCTACAAGGTGTGAGTGAAAATTATAACAATGGGAGGAGCAGAACTGGGAACATCACTTTAAGAAATGAAGTGAAACTGCGTATTGGCCAACTTACAGACTAGGGACTTTTAAGGGAATTTTCTTTTATTCTCATGTGCTACTTCATAGCAAAACATTTCCAGGAAGCCATTTCAAAAAATCATGCCAAGGTAGGAATTGTCACAATTAACGAATCTCATGGACCAATCTTTCCCATTGTTCTCTCCTTGACAATGTCTAGTGCCACGTGTCTTGGAGGAAAATGCAATAAAGCCCAAAAGCCTTACTTTACACAGCTGTTCAGGTAAGGTTACTCCCTTTGGTCTCCTCCTAATCCCTACAAGGAAATAATTCAGTGCTGAAACATACGCTTTAATATTATCTGAAACTTGTTAGGCAATTAGAACTCTAGATTTTCTTGATACACATTCAAGGATCTGCTCTTAGGGGAGTGTTTCTGTATTTTTGGTCTCTCTTACACCTGGTGATGAGGAGTCTCACACTGGATTTTTGCATGGATACTATATCAGTATCAGGCAGTATTCTTGCCAGACTGTGGATAATTGTATTTTTTTCCAAATTTATGCATCTGTCTGCTGTGATTCTTCTTGTAATGCACTATGTAAAGGAAAAGATGCTTTATAGTAGCTGCTGAATGTTCCCTCATCTATGCCAAGATATGCAGCTCTCTTACTTGAGCAGGAAGACCTTGGGGAGGAGAAATCAATTAGTTCAGAAGATGTAGTGTGTCCAAACACCATCAGGAAGGACTACTTGCAGCTCTACCCACTGAAACACAGGACATGAAATTAGAGATATTAAAATCTGTGTGAGATTTCTACTTCAATATTCTCACTTACACTGCTCAGACCTTAAAACGTTTTTAGTGATGCTGTAAATCTCACTGCAAAAAAGCTTATCAAAAGTCATGATGCAGAAGCAAGGACCTTGCCATTTCTACATATTTATTTTCACTGTTTTTTGTTTTACACACCCAAACACTTGTTTCTAGGGTCAAGCTGTTTATCTGCTGTTATGATGGGCCTAACAGAGTGACACTGCTTATGCTTCCTGTGAGAAAGGAAAGGTACATTAGTGGCTGCAAGTGCCTTAATCTCTAAAAGTTGAGTCATGGGCAACTAGCATGACCAACCTGAGCACTATAAATTACACCATTCGCAACTGTAATCCCAGCACACACTCACTACACACTGCAGAGCACCTTACAAGGCTGCTTTTTACCTCTGTCCACCCTACTACCTTCCAAGTGTAGCATGATTACAGCCCTAAACTGATTCCTCTCCTTGTCTCATAAGGAAGGTAAGCAATTTATTTTCTTGACTGTAGGTGTGCCCTCCTTCCTGGCCTAGAACATCACTTAAAGTCAGTTGGCACAACGTAAGGGAGGACAAAAGCTGGCCCTCATCAGCAGTTCTGCACAGATATGCCCATGTAGAATAAAAGCAGCCTTTTCCACACCAGGCTGCTTATTAAACAGCTCTTAATGGTCTGTGAGGCTGTCCCTCTTCCCTCTGCCTCCAAAAATGTACTTTGCTTTATGGGACTTGTGGGAACGACAGGGCTGACTACGTAGAACTAGAAAAGGATGAATTCTAATTAAGAGATAATGTCAGTGGAATAGAACTTTGTCACAGGATAATGATCCCCTGCTGTTAGATAAATATGGAAGCAAAACTTAGGCAGTTTTTGAAAATAAACAGTGAGGTGATGCCAAGATGTTTATATTTGGAAAGGGAAACATTTATCCCTCTGCAGTATTTCTATTTCATGGGGTTTTTTTAATTAAATAAAACCAATCCTTCCCTCCCACCTAAACATCTTCATTAATGACTTTGGTCCCATCATGAATACACGATCTGCTCTGAAATCCAAAAGAGGTGCAAAGCAGTGCTGACAGATTCACTCTGAGGAAGCAGCAGAAATTTGAGAATGTCATCAATAAAGCTTAGCAACTAATAGTCATATTTTTCCACTTATTAATAATCAAATCACTAGATATAATGAGCCAAACTACCTTCTGGCGAAACTCTTTTTTGTCAATGGATGCATGCCAGCAGGCAATTTGGTTCAGTGTTTTACATTTGCTGTATATGTATTCAGTGGGTAAATTTTGATCTGTTACCTGTTTATATTTGGAATATATCAACAGAAGCCAGTGGAATTACAAAGCAAAAGCTATGCAAAATCTGCTTATTAATGCTTTCAGTGTGTATTTTTGTTAATCTACAATTTCTTGGTAACTGGGAACAAAATACAGCTTGCAAAATGCTCTGGTTTTTTGAGCTATGAAGAAAAAACACAGTATTCAAACTCTACATCAGTGACTTTGCTTGCTACATCTGCCATAAGTAATTACGTTTCTCCAGTACCCCTAGAAGCTGCATGAAAAATTGGTGGGTAACAAATCTGTGGGGAGAAAACCTAATTGCTTTAGGTAGCAGACAAGGTCAGAAATACTAAGCTTTGACACTCTGGATAACCAGCCACAGGCTATTGTTTGTTAAAGGGGAAGGCCTTGTTCTCACTCCATTGCACACCTTGTGAACCTAGTAAGGAGTGCAATTAAGATATGTTTATAGATCCCAAGTCATAGAATCATACAATAGCTTATGTTGGAAGTGACCTCAAAGAATATCCAGCTCCAAACCCCTGCCATAGGCAGGGACACCTCCTACTAGAACAGGCCACTCAAGCCCTCATCCAACCTGGCCTTGAACACCTCCAGAGAGAAAGCAGCCACAACCTCCCTGGACAACCTGTGCCAGTGTCTTGCCACCCTCACTGGAAAGAATTTCTTCCTAAGATTCAGTTTAAATCTCCCCTCTGACAGTTTAAACCCATTCCTCCTCATGCTGTCATTACAATACCTTGGCAACAGTCCCTCCCTAGCCCTCATGTAGCCCACTTGAGATACTGGAAGGCCACTCCAAGGCCTCCTCAAAGCCTTCTCTTCTCCAGGCTGAAGAGTCCCAACTATCACAGCTTGTCCTCATAGTAGAGGTGCTCCAGCCCCCCTGAGCATCTCCGTGGCCTTGTCTGGACTGGCTCCAACAGTTCCATGTCCTTCTTGTGTTGGGGGCTCTAGAACTGCACACAGTACTCCAGTCAGAGTAGAGCAGAGTAAAGAGGGGGGAATCCCCTCCCTTGCCCTGCTGGCCACGCTGCTCTTGCGACAGTCCAGCATATGGCTGCTGTCTGGGCTGTGTGCACATGCTGCTGGCTCATGTTGAGCTTTTCATCAACCAAGACCCTCAGATATCTTTTGGGTAAATCCCACAAGTGAATGTCACCAGCAGACTGGTGAACAGGTCTGCTCCAGTACAGTTTCACCTCACTGATGTCAGTCAGCACTGGAATTGGTTCTCTGCCACCACCAAGATGGTAGGAGGAAATACTTAAAGGATGCCACTGAGACATCAACATGCCAACAAGAAAGAAGCAGCCCAGACACGCCAGCAGTTGAAGCTTGTCTTACATGACAGAACCTATGGCAGAAAGATTCAGCTGCTTCCCTTCAGCATTTAGGCTCCTTTCTATCCTGAATTACAGATTCTGTCAATTGACAGTGAAGTGTCACATAGATCTTTCAGCAAGAATAAGCATAGTTTTAGTGAAATTGATTAAAGGAATCTGGTACACTTTACTGTTTTTCTGTTCTGCTGGTTTCTCAATATGGTATCTAGCTGCCAGAAATAGCACTCAGAAAATTCAGTGGCTTGGGGGTTGTTGGGTGTTTTTGTTTGTTTGTTTGTTTTTGGGTTTTTTTGTGTTTTTCCTGTAAGAGCATCTATAAAATCAATTAAAAAGCAGTAATGCAATTTCTGGTGGTGCTTTGCAATGACTGATTAATATATTTTGAATATTTTCTACTGTAAATTTGTTTGCTTGGTTTTCTTCCCTTGATAACTGCTATTTAGTAAAAAGCTAATCAAGGTGTCAGCATTTTCCTTATTCTTAAATAGCCTCATTTTTTTAATTATTATTATTATTAGAGTGCCACTTTTTTTGTTTGCCATGCAGAACATTGGCTCCCTGTGTGGCCCACCTATTTGACATTCAGGGTGCCTGGCCCTTCTGCCCTTGCTATGACAAGGTTATAGAAAGTCTGCAGCCCTGCAAAAAACAGGTTCCTTTGGAAGCTGAAACTCTGACAGACTTCGTACACAGCAAGGCATCCGTGACATCTTGGCGTCTGCCAGCTCCATTCTTGCTTGATTAGCTCTTGGTTACCTTCAGTGATAATGTCTGGAGGCACTGATTAATGTACAATAATGGTACATCTCACTGGAAAGATAAGCTTATAGAAGATCAATTAAACAGTGGCAATTTCACAGGCTACAAGCTGGAAGAATGGTACTTGCAGCCTTTTCTTGGAGCTATTTTTTAATCAGTTTCTTCTGCCTGCTCTAGAATTTTCATGTAAAACAGTAACTATCATAGGGGGAAAAGAAAGAAATAACCTGAAAATGAAAGGTGATGGTACCCATTAAAATTACAAGGGAAAATGAATATGAATCAAGGCCCCTGAACATTCCTTCAGCTGTCAGAAGGTTACAAATTCTGCTTTGATGATAAGACAAGAAGTTTTTTCAAATGCAAACTTGCCATAAACGGTACATAGGAGAATGCCATTGTTTCATGCAATTACATTGTTGCCTGGGCAACCATGTACAAAAGTTAATGTAAGTACAGCTTTAAAGATGAAATGTCTCCTAAATTGGAGTAAACCCCCATTTAATAGTATAGATGATCCACAGGGAAAAAAATTAAAAATGACCTGAATACAACTATAAAAAGACCTCCTCTTGAGTAGGAGTATAAATTAAAGGTTACCTTCCTTCTTCATGTCTTTTGTATTTTAATAATAATAAAAGCTTTAAAAAAATCGTGCACTATATGTTAAATAGATTTAACAGTGACAGTTTAAAGAGCACCAATATTATCTTCCTTCTGAGAAAACTTTAGAGAGATTTATCATGTAAATAACCAAAAAATTCAAAAGTCAGCTGGTTTTTATAAGGGCTTTTAAAATAGACAACAAATTATTTCACCCTAGAAAACAGTGCTGTGGGAAAGTATTTATTGAAATGTGTCCAGAGATTGTTCTTCCAATAATTATATTTCATGCAGATAGGGGAGGGTGAAAACCTATATTGTACTGGGCAGTCAGTTTTATTACAGGAATGACTGCACTTCTTCCTATCATCATCCTGGATTTTATGACAGAATTATGGCCCATTATGTCTATTGCAATGAATTCTCTGGAACAGGGTGGCTGAAGATATATTTGAATGTGGAGCTTAAACACATTTTTGAATGTATTCTGTAGAGTATTTTGCATCCCTGGTCTCATGCCAAAGTGGAGAAGTGTCCAGAAATCATGAGAGAGAGAGGCCATGAAACAGCAAAAGAGCAGAAATAAAGAGAGACAAAGATCACCTTTGTTTCACAATCCTCCTTTGTAAAATCAAAATATAATTTAAAAAAATCCAAAACACAATTAAAAAAAAACAAACAAACAACCAAACAAAAAAACCAACAAAAAAAAACAAAACAAAACACACACACAAAAAAAGAAAACAAATCCTGTACTTATATCCCTATTTCTGATGACAGTGGTTGCCTCTGATGATGATATGAAAAGAACCACAGAATAAAAGGAACACTTCCCCCAATGTTGAGAAAGGATTTTAAAACTTCTGCTTTCTTTCCAAAGATATGTATTATTTTTGAAAGAATGGAAAGGGTAAACTGTTGTGCAGCTTTTATCACTACAGCCTCAGTTGAGGAAGTCTCCAGTATTATTGGAGGCACGAAACACAAGAAAACATTGAAATGAACAATGCTGTACTACTGGAGACATGGAGTGTCACTGACCTAGCAGATCTATTCCATCTCTTATTTCTTTGACTCTGTGAAAAATGGTACAAAAGCATAATGAAGTCCAGACATATTAACTAAGACACTGAGAAACTAAAATACATGATAGAATAAAACAATTTTGCCCATTAGGAAACAGTAACTGTGTTTTGCTGGAAAAGTCAGGTAGGAAGTCAAGAGATTTCGGGCTGACATGGAAAAGAAAAACCTCTTTGTGCTAATCCAGTTGGGCATGATTTTCACAAGTGCAAAACACTTAGAACTCCACTTAAAGTCAATAGAAGCTGCAAGTGCTCAGCACTTCAGAAAATCAAGCCCTTTGGGAACTGGTGAAGAACAAAGAGCAAGGAACTTGTGCCTCAGACAAACTGACTGTCAAAATTTGTAGAGCTGCCATCGTCTTCTCATTTAAACATGTTCTTAACACCTTCTTCTGCCTCTGAGTGATAACTACAAGTCACTCCAATCTGGCACTGGTTAGGCAAGCAGCAAGCTAAGATTTCTGCATTTATGCTAATGCATTTGGTTTAGAAATATCATCTTGCCCGTACAACCCCTCATCTGCCCTTGTTTATCTATGTAACACACCTGTTGTGTCATTTCCTACACAGGTTGAGGTTATTAGAATGGACACCTTCATAAACTGCAATTACAGATAATCTGTTCTCTCTCTCTCTCACTCTTTTTTTTTAAATATATTATTGCAGATCTCTCCAAAGTTAGAAGACCACAAAATTCATACATTATTCAGCTTCAGCACAGTGGTTACTAACCCAAGCTCGTAGAAATGCTAAAAACTATCAAGTTGACATTACAAACTACAGGTAATTGGTAGGTATCAATCTTTGGCAGTCCATCAGATTAGAGTTAGGTATTGAGATGGTTAAGAGCAAAAAAGGAATTGGACATTAAACCAGTTTCTTAAAAATTGGCCAATTCAGCAACTGTAGTTTGTTCCTAAGGAACTACAAAAACTCGAAGCATCATCTGTGTAAAATAAAGAAATGAGATCTTATTGGAATTCTTATAAAAAAGAAGAAACATCTTGGCATGACTCATAAAATAATAATAGGATGAATAATACCTTGCACTGCTTTAGTACCTTCTGTCTCAGAAGCTGGAAGTAACTTTATAGAAATTAATGGATGAAGCCTGACAATACACCTTTGAGGCGTACCATTATCGTTGGTTTACAGATAGCAAACTGAAGGCCAAATGATTCTAAACATCTTGCCAGACTAACCCTTGGGGAAAGTTTTAAATATAGGCTTTGAGAGAGATGCCGACCTTCTGTGCAAGTGAGGTAAAATTATCAGTTCATCCACCAGCATAATCCACATCACATGAAATTGCTTCTGAACTTGATGACCGCTTTTGAAACATCATCTGAACCTGATGATTTGAAAGAACTTAAGTCTCAGTGATTGTCAATTTCCTCCCGAGGTCCAGAGGCTGGTGAAAGCAGAGATCCAACACCATATCCCTCTGACATCAAGATCTACATTTTCCTTATCCTTTGCTTGGCAACAGCTCCTGATACTCATCATGAACATAAAACTCAAGACGAGCCACAGTTTGTTTTCTTCTGCCCAAGGCATCTCACAAAGCACATTTTGGGGAAAGAGAAAGAATTAAGGTCATCTTGGTAGAGTTAGAAGACACAGGAGACAGATATATGGACTACCAGGTTTAAATAGTTCTGCTGACAGAATAACTGTGTGTGGTTAGTTAACATATAAAATGTATTTCCAAACCAGTCTCTTTAGAAAAGAACATCAAATACCTGAGTGCTAAAATATATCTTTCAGTATCTATCCTTCATTTTTGCCTAATGACATATGCTTGGATAGCCACCAATCCAGCGTACTCTGGAAAAGATCTTAATCTGCCTGAAATGGAAGAGCTGTCACACTGAGATAAGCTGGAAGACCACATTTTCACTAAAAATTGATATCTGAAAATTCTTTCTGCAGCAAGGTAAACAGTTCCAGCTAACCTACTTTCTATATAGTCAAAGGAAATATTTTCAAAGGATACTGCAGGTTCACATAGCAAAACCCATATGAATTTCTCTATGCCTGCTTATATGCTTGTCTTTATCGTGACTGGGCTCCTAACACAGTGTCAATTTAACAGAAGTGAAGTTCAAAAAACCATCTAAGTATGTATTCCCGTGCACAACTCCAGTAATACTTCACTTGATGTCTGTAGGCATAAATACAGTCACACAGGAATGTGAAGAGGTGAAATTCAAACTGATGAAAACTCTGGCTGGGATGTACTGAGCTGGAGGGCAGAAGGGCTCTGCAGCGGGACCTTGACCGCCTGGACAGATGGGCAAAGGCCAATGGGATGGGGTTCAATAGCTCAAAGTGCAGGGTGCTGCACTTTGGCCACAACAACCCCATGCAGAGATACAGGCTGGGGTCGGAGTGGCTGGAGAGCAGCCAGACAGAGAGGGATCTGGGGGTACTGATTGATACCCGCCTGAACATGAGCCAGCAGTGTGCCCAGGTGGCCAAGAGAGCCAGTGGCATCCTGGCCTGCATCAGGAATGGTGTGGTCAGCAGGAGCAGGGAGGTCATTCTGCCCCTGTACTCTGCACTGGTCAGACCACACCTCGAGTACTGCGTTCAGTTCTGGGCCCCCCAGTTTAGGAAGGACACTGAGATGCTTGAGCGTGTCCAGAGAAGGGCGACGAGGCTGGTGAGAGGCCTCGAGCACGAGCCCTACGAGGAGAGGCTTAGGGAGCTGGGGTTGTTTAGCCTGGAGAAGAGGAGGCTCAGGGGTGACCTTATTGCTGTCTACAACTACCTGAAGGGTGGTTGTGGCCAGGAGGAGGTTGCTCTCTTCTCTCGGGTGGCCAGCTCCAGAACAAGAGGACACAGCCTCAGGCTGCGCCAGGGGAGATTTAGGCTCGAGGTGAGGAGAAAGTTCTTCACTGAGAGAGTCATTGGACACTGGAATGGGCTGCCTGGGGAGGTGGTGGAGTCATCGTCCCTGGGGCAGTTCAAGGCAAGGTTGGATGTGGCACTTGGTGCCATGGTCTAGCCTTGGGCACTGTGGTAAAGGGTTGGACTTGATGATCTGTGAGGTCTCTTCCAACCTTGGTGATACTGTGATACTGTGATACATTCTGGGGACAAGCCAGAGTTACAAGATTTATTAAGACCTTTGGGTTCAGTCAGGACAGATCTTACTGACCACAGCAAATGCTGGTGTGTACTGTTGTTGGTATATTATTCATGTACTGCTTCATAAAATTAGCACAACAAAGAAGAAATATTGGCTATGTTCCCAGTAAAAATGCTCTCACCTCATATGAGCACTATTACTAATGTGTGGAAATAAATTATTCGCTTTACTTTCTTACTGAACTGATACAAGAATCATAAAATGCATTGGGTTGGAAGGGAACCTCAGAGGTCATTTCACCCGTTGCAGTGAGCAGGGACATCTCCATGTAGCTCTGGCTGCTTAGAGCCCTATCAAGCCTGATTTTGAATGCCGCCAGGAACGGGGCCTCCATCACCTCCCTGGGCAACCCGTTCCAAGTGTTCTACCACCCTCACAGTGAAGAACTTCTTCATAACGTCCAATCAAAATCTCCCCTTCTCTAGTTTAAAACCATTGCCTCTCATCCTATTGCTGCATACCTTTACAAAGCAGTGAGTCCCCAAATGTAAGATAAACACTTCAACCTCCTGTAAATTTTGAAGACTGGTACAAGAGTCATATGGATCCCACTGAAATTCAACAGATTTTTAACCTATGAGGTGTGGAAGACTATGTAGTTCATTTCAGCTTGGTTGTAGAGCTCCAGTGATAATCTCTAAGTCACCATGCCACCAGGGCTAGGTATCTTGTGGAAGGATTGTTGCATTTGAAGCTCTCATAATCTCAGATTTGATTCTCTTCATCTTTTCAAATCAGAAGAACACGCAATAAATTAGTGACCATTGTGGAAGCAAAGCTGACAAGTTCCCCATTTAATAACAACTCAAGCCAAAAAGAAATATCTAGGACTTCAGAACTGCTCCAGGATCAGCTGCCTTCACTACTGTCCATCCTCCATATTTGGAAGTAGCTAAGCAGAAGACTGATTTATAAACATGACTTGGGAGGATGCCTCCAGTACAGTAAGTCTGCACAAGACTACAAGGTTCAACGAGTTTGACTCCCTGCAGAACGTGATAGCAGCAGTGAGAAAGAAGAGTACCTCACCTGCACTTTTGATCCTTCAACATAAAGGCTCCTAACTCTCAGTGAACACACCGGCTAAGCATACCAGAAGGAGAGCAGCACAATGGCAACACACTGACAAGCCGATTCGATTTCAATTAGCATTTCAGCTTCATCTGACAAGTCAGAGAGACAGAGTAGAGGAAACATATATGTGAGGCAGTGCTACTCAGTGCAGAAAATCAGCAGAGAGGGAAATAATGTAAAGGCTGCTTGATTTGCAAATTGACTCATGCGCAAAATCACTTTTACAAGACAGAAAATTAAGGGGAGAGGGAGAGGTGTTGTACATAATTAGACGAAATTATTTAAATCTGAAAGAAAATATCAGGAAAATGTGAACAGTTCAACCACTGTAGAAGTAACAGGCAGGGGGAGCTCCTCTACTGGTCAGAGGTGAAAGAAACACCAGAATGTCCCGGAGCTGCTGCCATCGCTGAACAGAGGCAAAACTGGCCACTGCCTAATTAAAAGGTCCAAATTAGCTGCTAAAAAAAAATTAAGGTTATGAGATTTCCCACCAGTTACAAAGTGAGTGGATGCAAAAGTGAGGATCTATTACAACTGGCATTTTTGGTGAAAACGAGCTACACTTCAGATCTATTTTCCCTCAGGGTTTTGAAGAAGGGGGACAGATGGTTGGATAATTTATACCATTTGGCATGTGGTTACGTTTGGGGGGGGGGGGAGGGAGGAGAAAAGAAAAGAAACTGAGAGAGAGAGACAGACAGACAGGAGCTATACATATCAGAGCAAAGATGCAATCATTTCAGACACAGACTTACTCAGGCAACACCACCAGTATGTGTCACTAAATATGACAATGGCGATGTAAAATGAAAGGTAAGGATTGGTGACTCCACTGTGGAGAAATTCGTGGCCAATATGAACACTACATGTCTAAGCATTTCCATTTGAGGAACTCAGAAAGCTCTACATCCATTGGTTATCATTAATATGTGATGATGCTTTTCGCTTTGCATTCTCAATCATCATAAGATCTCAGGGTTTAGTGGTTTACCTCCTCCAGGTACTTCAGCTTGAAGTAAACACTACTTTTAAGTGGTAAACCAGGTAAAGTTGTAGCTAATACCAGGTCACTTTTAGAAGTGATCATTAAAAAAAAAATAAAATCAAATGTGATGTTCAAGTGCAGTTGCATGAACTTCAGAGGACCTAAAAGTGGAATAATAAAGGCTCCAAATTCTCAAACTAAGATGGCAAATCATCTACAGGATTCAACAAAGGAAAACATGGCCTGGCTTCCTGAAGAACTGAGTTTATGTTAAAATTTCCTCTAATCCATCAGTTTTCTCCACACCACTGCACCCACCAGCCAATTTTAACTGCATTTCTCAAAGTGAGCTGCAGTTAGACAGGTTATACAGAGAAGGATAAAGGAGAGACATTCAAACTAGAGCTCTGGATGAGGAAGACTCACCATCTCAACTTGGCACTGCTGTTACTCACAACAGCATCCAAACAAAGCAATGTTGCAGGGAGCCAGTGTGCATAGTCCATTGCTTCCACATCAATCTGCAAAGCAAATCTCAAACAACACATTTCCTTGAGGTCCCTCTGACTGGTGGAGGTGCTCACCTCAGCATCCCTGATTTCCAGCCCCAGCCCTGCTCAGTAGCTAACATGCACTCTCTTAATTTTTTTTTCCTCAAACAGCTACCTCAGGAAGGTCTCGTAAAAAGCCAAAGCAATCAGAACACATAAGGAGAGCTTGTGTCAAATCTAAAGCTGTAAATATTAAAAACCCATTGCATGAATATTGCAAAGCTAAATGCTGCATGTTGGCAGGAAGCCCACAGTTGCCAGTGACCTTCTCTGGGAGGGGAAGGCTGACCTCCAAACAGCCATACGGGGCTGGGTGTGTTTGTGTTTATCATGCATATAAATACACGGCGGTCTGTTGACCAAGTTTGTGGGACATTTACAGTAGTTATTAAACCAGATCTGTATTGTTTCAACCTTTCCAGATCTCTGCCAATGTTTATATAGTAAATGCTCTCATCTACAAAAGAAGATGGTGGGGAAAAAAATAGAAAGAAAACAAGACAGTGTTGAACGCAGACGTTCTGGCAGCCTGGGTGGTTTCATAGGCATAAGCAGGTGGTGCCAAAGAGGTGTGAGACCAGCATGGGGACCCTGTGCTGCAGCCTCGAGAGACTCTAAAGGCTAAAGCAAGAAAGGAACAGCCCTGTCCTGGTCACACACAGGCTGCTATAGAGGTGTCTGTGGCCAGGACGGACTATGCCACAATTACACCAAAATAAACCTGTTGTCAGTGTGGACTGAGAGAGAGGCACAGCAAAGGACACGGTGAAGGACAATAATGAACCTCTGGAACAGCTTAAAAGTAAATGCTTAACATTCACAGGTTTTGCACTATTACAAGACAGCTTTACTTTGTTCCTTGGGCTTGGGATTTTGAGTGTGAAACCATCTCTTTCAGTATTAAAAATTCAGACAGCTCTCGCCACAACAAATCTGAACTTTCTGGTGCAAAACCAATCAGAACAAGTTTTGAAAATCCCAGTCATTTTCACAGGGGAACAACACACAAAAGATGGTCACTTAGAGAGGAAGAGTTGGTGAACACCTTAGACATATCTCTGGCACTAGAGGTTTTTATTCACTGGGCTTTTAATTTGTTTTCACAGCGGTTTGAACAAATTGAATTTGTTAATTAAAGCGGTAAAATGAAATGCTGAACATTATTGACTAGATGCTAATTACATTAGAAGAGATATCGGGGGAGGGAGGAGTCCTTGTTTTCAATAGCCAGGACAAATCATATTAAGAGAGACAAGTGATCGGTCTGATCCTAAATTCTGCAGGGAAAAGACTGTTTACATGTTGTGATTTAATGTTTATCATTCATGATCTTCAATTGGTAATACCAATAGAAGCATGATTACTGCAGCTTGCTATTGTACCTCTTTTCAAATTTCACTCTAGTTTATAACACTCACTAAGCGGAGGTCATTAGCCAATTAAATGCAATGATGCTCACTGTGCTAATCAGGAGGGACATTATTTTAAAGTTGGCCTCATGAAAATGCAAGCAGCTCACATTCCATCTCTGAAAATCCCATGTAGTGTTCTAGCTGTAACTCGTAGTACTAAATAAATAATATCAAGCTGATCAGTTTGTTTCTTCAAACTCCCTTTCATTTTATGACCTTAATTTACACATTAGCATATTAGTTTCAATAAAAAATTAACTTTACCCTTCATGAATTTGTCTGAGAGTGGCTGGAACTTGGTATGACCTCATTTAGTATAATTTAACAAGAATCTATATCTTAACCCTTCCTGTTAACATCCACTACACAATTTCTGTTTTGAGGATACCTGTTGTTTGTAAGTAACACACACTCATCTATCATCACCGTCGTTAAAGAAAGACCCTGTAACATTCCACTGATGTGAACATCTAAAGAGATTTCTGTCCCTGAGATACCCGAGTCATGCAATCCCAACCACAAATACGAGTTGAGTAGTGAATGGCTGGAAAGCAGCCCTGAAGAAAAGGACCTGGGAGTCTGGGTTGATGAAACATGAGCTGGCAGTGTGAGTGCAGCCCAGACAGCTAACCGTGTGCTGGGCTGCAGCAAGAGAAGCACAGTCCGAAGGGCAAAGGAGAGGATTCTCCCTCTTTACTCTGCTCTCCTGAGACCCCACCTGGAGTACTGTGTGCAGTTCTGGAGTCTTCAGCACAACAAGGACATGGAACTGTTGGAGTGAGTCCAGAGGAGGTCACGAAGATGCTAAGAGGGCTGCAGCAGCTCTACTATGAGGACAGGCTACCACAGTTGGGGCTCTTCAGCTTGGAGAAGAGAAGGCTTCGAGGAGACCTTGAAGTGGACTTCCAGTATCTGAAGGGGGCCTACAGGATGGATAGAGAGGGACTACAGACAAGGACTTTAAATGACAGGATGAGGAGTAACGAGTTTAAACTGTCAGAGGGGAGATTTAAACTGAATGTTAGGAAGAAGTTCTTTCCACTAAGGGTGATGAGACACTGGCACAGGTTGCCCAGGGAGGGTGTGGCTGCTCCCTCCCTGGAGGTGTCCAAGGCCAGGTTGGATGAAGCCTTGAGTGACCTGTTCTAGTGGGAGGTGTCCCTGTCTATGGCGGAGGGTTGGAACTGGATGATCTTTGAGGTCACTTCCAACTTAAACCATTCTATGATTCTATGATTTTATGATGTCTGAAACTACAACTGAGCCCTTAAAACACATAACTGATAATTAAAGTTGTACTCTGCTTGCATCAGTTTCTTTTGAGAACTCAAAACGTGTGAGTCGAAGTAAAATCCAGATTATGCTCTCAGAGTTGTACTGAACTCTGCTGTACTACCATGTGTAATAAAGATTACTAGAAGCTTTCTGTGTCACTACCATCAGATGATTCAGAATACAGAAATGGGATTTGCTGAGTAAGGGCAACCATTTTTAGATTGACAGTTTTCTTCCTGTGTTGTGCTTATAATCATGTTCCCTTTTTTTGAGCACCACCAGGATACTTAGTGCTTTACAAAAAAACATAAAGGAGACTTTGAGAAAGAACGAAGACATTTTATCCTAAAAGGCATCAGGTTTCTGCTGCTTGTAAATACGATGTAAACAATTGATGATGCTGCATTATATAGAAAGAAACAACAATTCCAGCAGAGAAGAAATTTCAAACCTTGCTAGGCAGAGGGAATAAATATTGTTCTTCCTTTAGAGCCACAGCAGAGAAGTGGCAATAAAATCATAAAGCACTGATGAATGCAAATGAAATAAAGTGAAGCAACAATTTCTATGTCTAAGAAATAGGTGTAGAGCAAAACAAGAGTAAACTGCAACCATCAATAACAGCAGAAACAGGTGCAAAGCAAGGGACAACCACCTGCATTTGCTTAAGCAATGAGTGCAATAAAACCCCAAGCACAGGAAGGTGATAAATTAAAGGTTCTCAGCTCTGGCATGTACAGAGTGTCTTAGCAGGAACAAAGAGAAAGCAAATAAATACTCTTCCTATTAGCTGTTAAAAGCATGTGCTTTGGTCGCCTGTCCAGTGCATATAGACAATACACAGAATGGCCTAAATGTCACATTTCTCTTTCATTTCTTTTGGGAAGTTAATTGCCTGAGAGCAACACAACAGATATGGTCTCAGTATGGTCCCAAAACCACAACTGATCCCACCATAAGTGGCCATGTTAATTCAAGCAGACTCACTGAATTTGTGTGGTTACACAGTAAGTACTTCGAGCATGGTCAGTGCCAAGAGGTGTGCTGGCACTCAGAACTGTGTTGCTATACATATAGGACAAACAAATGCATATGGATAGCCTGAACGCCACCAGTCAAATCACTGCACATACATTGGGAATCATAGAATCATAGAATTGTTTAGATTGGAAGTGATCTCAAAGATCATCTAATTCCAGCCCCTTGCCATAGGCTGGGACACCTCCCACTAGAACAGGTCACTCAAGGCCCGGCCTTGAACACCTACAGTGAAAGAGCATCCAAACCTCCCTGGGCAACCTGTGCCAGTGTCTCACCACTCTCACCGGAAAGAACTTCTTCCTGACACCTAATTTAAATCTCCCCTCTGCCAGCTTAAACCCATTACTCCTCATACTGTCATTACAAGACCTTATCAATAGTCCCTCCCCAGCCTTCCTGTAGGCTCCCTTCAGATACTGGAAGGTCTCCTCGAAGCCTTCTCTTCTCCAGGCTGAAGAGCCCCAACTCTCATAGCCTGTCCTCATTGTAGAGCTGCTGCAGCCCTCTGAGCATCTTTGTGGCCTCCTCTGGACTGGCTCAAACAGTTCCATGTCCTTCTTGTGCTGGGGGCTCCAGAACTGCACACAGTACTGTGCTAGTTTGAAGCAAGCTGGAATGTTTTGGTAACAGAACTAGATAAAGGGCAATGAAATGAAAACAATTGTGTCTACTTCTCTCACAGTTACGCTGAGAACTCTGGGAAGAAGAAAGACTTATTCTCCATTTTGTCTCTTACTCTTGCTTTTGCCTTGGACCTGGTCACATCTCATTAACCCTGCTCCTACTAACCTTGCTCCCTAACCTCTTGGCTGCACCTCTTTTCTTCCTGAGAACTGGGGTAAGGTTGAGAGGGCCGGGGGGAGGTGTTGGGGTGGTTTGAGAGCCCCTCCTGGGGACTCAGGTTTCTGGGAGGGGAGTTGTGCTTTTGTATTGTTTATCCTTTGTATATTTCTGTATATAATTGTATATAACTGTATATATTGTAAATAGCTGCTTGTAAATTCTGCTAGCTGTAAATAAATTGCTTCATCTATATTCCCAGGGTCCGTCTGAGTTAGCTGGGGCAAATTCAAAAGTGTGGGGGGGCGGGGTAACCCCCAAACCATCACATTTTTTTTTATTGGCTTTCCCAACGTGGGGCTAGATATTTTGGAGGGATTGGTAAATTAGCTCTGGGAATTAAGATGAAGCTAATCAAGCAGCTATTGTACTTGGTTGGTGCATTGCTCTGGTCTGGTTTTGTTTACTTGGCATTTAATTGGATAAAAGCTCAAATTGTTGCTTATTTCATTGATCTGGCTTATAATAAGGCTAAAGCTAAGGTTTCAGATATGTTCTGGAGCTGGGGTGATTTTATTCTTGGTTATGCTGCTTTTAATATCTCTGAGAATATTACCAAGGACATTACAGGAGCTCTGGTCAATAATGTGACAATCAATGGAAATTCTGCTTTAAATATGGCTCTAATGAGAGTTATTCAGCCTAAGACAGGAATTCCAACTGTTTGCTTAGGTACATGCTCTTGTAAAACTGTTTTTCTTCTCACAATTTTTAATATTTGCCTCATGATTTTAATATTCATATTAATTTTGGCATTATTGGTGAAAAATTCAAAACCAGCTTCTGTAAGGACTAGGAAAAATTCTGTGTCTCAGAAGCAGTCTCTTTCACAGCAAAACAAGGGAACACAGTTGTCGGCTTCCCCCTTGCCAGCCTCTGCCCCTCCTTCTCCAAGTGCTGGGAACACAGCCAGTGTTCCCACCACTAACATAAACACTGATAACAAAAACAACAACAATCCACAGAGTTCGGTAGGAGCCTCAGGAGGACAGGCAGGTACCCAAAATCAGAATGTTCCTAGCAAAAATGAAAACAAGTCAGGGTTGGCAGGCATCCCAGGAGGACAGGCAAATAATAATCCCACTAATGTTAATAATACTACTAGTGCTAGTAACGCTAGCCCAGTCAGTCCAAATCCTAATGACACCAGCTCAGCCAATTTGAAACCCCAGCCAGCAGACCAGAACCAAAATCCTCCTGTTAAAAGCAAGGCAGATTTGAACTCACAAGCTCCAGGTCAGACCCCTAAGGATACAAATGCTCCAAGTCAGACCTCCAATAATTCAAATGCTCCAAGTCAGACCCCTAAGGATTCAAACCCTTCAGGTCAGACTCCTAAAGATTCAAATCCTCCAGCAGACACATCCAAGTCTGTTGCTGCTCAGGCCCTTCTGGCACCTGCTAAGGCAAAAGCTAAGACAAAGAGTGGTTCACAGGAGGATGTAAGACAGGGGACCTCTGGTGATCAGCAGCAAGAGGAGGAAGAGGAGGCAGTTAGTCTACGAGACCTTGTAGATGTGCTGAGACAACAATACTCAAGTGAGAGGAGTGCTGTGAGGTTAGCTGCCAGGAGAGAGGATGGTTCCAATGAGTTTAGGAATGCTATGAGGAAGATTGTGTTAGGCCCGGCACCACCAGAACAACAGGAAGAGGAGGAGGAAGATGACATCCAAGGCTCCAAGGATCCACTCAGAGAGGTCAGGGAAGTTAGGAAGGAATACACAAGGGAATCAGGTGAGCCAATCTTAAGCTGGCTAGTGAGATGCCGTGGCATTGGTGCTAATGCTCTGCAGGTAGGAGACAAGTCTGCCAAGCAGCTGGGACCACTCACTAAGGAGAGTGGAGTGGACAAACACCTAGCAAGTCCTCTTGGTAGGGTTAGCTTGTGGACACGCCTTCTGTTGGCTGTGGCTATGAGATATCCTTCCCGAGATGATTTGCCATGGGCTGCCAAGAAGTGGAACACTGTTGAGCAGGGAATTAAGCTTCTGAAGGAGTTTGCTGTGAAGGAAGTGCTTTATGGAGATCATGGCACTCATGAGCCTGACGATATTCCTTTGGGAACAGGTCTCATGAAGAAGCTGATTAAGCTTGCTCCTTCATCCTATGCTAACATCTTGGCCAGTAAGTTCCTAGCAAGGAGTGATAATGGAAGATCTTTCACTGTTGGTGAATTCACTGACCAGCTCAGGCAGATTGAGGATAGCTTGTCACAATCTGGCCTAGTCTCTGCCATAAAAACTCTAGGTACAGAGATAAGGGATGGCATCAAAGAGAGCATGAAAGAACTGAAGGAGGATCTCAAAAACATTACCAATCTGGTAAAGGATACCATTCCTGCATCATCTGAATGGGTGCATGTTTCTGCAGTCAGGAACAGACGCCCACCTCCTGCAAGGCAATTCCAGCCTAGGAGGAGACAAATTCCACCTAGACAGCAGCAATCACGTGCGTCACTGTGGATACTTCTGCGTGACACATACGGGGAGAACATGAACAAATGGGATGGTAAACCTACTTCAGCTCTTTCAAAGAGAGTCAGGGAACTGCAGAGTGGCAGAAACAGAGGCAGCAATGCCAGAAAAGTAGCTGTCACTTCTTCAGCTCCCGGGAGCAACTGCAATTGTTCCAACAGTTGCAGTT
The DNA here is from genome assembly GCF_015220805.1 of Pogoniulus pusillus. Classification (NCBI taxonomy): domain Eukaryota; kingdom Metazoa; phylum Chordata; class Aves; order Piciformes; family Lybiidae; genus Pogoniulus; species Pogoniulus pusillus. The sequence goes on along the minus strand of NC_087271.1, from coordinate 21,819,730 downwards.
CCTCTCACAACAACACCAATCATTGTGTACACCCTACATGCCATGTTCAGCATTAGGGGTGCCCTGCCTCCAGCCAGGAGGAGGAAAGGGATAGTGGAGAGAACCGAATCTATTGGAATGTATTCATTAGGTGGCCTGGCAGTTCAAGAGTTCGGAAATACAGGGCTTTAGTTGACACAGGTGCTCAGTGTACTTTATTGCCATCAAATTGCAAAGGGACAGAGTCCATTTCTATTTTTGGAATCACTGGTGGATCTCAAGAGTTAACTAAAGTACAGGCTGAGATCAGTTTAACTGGTAAAGAGTGGAAGACACATACTATTGTAACTGGTCCTGATGCGCCTTGCATTTTGGGAATTGACTTTTTGAGACAAGGTTGTTTCAAAGATCCTAAGGGTCATAAATGGGCTTTTGGTATAGCATCTGTAGAGATTGAGGATGATAAATTGAAATTGTCTATTAGACCTGAACTTTCAGATGAATCTGCAGTTGTGGGACACCATGACATAGAGGATCTGGAAGTGCCAATTGCAACTCAAACTGTTCATCATAGGCAGTACAGAACTAACCGTGACTCTTTGTTGCCCATTCATCAGCTGATTCGTCAACTGGAGAGTCAGGCTGTCATCGAGAAAGCTCATTCACCTTTCAACAGTCCCATCTGGCCTGTGCGCAAACCTACGGGTGACTGGAGACTGACAGTTGACTTTCGTGCCCTCAACGAGGTGACGCCACCCATGAGTGCAGCTGTGCCGGACATGCTGGAACTCCAGTACGAGCTGGAATCGAAGGAGGCTAAATGGTATGCAACCATAGACATTGCTAATGCTTTCTTCTCTATTCCCATAGCAAAGGAGTGCAGGCCTCAGTTTGCATTCACCTGGAGAGGAATCCAGTACCAGTTCAACCGTTTGCCTCAGGGGTGGAAACACAGCTCAACCATCTGTCACTCAGTCATCCACAATGCACTGGAGAAAGGTAAAGCTCCAGAGCACATCCAGTACATCGACGACATCATTGTGTGGGGCCAAACTGCTGAGGAAGTCTTCGAGAAAGGTAACAAAATCATTGACATTCTGTTGCAAGCAGGTTTTGCCATTAAGAGAGACAAGGTCAAAGGACCTGCCAAAGAAATTCAGTTTCTGGGAGTGCGGTGGCAGGATGGTCGCCGTTACATTCCTCAGGATGTGATCAACAAAGTCTCTACCATGGCAGTTCCCACCAGTAAGAAGGACACACTTTCTTTCCTTGGTGTGGTGGGATTTTGGAGACTACACATTCCTGGTTTCAGTCAGATTGTCAAACCTCTGCATGATGTGACTCGTAAGAGAAACAATTTCGAGTGGGGACCTGAACAACAAGCAGCCTTTGATCAGATCAAACGAGAAGTAGTCCATGCAGTGGGCTTGGGTCCTGTGAGATCTGGTCTGGACATTAAAAACATTCTGTACACGGCTGCCAGTGACAATGGTCCAACTTGGAGTCTTTGGCAGAGAGCTCCAAATGAGACACGTGGTCGTCCACTTGGTTTCTGGGGACGTTGTTACAGAGGTTCAGAGACAAATTACACTGCAACTGAGAAAGAGATTCTAGCAGCTTATGAGGGAGTGAAAGCAGCTTCTGAAGTGATTGGAACTGAGTCACAATTGCTTTTAGCTCCTAGACTGCCAGTTCTAAACTGGATGTTCAAGGGCAAAGGTTCATCACCACATCATGCCACAGATGCAACCTGGTCTAAATGGATGGCTTTGATAACCCAACGAGCACGAATGGGTAATCTTGACCGACCTGGTCTGGTAGAGGTGATCACCAACTGGCCGGAAGGCACAGACTGTTCCAAACCTCCAGAGGAGAAAATAACTCGTGCTGAGGAAGCTCCTCCCTATGGTGATCTCTCTGATCAGGAAAAGAACTATGCTTTGTTCACAGATGGTTCCTGTCGTCTTGTTGGGAACAAGCGAATATGGAAGTCAGCAGTTTGGAATCCAACCAGAAGAGTTACCGAAACGAAAGATGGAGAAGGAGAATCCAGTCAGTTCGCTGAGGTAAAGGCTGTTCAACTTGCTCTTGATGTGGCTGAACGTGAGAATTGGCCTATCCTTTACCTCTACACCGACTCATGGATGGTAGCCAATGCTCTATGGGGTTGGCTGAAGGACTGGAAGAAGAATGGTTGGCAGAGGAAAGGAAAGCCTATTTGGTGTGCTGATCTATGGCAGGACATTGATGCACGGCTGGAGAAAATTCCAGTGAAGGTGCGGCACGTAGATGCACACATGCCTAAGAGCAGAGCCACTGAGGAACATCAACATAACCAGAAGGCAGACCAAGCTGCTAAGATTGCTCAAGTTGATACCAACTCTGAACTTGACATTGACCTTGATTGGAAACACCGAGGTGAGCTGTTCTTAGCTCGGTGGGCCCATGACTCATCTGGACATCAAGGCAGAGATGGAACATACCGATGGGCTCGTGATAGGTCAATTGACTTGTCCATGGACGCTATTACCCAAGTAATCTATGACTGTGACATCTGTGCTGCTATTAAGCAGGCTAAGCGAATTAAGCCCTTATGGTATGGTGAGAGATGGTCAAAGTACAAGTATGGTGAAGCCTGGCAGATTGACTACATCACTTTACCTCGATCTCGTTCTGGCAAGCAGTATGTGCTGACGATGGTAGAAGCTAGCACTGGATGGTTGGAAACCTATCCAGTTCCACATGCTACTGCACGTAACACCATTGTTGGTTTGGAGAGACAGATCTTGTGGAGACATGGAACTCCAGAAAGAATTGAGTCAGACAATGGTACTCATTTCAAGAACAATCTTGTGAAAAACTGGGCCAAAGAGCATGGTATTGAATGGATCTATCACATACCCTACTATGCACCAGCTTCAGGGAAGATTGAGCGCTACAACGGTTTGCTGAAAACCACCCTCAAAGCCATGGGGGGTGGAACTCTGAAAAACTGGGACAAACATTTAGCACAAGCTACCTGGTTGGTAAATAGTAGAGGTTCAGTAAACAGAGCAGGACCTGCACAATCAGATTTGGTCCAAACAGTAGACGGTGATAAAGTTCCTGTTGTACGTGAAAAGAATCTGTTAGGGAAAACTGTTTGGGTATTTTCTCCTTCGGGCGAAGGGAAACCTGTCCGAGGGGTGGTTTCTGCTGAAGGTCCTGGTCATACATACTGGGTAATGCAGGAGAATGGTGGAATCCAGTGTATTCCACAGAGAAATCTAACCTTAGCTGAGAGAGTTTAAATTCAAGCTGTTAGGAGTTTTCTGTTCTAGGTAACATCGGCGCCCAACACTGAGAGAATCTATGATAGAATCTACAGTACGTGAGCACGAACCCAACATCACCTGGGAGTCCCTGTTCTGAGCTTTTGAATCACCTACATCTTGATTGAAGTGTGAACTGAACTTGTATATATTGTTTTAGTGTAAATATTGGTTTAGATTAGATTGGATAATTCTCAGCGGTACTCTGAGCGAAGTAGACAAGGGGTGGATTGTGCTAGTTTGAAGCAAGCTGGAATGTTTTGGTAACAGAACTAGATAAAGGGCAATGAAATGAAAACAATTGTGTCTACTTCTCTCACAGTTACGCTGAGAACTCTGGGAAGAAGAAAGACTTATTCTCCATTTTGTCTCTTACTCTTGCTTTTGCCTTGGACCTGGTCACATCTCATTAACCCTGCTCCTACTAACCTTGCTCCCTAACCTCTTGGCTGCACCTCTTTTCTTCCTGAGAACTGGGGTAAGGTTGAGAGGGCCGGGGGGAGGTGTTGGGGTGGTTTGAGAGCCCCTCCTGGGGACTCAGGTTTCTGGGAGGGGAGTTGTGCTTTTGTATTGTTTATCCTTTGTATATTTCTGTATATAATTGTATATAACTGTATATATTGTAAATAGCTGCTTGTAAATTCTGCTAGCTGTAAATAAATTGCTTCATCTATATTCCCAGGGTCCGTCTGAGTTAGCTGGGGCAAATTCAAAAGTGTGGGGGGGCGGGGTAACCCCCAAACCATCACAAGTACTCCAGGTGGGGTCTCAGGAGAGCAGAGTAAAGGAGGAGAATCCCCTCCCTTGCCCTTCTGACTGTGCTTCTCTTGCTGCAGCCCAGCACACGGTTAGCTGTCTGGGCTGTGCCCACACTGCCAGCTCATGTTCAGCTTTTCATCAACCCAGATGCATGTGCAGTCAGTCTGACAGACTCACTACAGACTGATGATGCTCAAGTTATGAATTACAGCTGATTTTCACAATGGTTCTAGCTAATCAGAACAGTAGCAGATTCCTCCCAAAATAGTTCACATTTTTCCCACATGCCTTTCATACAGGGCATATAATGTGACCTTATAACAAGGAAAACTAGATACACTACAGAGAGATGACAGATACAGCAGAACACTTCCTCAAGTTACAGGTGTACAGCCTGGACTTCTGGGGACCCATTAGTTAAGATGACACTGACTTCAAATATAATCAGGAAATATGAAATTATACATTTATGAATAAAAGCAAAGACTACACCTGCTGTCGTGGAAGGCCAAAATAGGCCTAATACATGTCCTGGCTTGCCCAGGCATGATCCCATGGTCCCCTTCCTCTGCTGGAAATGTGGGGAGGGGGGGGGGGGGGGAAGCAGAGCACAGGGAGAAGACAGAAGGCTTAGAGACACACACTTTGAGGGTCCAAGACTTGCCCAGACTTGTTCTTCCCAAACAAGGGAAAGCAAGCTCCTGACTCCAGCTAATATGGCCAGGTTTGGCAAAGTGCCATTCTGATTGGTGAATCTCTGTGGTCAAAGGAGCCATTACACTTGGGAAACAATAAATAGGCTTTTGCCTGCACTCTTTGCCTGCTCTGCCCTGCCACATTATGCTCTGCTTTGCCTGCAACAACTTTCAAGTCACCGATAAAACTCCTTTCAAGTGTTTGGGTACTGACTGATACTATTTTGTGAGTAAATATTCAAAGCCTCTTTGTAAGAAATTCTGTAACTAGATTCTATTGTGCCTTTGGCTTTGATAACAGAATGGAGCCTCTCAAGTGCCCCAGGGGGCAAGCAGTATAATAGACCACAAGAACCTCTTTCCAGTTCTAAGTTCAATGTTTGTATTTGCTAGTTATTTCTTAACTGATCCAAATTGCCTGTTCCTTGTGTGTATAAAGATCCAAACTGTGCATTTTGAACATTGTACATAAGTTTTCTGGTAATATTTAATGTTAATAGACAATTTCCATAGTTATCAACAACCTTCACCTGGATATCAAATTTAATATCAATTACTAAATTTGCATAACTTACAACAATCAGGAACTTATTACTTTTAAAAAAAATTACTTAAATATATCAGAATAACAATTAAAAGTCTGATCCTTCCTGCTTAACCTCATTCTGCTATTTCACAGAACACTACTGAGGTTTGTTGGGATCTGCCCCAAACAAGATCTCATTCTTTGCTGTACTAAATAGTAAATCTGTTGAAAGGCTAGTCTCCACGTTAATTCATTGAAATATACTTGATCTACACTAAACTGTGTGTGGCTTGAGTATTCAGTTTATCTGAGAAGTCTCCTGATTAATTCTCCTTGGCCCTCTTTGAATAAAGTGAATATAACACTCAAGTTAAGCTCAAATCCTTAGCCAAAAATTGGAAACGAGAGCACAGAAAACTGGAGTGCATAGAAATATTCTACAGAGGAAGTTATTACCAGGACTGTCTGAGCTCCTACTGCGTTGATGTAATTCTACAGATACTCAGTGTAGTTCTGTTATTCAACAAAAGAATTTAGCTCTATGTTTGCATGAAAGAAGTAATAAATTTGTTACAATCAGTAACCAAAATCCAAAAGGATTGGACATCTGCCTTGGAATCTGCTTGCTACACAGAAAACAGTTTAATATTGGCAACAAAACAAATCTAAGTGCACAGGACCTAATTAAAGGAGACGTGCTTAGAAAACATATTACAGTAACAGCACACTAATTTTGGATTAGCCATGAGAAACTATGCAGATCACCGTAACTTTTAAAGTGTTGACTTTCTGATGTTGTTAAAACTCTGCAAGTAACATCACAGTACAATGCTGACAGTGGGTGAAGGGCCACAGGGGCAGTACTGTTCCATAACACTGTTGGTCTCTAACAGGGTAGTTCACAGGTAGTGGATAGGACTAGGGGGAATGGGACAAAGCTAGAAATGAGTAGACTCAGACTGGATGTTAGGAAGCAGTTCTTCACCATGAGGGTGGGGAGACTCTGGAAGGGGTTGTCCAGGGGCTTGGTGGAAACCCCATGCCTGGAGGTGTTTAAGGCCAGGCTGGACAAGGCTCTAGATGGCCTAATCTAGTGTGAGGTGTCCCTGCCCATGACAGAGGGGTTAGAACTAGATGATCCTTGTGGTCCCTTGACCGTGAATTTACTATTTGGATGTTTTATTGATACCTCCCAGAAGTATGAAAATAAATGCCCAATATGGAAAGCTTCTGTCTTTGCATTTAGTACCTTTTTCTTTCCCACTAGTGCCAAACAGAAAAGCTTGGTTTTGCCTGTGCCAAGGATTTTGCTGTGGGGCTGCTCCATTTCACTCACAATCTGGCCTTAAGAAGCTAATCTCTAACGCTAGAGGGATACTACCTTTTTTTGTATGCCATCCTTTCTTTGGCTTACACAGTTTAATTAGCATTCTGACTTCATGAGACAGTGAATTTCACCTTTCTCATGTATGGAAATGGATTTCTACTTCAAAATTTAAACATCATTTTGCCTTTGATTTTATTGAACCACTAAAGCCCAGAGCTGTGCTCTGCAAGACACACAGCCATGGACAGTAGGGAAGTTCTGGGCAGCATTACCCTGTGGAGCTGGCCACATTTTGAGAATTGTGTCTGAACTCCAAGGACCAAAACTTCACTTTCCACCTTGCCTTCTACCTGCATTTCAGAGAAGCAAGCATCACAAGGACTGCTTGTTAGACAGCAGTCCTGGCTCTCAGGAAAGTTTCAGGAGCTACAACTATCTCAGAGGAAACTGAAATTAAAGAATGACCTTAGTGACCTTCCTCATGCAGCTCTGTGCCAGTTAACAATAATCTGATTCATATTTGTGGAAGTCAGTAGAACATCACTAGGAAGAAAATCTCTCAAAAGAAAATAAAAGGCCAATGTATCAATATTAGCACCAAATTAGGGCAGCCATTTAAGTTCAAATTTCCACTAACTCTTAAGTGTGGCCAATGAACATGAAGAATTTCAGTACATTTCCTCCAGAAATTATTAAAGTCACAGTCAAAAGCAATAAAATAAACCACAAAAATATAATTGAAAAAAAAGTATGAATCAAAAGATCTTGCTCAGTCTAAAGGATGCAGCAGCTGAAGTGATTCAGGAAGACTTGTTGAACTCCAGGTCCCTACCACAGTGGTGACAAGGCCGTACACTACAAAGTCAACCACCAGAGTGTTAGAATCAAGTTAGCCAAGATGCAAGATGTGTCTTAGCTCTTAAAAACTTATCCCCAGATGCATATTAGAAGCAAAAAGAAATTTATATGGTACTGGTGTAGATTAAGCCTACTGCATGTTTGCACTTATTCAGATCTACATCTGTACTGAATGCTTTGCAAAACTCTAACATTAACATAGAGACATGCACAGATATGTAGCAAACATTTTCCCATAACGCTCTTGTGGCACAAGTGCCACAAGTATCATTGCCTACACAAATCCTAGACTGTATTCTACCTAAAATCCTGCAAATCAGAAATGTAAACTTATGAACCTCCCCAAACACACTGCATGATGATCACAGGATGCCAGGGGTTGGAAGAGACTGAAAGAGATCATAGAATCATAGAATCAACCAGGTTGGAAGAGACCTCCAAGATCATCCAGTCCAAGTCCAACAGCTCTGCCAGAGCAGGACCATACAATCTAGCTCAGTGTGCTGGTTTGAGGCTAATTGGAATATTTTACTGAAAGAAATTAAATCCTTAGCTGTGAGAAGGGGGAAAAAAGCCAACAAAACCAACAGTATCCTATATCACCCATTCTTCTGCTGAGAAATGAAGCTAGTCAAAAATATAGATAAGGCACTCACTTCTCACACACTTCTCAGTTAGCTCTCACTTCTGGCTGTGCCTTATTACTGGCTTTTTGTGTGACTGTCTCTAACTTAACTCTAATCCAACCTAACCCTTTTCCCTCTAACCTCCTTGTTGTCTTTTTGACATTTCACCTCAGATCTCCACATTTATCATGTGAGATAACGGTGGGTTGATCTGGTTAGTTCTGAAGGGAGGGAAGGAGGGAGGGGGAAGAGGGTCTGGGTTGGGACCCTTTCTGGAGACTGTGATTTCTGGGAGGGGTACTGTGTTTCTGTATTACTTTTAACTTGTATATAACTGTATATATTTGTGTATATATGTGCTTGCATATTGTGCTAAGCTGTAAATATAGTTTCATTCCTTAACTTCTAGCTCAGATTAGTCTAGTCTGGGTGATTTCATAAGAGTGGGGAGGTAAGTAACACCCAAAACATCACATCATCTCTTATTTTGGTGCCCAGTGTGGAGCTAATTAAAATTCATCTATTGCTAATCAAGTCTGGAAGTTAGGATGAAGCTTATCTGGTTAATTGGCAGTATTTTTTATCTGTTATGTTTATGGTATTTGCACTGCTGGATTGTTGACAAACTTGGTGCACTTCTATTTGATGTAGTATGGAGAAAGATTAAAGGAATGTTTTTGGACTTTAGAAAGTCCCTTCTGGGCTGAGTAGGCTTTTACATTACTGAAACTGTTACCAACTCTGATTTTAATAATTCAGGAAATATTACAACAGCTAAAAAATATTCTCTGATGAGGATAATTCTACCTAAAACTGACCTTAGAGACCCCTGTGGTGAGTTTTACACATGTAATACAGTAGTATATTTATCATGTATTAATCTAGCCCCAATCATTCTGGTTTTAGCACTAATGCTAAACTTGTGCATGAGAACTTTGAATGTGGTTGCTTTAAGAAAACAAAACAAGCAGGTTTCCTTGAAAATAGAGGTAGGGATAAGGCCTGGAGAACTTAATCATAGAATCAACCAGGTTGGAAGAGACCTCCAAGATCATCCAGTCCAACCTAGCACCCAGCCCTATCCAGTCAACTAGACCATGGCACTAAGTGCCTCATCCAGTCTTTTCTTGAAGACCCCCAGGGACGGTGACTCCACCACCTCCCTGGGCAGCCCATTCCAATGGGAAATCACTCTCTCTGTGAAGAACTTCTTCCTAACATCCAGCCTATACCTACCCTGGCACAACTTGAGACTGTGTCCCCTTGTTCTATTGCTGGTTACCTGGGAGAAGAGGCCACCCCCTACCTGGCTACAATGCCCCTTCAGGTAGTTGTAGACAGTAATAAGATCACCCCTGAGCCTCCTCTTCTCCAGGCTAAACAGGCCCAGCTCCCTCAACCTCTCCTCATAGGATTTGTGCTCCAGGCCCCTCACCAGCTTTGTTGCCCTTCACAGTATCACAGTATCATCAGGGTTGGAAAAGACCTCACAGATCATCAAGTCCAACCCTTTACCACAGAGCTCAAGGCTCCAGCACCTCAACATCCTTCTTGAATTGAGGGGCCCAGAACTGGACTCAAGGTGTGGTCTGACCAGTGCTGAGTACAGGGGAAGAATAAACTCCCTTGACCTACTGGCCACACTGTTCCTGATGCAGGCCAGGATGCCATTGGCTCTCTTGGCCACCTGGGCACACTGCTGGCTCATCTTCAGCTACTATCTATCAGTACCCCCAGGTCCCTTTCCTCCTGGCTGCTTTCCAGCCACTCAGTCCCCAGCCTATAGCGCTGCTTGGGGTTGTTGTGGCCGAAGTGCAGAATCCTGCACTTGGCCTTGTTAAGTCTCATCCCATTGGCCTCTGCCCACCTATCCAGCCTGGCCAGGTCCCTCTGCAGGGCTCTCCTACCTTCCAACAGATCAACACCTGCTCCCAGCTTGGTGTCATCTGCAAACTTACTGATGCTGGACTCAATCCCATCGTCCAGATCATCAATAAAGATATTGAACAGGACTGGGCCCAGCACTGATCCTTGGGGAACACCACTAGTGACAGCTGCCAACTGGATGTGGCACCATTCACCACCACTCTCTGGGCTCTGCCATCCAGCCAGTTCTTGATCCAGCACAGAGTGAATCTGTCCAAACCATGAGCTGCCAGCTTGGCTAGGAGCTTCTTGTGGCAGCCAGTGTCAAAGGCTTTCCCAGAACCAATAACAAGCCACTTCCTCAAAACAAATTCCACTCGGGGAGAGAGCAAGAGGGAGCTGCCATGTCCACTGCTGCACCTCCTCCCACAATTTCTGGGACAACTACCAAAGTCTCGGTTGTTGACAATAACATGGTTAGTGGCCAAAGAACAGGTCCAGCTCTTCAAGTCTCTGCTGTCTCTTCACCTAGTTCAAATCCTTAGGCAGCAGCCTCTAACCGTAAAGCAGATTCAAACTCACAGGCATCAGGTCACACCCTCAATGATTCCGACCTGCTAGAAGGTACTTCTGGAGCTTTTTTGGCCCCAGTGAAGGCACAGGCTAAGACAAAGCATTTAGAAAAGAGTGATTCAAGAGAGAATTTATGAGAGAGGACCTCTGGTACACAAGAGGAAGAAGAGGAGAAATACTTGAGTCTCAATAATCTTTGTGAGATTGGCTGCCAAGAAGGAAGATGGCTCTGAGGAGTATAAGATTGCTCTTAGGAAAGTTCTGTTTCTTGTCCAAGGACAATCAGGACAAGAAGAAGAAGAGGAGAAGGATTACATCCAAGATTCCAATGATCTCCTCAAAGAGATCAAGGAAGTTAGAAAGGAATAGGAATATGCAAGGGAATTAGGAGAGCCAATGATTTGGTTGGTTGGCTAAGTCTAGGTGATAGGTTGGACTGGATGAGCTTGGAGGTCTCTTCCAACCTGGTTGATTCTATGATTCTATGATATTTATAAACACTTACTGGATTTCCTCTCAGTCTTCTCTTGTCCAGACTAAACACCCCCAGGTCCTTCAGCCTCTCCTCACCAGCCATGCCCTCCACTCCCCTAATCATCCTTGTAGCCCTCTGCTGGACCTTCTCTAGCAGATCCCTGTCCTGCATAAGCTAGGGAGCCTAAAACTGAGCACAGTATTCAAGATGGAGTCTCACCAGGGCAGAGTAGAGGCAGAGGAGAACCTCCCTTCATCTGCTGGACACACTCTTCTTAATGCATGCCAGCATCCCACTGGCCCTCATGGCCACAAGGCCACATTGCTGTCCCATGAATGTTATCCACCAGCACTCCCAGGTCCATCTTCACAGGGCTGCTCTCCAGCAAATCACCTCCCAACCCATGCTGTTGCAGTTTATTATTCCTCCCCAGATGCAGGACTCTGCACTTGTCCTTGTTGAACCTCATTAGGTTCCTCTGTGCCCAGCTCTCCAGTCTGTCTGGGTCTCTCTGGATGGCTGCACAGCCTTCAGCTGTATAACCCAAGCCTCCCAGCTTGGTGTCATCAGCAAACTTGCTGAGCAGACTCTGTCCCCTCATCAGTGTCATTGATGAAGATGTTGAACAGCACTGGATATTCCAGATAAGCAAATGCAAGGGCTGCTCCAGCACTACAGCAGGTGACACTGGGAACTAAACACTGGCATCGGTAGTACAAGAGGTAATCATTGTATACTCCATTACAAGCAACACTGCAGAACTGCTACTGGTAATGATACCCATCACATAACATTGTAGCTGGGTGATTTAAAGAAGAGGAGCCTGTACTTTGAATTTCTTTGTTTTGCCATTCACATGCTGTGGAGCCTTGGATTCTTTTCAGAGCTGATGTTATGTCAATGCACTCATTACATTTTAGCTGAGGTCTATGCATTGTTCTTTATATATATTCACAGCATACAGTAAACTCTAATAGCTCCTTTGGAGCTGTTACACTGTATGCTGTAAATGGTTATTAACAGTAGTATTCATTCATCTACATGTAATGGATTCATAATAGCAAAAGCAGAGTGAAAATCGTACACTGTAATATGAAAAGTAGATACTGCATAAAGGCAGCCTTTTAATACTCAATACCTTGACTGTTTTAATTATTTTTTAAATATCAATAGGTCCTGCTTCAGTAGATTGTAAAATTACACAAGCCAAAGCAGCCTTTAAGTCAAAGGAGCACAATGAACAGTGTGCAGAAAGCTGGAGATCCCCACAGGCCTAAACTGCTTCCAAGATCTGCCTGTGCTGGGGATGGGAATTCTCTTAGCTAAGAATCTCTGCCAGGGAATCAACACCTGGATGGTGAATAGCCCAGCTCCTACAGTGTCTCAGACTGAATGCCCATCCTCTGAGCACTCACAAGTGCTCCAGGCAGTTGCCCTCCATATGCTAGAGTCTAAAGTTAGGTTGTGTTATCTCATCCTGTTCACCTTCAATGTGGCATCTTCATCCACTTAAACTTCTGTGGAAGAGAAATCAAAGGTGGAGTGAAAGTCCAGAACAGCCATGTGAAACTCAGAAATGAAGCCTTACATCTCTGAAAACTACTGCCATAGGGGAACAAAACCTGCTCTCCCCAGACAAGAGGAAACCTAAACGATTTCCCCAGGGAAAGCATTCATTTTAAGCCCCAGTGCTCACTACCAGAACCTCATTTTCCTATTGCTTCAAATAAAAATACCAACAAATAAGCCAAGTGGATGAAATTTAGGATGGACAAAGACACTTCACAGAAAATGTGTGAGGTACCCAACCTCTACATTCAGGGTGGGAAACATCTAATGAATCTAACAGATTGTGGCTCATCACTGGCATGAGGAATGGTGCAGAGAGAAGAAGCAGCTCTGAGGTCCTTCCTAATAAAGTTAAATAAAATGGTCTTTATTTTAATATTATTTTAGTGTTTGTTCTTGTTTAAATCTAACTAAATTTAACCAAAGGAACAGATTTTAAAACAGAGCTATGAGAAAACCATGATCAAGCTATGAAGACTGATTGATACTGCAGTGAGAAAGCAGTTCAGCTTCCAGTATAGGTTTAAGTCATGATTTATTTATCTAAAAGTTTAATACAGTTGGGACTGTATTGTCCATGGATTTTATTTTACTTTTCTTCAAAACTTCTATAGTAACTTCTGTAGTGCTTTCCAGCACAATCTGAGATGGGAGAATGGCACAAGAATATCAGATCTCATTACTTCAGCTTAATAATTGCTTTCTTTAGTCATCCAGAAAGCTAATGGAAACTGTAAACATCAATACAAATTTAGCTTTAGTTGGGATCCTCTGAATGCCTCTAATTTAGTAATTAGTTAGATTGTCCCATAACCTAAATGCAATGCCTTTGTTTTCAAACAAGATGAAAGAGAAGAAGAAAAACATACATGTATTCATGATAGTCAAGACAAGACATGCAGTTAAAGGGAATTTTTGCCAAAAAATCTGAGCAGATTTATACATAAAAAAGCTTGTGTCTATCACAGACACAGAAAGAGAAATATATTTTGAAAGGATTTATTGCATAAGCTGTTTTGTGAAGATGACTCCAACACACAGTAAAATCCACCAGTGGTTATTTAACACAGAAGAGTAATTTGCTTGAATATTTCATGGTGAACAGTAAAGAGCAAATGTTGTTGCTTTATTGTTTCTTATTTTTATTGGGTTGCACAAAGATGCTGTAATCATACTGACATAACCCATGTTCTAATTTACCTGTTTTACAGCTGTTGTTTTTGAGCATACACTAAAGGTCAGTGGTACTATTTGTGTCACTGGCAAAGGCATTCCCCCAAAAAAATCTTACAAATCAGTAATATTTTGGGAAAACAGAATCAAGCAAAACCACAGCCACCATGTCATTTATTTTTGCCTGCCTATTAAACAACTATTCCAATGTATTTCATATCTGGAACTAGTTAATATAATTAGCAGCATAGCAATGGCATTTTTTTTTTATAGCATTGGAGATAAAGAGCTAATATGTTAACCCCCAGGACCCAGTCTTTGTGAGGTGAGAGTTTGCTCATTATATTCAAATTAGTAGAGATACAACAGCACAGGCAGTTACAGAGCTTATCTTTTCTGCAAATATATGTAGACCACTCTAAAATGATTTGCTTTTTTTTCTTTCCTGGCTATAAATAACTGCAAAGATAGACTTTTAATTCCTGCTAAAATAGAGTCTTAAACTATTAATATAATGGAAAAAAACAATTGTTCTTTTAGAGATGAATGTAAATGTTTGCTTCTATAACATAATGATTTCTTTGTTCACAGAAATTAAAAATAAAGCTTAATATATGCAGAGCTTCATTGCTATTAGCAACAGATAAGCCTGCTTTGCCTCAGATTATAGCTGATTAAAAATAACACTCAATTTTATTTATCAAGATTGTACCCAATCACTAGAGTACTGTACTGTAGGTGCAGTCAAAACTTCATGGGCACAGGGCAAAGGAGAAGGTTAGAAAATCTTGTGTGCATGTGATTTGTTTTATCAACATCATGCATTAAACTACAGTGAAAGCAAAGCAATTTCTTCTGCTTTTCTGGTTTGTATTTTTATGTTTAACCATGTTCTGAGTGGTGCCAGCTACCAATGTGATAGTTATAGACTTGATTATCACCCTGATTTTAGAGAGTCCTGCTCTATTGATAAGAACCTCTGGTATACAGTCTGTATCACACAATGCTGCTCCATCGCCTGATATGGAGTTAAAAGGACCATAAATCCTGCTTGGCAACCTGGTCTGCTGGAATAATGGAGAGTGCTTGGCAGCAGTGGCTGAGCTGTAATTCAAGCTCATCTCCTCAGACAACTGGAGAGGGACACACATGGCCGCAGAACTCATTTTGGAGTCTGCAAGCCATTAAACATCTTTTGCTGGCTTCTATACGAAGGAGTGTGGTGCCAGAACCTCAGTGCCAAGGGATACCCAAAGGGAAGGCATATGGTCTGTTTTCACTTGTGCTGGAGAGTTCATTCTTGTTATTTAAAGAAATAATGGAATGCATGCTTCTTTCTTTATCAACAGCCTGTCTATTTTTAAGGAGGAATAGTGATAAATCACTAAATCAAATACAATATTAGCGCCTCCTTTCACGCTGTCCACTAGCTGTATCTGCAAAATGGTGGGATGTACAAAGCAGGAGGAAAAAAGTCCCAGAAGCCTCATGAGGGAGTCCAGCTAATTCATGTGCTTCTCCAAAGACTGCCTTGAAAAGTACTAGAGGCATCATCCACCTGTGCTCTACCACACAGAAATTCACACAGAATTGACCAGGTTGGAAAAGACCTTTGAGAGCATCTAGTCCAATATGGTAAACCATATTGTGGACATCACTTATCTACAGGACAAGTAATGCTGCTTCTGGTGTATAGCAAATACAGAGAGATTCACTCTTTAGAAGAAATTAAAGCTTGTAAAAGTAATCAGTGCTTCCCCTTGTATAATCAACCCTCACACAATCTAGTCTCATGTCATACCCCTCATTTTAGCACACAACTGAAAGCTACAAATTTAATGTCAATATTATTAAAGTTGTCACTGCAGTATGCTAGAGTTGTGTGCAGAAAGCCTACAGCTGGTTTACAGCAAATGGTACAGCAAGACCTTATTATGAATCTTTATTTCATTCCATATAGGAAAGGAAATTTTAGTTGCTGTAGGATTCACAGCCTGACTTTGACATCAACACTAAATATAGCCAGCAGACAGAAATAAGGAACAAAAAGAGCAGATACAAAGAAACAGAGGAAATCAGGGAGGAGAAACTGGATTTGGGTTAGAGTTCTTTATATCTTTTTTGCCAAATGCATTTATACAGAAAAAGGAGTGGAGATGGTGCTGCTCTACACGCAGACTAATGCTCAGGCCTTTGAGATCTGCTGCTCTTACAGATCATTTAAAACCTTGGCTATATCTGAATCAATTCTCAGGTAGCTGTTTTGATAATTTCACTCTGATGTTATTTCTTCTGGAAGGACAGACAAAGGAGAAAAAGCAATCACCTGAACAAGGTCCAAAGTCCTCAAAGGTTTCCAAGACAGAAACAGATTGAAACATTATCAATCATCAACTTGCTGAGATCAACAAGATGAAACCCAGCAGCTGGCAGTCTTAAGCAACATTAGGTGACTGAGTCAGTGAGAGAATGAACACGGCAAGAGAAACAAGGATGGCACTGAAAGAAAAACAAATTCACATGTATCCGTTCTCTGCTCTAAAATGGTTCATCTTCAAACATCCATGCAACAACTCTACAAAAGTCTGAGTTCTGAATAGATCCAATGCAATCTGGATACAAACCAAATCTGAAATGCTATGACACACTTATTTCTTCTTCCCCTCACCTCTTATCCATTTAGAAAAGGGAAATCTCACAACCAACCAATTGTCTAAAAACCAAATTTCATAAAAGAGTTAAAAAAACCCAAGTAAGATAAATGAAAGCAGGTACTACTCCACCTCCCAGAGTAAACACACTAATGGAGAGCTAATTAATCCATTAAAACACAGGCTAAAACAAGACAATGAAACTGAACATAGAAACATCAATTTTATAACTCACTGTGCTATAATTATTCTCTGGCTCAGTGAATGCACATACCCTTTCAGAAACCTACAGTGCCTTTCATCTTACATAAAGGATTAAATCTTTAACTAACCCACACACAGGAAATACAGCCTTCTGTAATGTTCCCTCATTACTCTCTGCACATTGCTAGATATTGCTCATTTATAGTAAAATCTGACTATTTGCATCATCTGAGGGATGTTGCCTGAATTATTTTTTTCAGACATGTATCTGTGACCTGATTGCATCTTCCACAACTACACATCCAAGTGTACATATGGCATGTCTAAGCATTAAACTAAACTATTGATTGGGAAAGTTGGGAAGAAACAGAAGATCTTTAGCATGAATATTAATCATTATGCACAACTGGAGGACAAAGGCATTAGCTTTTAAAATGCAGGCGTAGGAACGGCTCCTCGTAAATAAACTGGCACGGTTGCTAGTATAAGTCATTGAAACACATTTTCCAAGCAACGTTCATCCAATTAAAATCACACACAAAAGCCCAACGCAAATCAAAATACAGTGATTCAAGAATTTCACTCATATCTACTGTAACTCCCAAACATAAACCAATGTGCCATTTGCATGGCAGACTCTCTCAGTAACATTCTGTTCTCTCCCCATGCAAAGGACACCTGGTGATACGAAGAGGAGTTTGTATTTGTAGGGAGACTGAATCCAAATTAATCACGTAGGGCTTTGAACAAGATTCCTCCTGTAAATTATTTGTGAAGTTTACTTGGTAAACCATTAATCATTTTTATCCTACCTTCTTTGTCCCTTCAAAGGCAGCCACTGGTTTGTGCAGAATATACTGCTAATTGTGTTTTAATTCTGTATGAAAATACTGATTTACAACAGTGTTCCCTGCCCTAACAACACCACATGCACACACACATCTGGTGAACGCTCTGATAACACTCACACAGAGAGCCCTTTTAGGCCATTATGCATTATATTTCTGTAGAACAACAGAATAACAACAATAAGCAGAAAATCATTCAAAGGCTTGCCTGAAAAAGACAAGGTTGGTAACCAACAGTCAACTTCACCAGTTCCTTTTATCCCTATCAAAAGTAAACCATTGCCATGCTATTTGTTTGCCTTGAAGCTACAGAAACTAGGCACTGACTCTGTCATTCCTGACTATTCTTTCAGTTGGCAAGTGCCAGTTTAGTGCTATCAAATGCAAAGAATCAATATGCTGGCAGACACAAAGTAGCACGTTGAGCCATCAGACCATAACAGCCTGAGATCAGTTTTATTTTTTCCCTTTTGTTTTCACACTGCTTTTTCCCTACTGTCTTATCTGGAGTCACTGGATAGAAGCCATCTATCAATCAAGCAAAGTCTCAACAAGGTTTATTACTCATCTGCTCAAAACGGGGAATAAAGATCAGGGCTCATTATTACCATGGACTATGCCAGAATAACTTTTATTTTGCAGAGATATTTTTTTTCTTCGCCACATTAACTTAATGGCATAATTGTAATTGACCCACAGGGCTACATTTAGTGAGAAGTATAGCTCAGACTTTCTACGTATGAAAGGTCCCTGAATGACTTGGAAGAAGATTTGCAATGTCAGTAACGTCACCAGTCAGCATCACCTTTCTTTTGTTTGTACATGTGCCTGTAGGAACTGATGGCCACAGATCATTTCTGTGAATTGGTGGAAATGGCTTCTCCACAGCAATCAAAATTTATGTTTGCCTCCATCCTAATGCAAAGCAGACTGTTTTCCAAAATTGTTCTTCAGTGTCTGGTTCTTACAAACTGAGTCATGGTGTGCATTCTGACTCTAATAGAACTAATCCTCAAACATAAGTTAGCCATATAGTTAGGCACATCAGGGGATGTAGGCCACAGAGAGAGGACAATATGCAGAGGTGTGGGGCTCTTATGTGAGCCAAACACCACCCCCACACTGCATTCATCCATCCTCATCTGTAATGAAGCTGATCATCTGAAGGATGAGTCAGGCTGCTAAAACATTGACATACAGTAATAGCTTTCTTTACTAAGGGACAGGAGCTACTTCTATTTTTTTTTTTCCCCCTTTTAAGAAGTGAAGTTTTAAAATTAGGCAATCCCATTGTAATTTTATCATAATTAAGGACTGAAGGGTACAGTGATAGCAACACTCCCTGAATTCACACAGATTCATTCCGGGATTTCTTGGTATCCTGTAATTAACGCAACGAAGAACCTTGAAATTCACTTAGCAATTAGCAGTGATGAACAAAAATGAGTTGCCTTTAAGGCACTTAAGCCATATTCACACATCCTATTTTAAGAAGCACGCTGCTTAATTTCCACACCTGCAAACTAAACTCTTGGATGTGGAAGGATGATTCAGACAGCTTAAGTTAGGACCAAAAGTTTTTTATACCCAGAATCACACTGACATGATTTGGATCCAAATGCACGTATTAGTCCTCAGGAAACTGCCCTGCTGAGTGCCACCCTAGATCCCCTATACCAAATCTGAGATACGCCACATATAAAGGCTTTAAATTCAAGGTCAAATAGCACGAGAAACCAGCTAAAGGCCAGCTTTGCATGCTGCAGATGATGATGTCTGGAAGGATCTCCAGAATGTGTCAGTATTGTATGCGTCAAAGAAACCAGTCAAAATACCCTGTACTTCAGGAGGCTTGTCAATAACTCTAAACTCAAGAGAGCAGGAGAAGCAGGTAGCTATAAAATGATTATTTGCTTATTTTCCTGTTTGATAGGACCTGCAATTGCAGTTTAATGGTGTTGTATAAGTGCCAAGTTTGTTGCTCTTTTAAAAAAGAAAATACTAAAAATCAATATACATATTGCATTATCTCTCCCCTCTGCCAACAATGAAGGTGCAACCAATATTCCTCATAAAAACAAAACTTGTTCTCCACCTCCCATTTTGCAGTCTACAACAGCTCATGACAGCAAATATGTCTACGATTAACTTACAATCCCATTTCTTTGCTGTGACTTATCAGTGATCAAAACTATTTTTTTTTATTGTGTGTTTTTGAACCTGTGTTTAAACACATGGAACTGATAAGAGACTCCATCATGCTTTGACCTCATTCTGTTGTTAATTTGTTTCATTTTGTGCATGCTGGGAAAGTGTTTTCTTCCATATGCTCCTAGAAGACAAGAGCACTGAGGTCAAGTGCTAGCTCTATCCCAGGATTCATGTGATTCTCCTGGTGAGTGCAGCAGCAACCACTCAAGGGAAAGTGATGGGAAAGAGGAGGCCATTCGAATATCTTCAGCAAAGCAGAACTGTGTAATGTGTTAGAGAGGATCCTTCCCCCAGTAGAATAAATTCACTACAACTCAGAATTTTGGAATGTCAAAAGGAAAAAAAAAAAAAAAAAGAGAAATTGTGTTTTTTATAACAGTGCAAGGAGAAAAAACTACTACAGAGTATAATAATTTTAAAGAAGATGGGGATAGGGTCAAGCGGCAGCAAAGCAGCAATCAAAACAGTGGTGGGGGAAGACAGCAGCAGCCGCAACAGAAGCAGCAAGGGGAAGATACAAGCTGTGCTTCCAGACATAAGCTTTTGATGCTTCAATGAAATTATATTAACTTATCCATTGTTGCCATTTTACGTCCTATCCCTGTAATGTTCACCTCTCTACTCAAAGACTCCAATATTCTTCCACTTCTAAGTTTCTCTGTTCCAACTTCTTTTTAATGTTTGAGCTAGAAGTCTAGCTCAAATGGCCAAGAACTGAAAGGGTTCTGGATATTACAGTGATTGTTTATGATGTGCTGTCTCAATATTAGCAGATATAAGCACATTAATGACAGATTTTTCTAACTGAGAATTGCTTATAATATGGAAGCATTACAAAAAGGGTATTTTTAGATAAATCAATACTCTATTAGAAAGGTAACTACATTGTTTCCCTCTTTCCATGCAATAGGAAGACCCTCTTTTTCTTTTTTAAAACTCCAGATTGTGAGAAAGAAGTTCACTTTTTGTGATCAGATTTCTCAAAAGCAAAAATCTTGACTTGTTTTTTTTCATTATTATTTTACTAAATCATTAAGAAAATAAGAAAGCTCTAATGCTTACCCAAAGAAGTCCATAGAACAAATACTTGTGATTCGTACTGATAATTATGAGCAACGGTGTGCAAAGGGTGACAGAAGAGTTCCGTGGCAGCCCGTGAAGGGATGCCACTGTAGTCTCCTGCTGGTGCCTAATATGTAAAACCTATCCTGCTCAATAATAAACACTTTATCACAGTAGCATACCTTACACTGAAAACTTTTCCACAAGCTGCAACTGACATGTGTCATTTATTTCCACTTGAGCCAATTAAAGAACAATGATCGGAAAAGCACTCTCATTAAATGATTTACATTTGGACTACAAAGCTGGGCAAATCTGCAGTTCTGTGATAACCTTGTTCCAGTATTTTTTAGGGACTGATATAGAAAAGTGAAACAATACCAAACAGATTAGGGCATTATCTATCCAATTACAAAAGTGGATGAAACACTCAATTCTTAAATGGTTTGGCCAGCAATGTATTTGTGCAAACCTCTTTTTTTCTTTATTACTACAAAGCAATGACTTGTAGCTGTAACACTTTATCTCTGTAAATATTAAAGCACTTTCCTCAGTGATGGTTCAATCTTGTTTCAGTAAAGTAGCTGCTATTCACCTCCTCAAAGGCATAGGAAGAAGCTTATTTTAAAGGAGGACATATCCACGTCTTCTGTGAGCCTGGACCCAGTGTCCTGTCTTGCTGCCTGTCCATACAAGCAATTGTGTCACTGACTTCAGTGGGAACAGGAGATCTCACCGGACTACAGATCACTCTCCCAGAACTGTAATTTAACAGGGACACAAGACATTCATTGATCAGAGTATATTGCTACATTGACTAGTGGAAGAACTGCCAGCTAGCTTTCAGAAAAAATATTCCAATTAGAAATTCCAGTTACAAACATCATTTAGAGGATGGCTACCAAAAGTGTAGGCACTGTCAGTAGATTTCAAGTTAATCAATCCAGAATTACAGAAAACTAGAAAATTACCTGTTGCATCAGGATATGCCAGAATACTTTAGGATATGTTTCAGCTTTAAGCAAGAAATTCATGAAGACTTTGTGAATGAAAGATGGGTCTGAGAAACAACTTAGTCTTTATACTATCTTCCTCTGTCTCCATGGGAAAGGTATTCATCTTATTTATTCCATCCTGAAGATCAGGCTAAATATATATTATTCATCTTCAAGCAGGGATGAATTATTGATGGCAATGGCTGTGCAACTGGTCCCCATTATTTATTATTATCAGAAGTGAAAGCTTTGCAATGGATCAGATAATAAAACCAAATCTAATCATTTCTGTTTATCAGTGAGCCAAGCTAAACTGAACTTGATTTTGTTGTAACAGAACTAACGTATCTGTGCCTCCCTTCTCTTTCTCTCTTTGGTAATCCAATGATTTCATCCTCCTACATTTAGAAAAGCTACTGAGAATAATAAAAAAAAAAAACCAACACCACAAGTCCAGAAAGCTCACCATGGAAATCTACTGGAGAGTAATTCTGGAGAGTCTTATGAACTTGAATTTCTTTCATATACTACAAAAGAGATGTTGTAAACCGAAATAAACAGCAAATCAGCCTGGCACCTTTTAAACACCATTCTTGTCCCTAGAAGAGTGATTTAATGATGTCAAAACCCATATAACCCATCTGCAACCTGTTCACAGTGAACCAGAGAGAAATCACACAGACACCAGCAAAACCTTCATTATAAGTTTTGCAATTTGCAGGGGCAATTGATACAATTCATGGAATGATCAAAAGAATTAACAGTTAGAAGGAAATGCAGAAGACTTGTGCCCACTCAGCAAACAGAGGACCAAATATCTCCAGGATAGAGTATTTTATCTTGTACTCTAGAAAGTGGAGATAAAGGAATTGAAACTGTACATTTCATAATGTTCACAGATGAAATGCCATTCACTTTCTAAAGTAAGAAGATCATTTAAGAGAGTGCATTACTGGAGGTCTCACAAACACAAACAGTTCTGGAGTAACTTGTTCTTATTCAATGAAAAATAGATTGGCATAATGAAATCAGGTGGACCTGTGAGTCCTGGTAGCTAACAAGTTATGAATGGGACAGCAATGAGGCCCTGTGGCCAAGGAGATCAATGGGGTCCTGGGGTGTATTAAGAAGAATGGGTCCAGCAGATCAAGGGAGATTCTCCTTCGCCTGCCCTGGTGAGACCTCATCTTGAGTACTGTGTTCAATTTTGGGCTCCCCCATTTAAGAAGGACAGGGATCTACTGGAGAAGGTCCATCAGAGGGCTACAAGGATGATTAAGGGACTGGAGCACTGCCTGGTAAGGAGAGGCTGAGAGACCTGGGGCATGAGAGGGGATTTAATCAATGTTCATAAATCTCTGAGGGCTGGGGGTCAGGAGGGAGGAGACAGGCCCTGATCACTTGGTCCCTGTGATAGGACAAGGAGCAATGGATGGAAGCTGCAGCACAGGAGGTTCCATCTCAACACAATGGGCAACTTCTTGACTGTAAGTGTCCCAGAGCACTGGCACAGGCTCCCCAGAGAGGTAATGGAGTCTCCTCCACTTGAGACTTTCAGGGTCTGTCTGGATGCTTTCCTGTGTGACCTGAGCTAGATTGCATGGTCCAGCTCTGGCAGAGAGGTAGGACTTGATGATCTCTTTGAATCACTTCCAACCCCTGATATCCTGTGACCTGTGATCCCCATCATGGATCTCTCACAGTGCAGCTCTTCATTTCCCTTCAACACAGAGGCTAAACTATTGCCACTGACTCATACCTACGTAAATTACATTGAGGAAGCAGAAGGGTGAAGCACCAGTGTGAAAGATCTCCTGACTGTTTGTTATCATTTCATATACACACTAATTGCAAGATAAAGCATTTATGTTCATGTAAAATTAACATTTCTGCCTTTTAAACAATTATTGTTCACCTACACAGTGTATTTTTTTCTCTTGTTCTAGTTATAATCTAGGGGGAATGGAACAAAGCTAGAAATGGGTAGATTCAGATTGGATGTCAGGAAGCAGTTCTTCACCATGAGGATGTTGAGACCTTGGAACGGGTTGCCCAGGGAAGTGGGTGGAAGTCCCACCCCTGGAGGTGTTTAAAGCCAGTCTGGATGAGGCTGTAGAAACCCTGATCTAGTGTGAGGTGTCCCTGCCCATGGCAGGGGGGTTGGAACTAGATGATCCTTGTGGTCCCTTCCAACACTGTAATCTTCAGTGATAGGCTAGGTGCACAATGCAAAGGCAACAGAAGAAATGGGATGAGTTGGTATATTATGTTGTTTATGCAAACCAAGAAATATTAAGTATTTTTGTTGCCGTTGAATGACTGTCAGTGACGGAAGTGTAACTCACAACATCTTGGTTACCTACATGTGTGATTAATTAAAAGAAAAAAATACTTAATCAAGATAAACTTCTGCACCTAGCTAGCAGAGGACTGAAAGTTTATCATGTCTAAATATGTTTCTCATACATTTACTGCAAATTAGTTTTTGAAAGTGAATTTCAAGGTCTAGTGAGTCTGAGGTTCACTAACTCAGTTTTCATTAAGTTTTCACAAATGATCTACTGTAGCATTATTCTTTTATAGTGGTGCAGATTTAAGGCCTGGTATGAAAAGCAATTATACTGTCAGAAAAGTGTATTTTGACTTATTAAAAAATTGAAAGGTTTCATAAAACTATTTATTTGGGTGTTCAATGAGAGTGCATATTGACAGTGCTATGGAGAAAGCATTTTTCTGGGGTGTATCTCTCAGCCTCTTCTCATCATCCCTTCTTGATGAAAACTGGAGACAACATTACTTAGCAGATACATTAGAAATGCATAGGCAGTAACTACAAAGTACTTTGTGATTCTGCTCTGTGGCTGACCAGCTGATTTTATTTTGCTGTAGTGTAGTAGTTATGTAATTTGCTCTTGTCAGACCCCACCTGGAGTACTGTGTGCAGTTCTGGAACCCCCAACACAAGGGGGACATGCAATTGTTGGAGACAGTCCAAAGGAGGGCCACAAAGTTGATCACAGGGCTAGAGCACCTCTGCTATGAGGACAGGCTATGAGAGTTGGGGCTCTTCAGTCTGGAGAAGAGAGGGATTCAAGGAGTCCTTATAGTGGCCTTCCAGTATTTAAAGGGGGCCTACAGGAAGGCTGGGGAGGGACTACTTATAAGGTCTTGTAATGACAGGACAAGCAGTAATGGGTTTAAACTGGAGATTTAAACTAGATGCTAGGAAAGGGTTCTTTCCAGTGAGGATGGTGAGACACTGGCACAGGTTGCACAAGCAGGTGATCAAGGCCAGGTTGGATGAGGCTTTGAGCGACTTACTCTAGTGAGATGTGTCCCTGCCTATAATGAGGGGGGTTGGAACTGGATGACCTTTGATGTCTCTTCCGACCGAAACCATTCTATGATTCTATATGTTAGTTAAAAGCATAACTTTGGTTTAATAAACACTGAAGATGTTTAAAAGGAAACTTGGCTATTCAGTAGTCTAATGAGTTACATGACTCATGTCAAGAAACAATTTTGTCCAAATTTTGTGGATCACTTGTTTCACCTGCACTGCATTAACTTTTTCCAATTACCTCATTATCTCCCAGAGTGGTTTGGGTTGCTTTTTTTTTTAGATCTTATCTGAGCACTATTCATCTAAAATAACTATGACTCAGAGAACAATCATAATGCTGTCTTGATGTAAAGGACTGAGGAAAGCTTAAAATGCGAGCAAAGAATTTACCCTTCAATTGCTACATGGCATCTAGGAATAAATTCAGCTGTTTGCCTACCAACTTCCTTTTCAGAGCAAATGACTGAGTATTTAAGGAATGGACAAAAAGTGGGTGCTAATTGATTCAACTTGACTCTTGGTCTTGTTACACAAAAGCCATTGTAGTATATAAAAGAGTATAAAAGAGCACTAAGGGATGAAATTGCTACTTAGAAATTGCTACCTCTAGAAGACAATGCTTTACGCTGGCGTCAGCAAGTAAGTTTCTCTTGCCTCTAAAAACCAGAAACGTGGAATTTCTTTTTTCTTAATTTCAGTTAGGTTACTTCAATTACTGTGTGTATTCATCTTGAAAAATGAAAACCCCCAAATCTAACTGTTTGGGTTTTTTTTTCCCCTAGGCTCTGTCAATTGTTTAATCATGTAGTGTGATGTAAAACCAGAAACTACCAGAAAGAAGGCAGGTACTCCTGCAGGCCACTCTTAGGCATATGTAAAGACTAATGCAAGACTTAGAGGAAATAAGCAGAAGGAATAAGAAGCTTTACTCAACTGATAGAAATCTCACCAAATAGCTGTGTTAGAAAGACTAGGATAAATTATGCATATAAGACTAGCTGGAGCCTGACTATGACCTACACAGAAGAGAGCAGTAAAGGGAACATCGATCAGGTAACAAGTTTTGAGAAGGGAAAGGCAGAGAAGAATAAACTGAAGACAAAAGCCTGTTTTCAAGACAATACCTTCAGTGAACTGCAACGTTAGATACCATAGAAAGCAAGAGCAAAGAGGAAAGCTATTCAAGATAGCTGAGACACTGTTTGGGACACAATACAATTCATCACAGTGTGAAAGAAATGCGCTCATTTTAGGAAGAGACACAATTGGTGAAATCCCAAGCATTTCAATGACCTAAACCACAGTAAGAAATGGTACAGAACATTGAAAGCATACTGGTGAGTAAAGTGAGCTGTGGAGAATGGGAAGAAACAAATAAACAGAAAAGGCAGGACACAAAATGAGATACAACAGGGTAGGTCCAGAAATCTCCCTGTAAAAAAAAATCTCTAATTTCATTAGCAGTAGAAATCGATCAAGAAAACACTGCCCATCGCTGCATACAGAAGACAAACTAGCAGCAAACAGTAAGATTGTTTAAGTAGTTAAAACCATATGGGTCGTGGCAATCCCAAGCACAAATCCAGGCTGGGTGGCAAATGGCTGGAGAGCAGTCGAGAGGAAAAGGATCTGGGTTGATGAAAAGCTCAACATGAGCTGGCAGTGTGTGTGCAGCCCAGACAGCAACTGTGTGCTGGGCTGCAGCAAGAGCAGTGTGGCCAGCAGGGCAAGGGAGGGGATTCTGCCCTTTTGCTCTGCTCTTGTCAGACCCCACCTGGAGTACTGTGTACAGTTCTGGAGCCCTCAACACAAGAAGGACATGGAACTGTTGGAGTGAGACCAGAGGAGGTCACAAAGATGCTCAGAGGGCTGCAGGAGCTCTGCTATGAGGACAGGCTAAAAGAGTTGGGGGTCCACAGCCTGGAGAAGAGAAGGCTCTGAGGAAACCTTGTAATAGCCTTCCAGTATCTGAAGGGGGCCTGCAGGAGGACTGGGGAGGGACTATTTACAAGGACTTGTAATGACAAGACGAGCAGTAATGTGTTTAAAGTGACAGAGGGGAGATTTAAACTGAATGTTAGGAAGAAGTTCTTTCCACTAAGGGTGATGAGACACTGGCACAGGTTGCCCAGAGAGGTTGTGGCTGCTTCTTCCCTGGAGGTGTTCAAGGCCAGGTTGGATGAGGCCTTGAGTGACCTGTTCTAGTAGGAGGTGTCCCTGTCTATGGCAGGGGGTTGGAACTAGGTGATCTTTAAGTTCCCTTCCAACATTCTATCATTCTATATTCTGGCCATTCTTAAAGAGATAAGAAAATTGTGTTCAGAAAGCAGGCTAAATAGACCTTTGATTTCCATCACTCAGTATAGACCTTAGGCTGTCACACACAGTTTTAATATGTTAAGTGTAGCACACGATCAGGACAATACTGTTAAAACGTTTTATACATCAGAATTTTATGCTTACTGAATCAATATATTTATGCCACCATAGCATGCTTTTCAGTTTTCTTGCAGAAAAAATGCCCACCATATCATAAGGTTGGAATAAAATTCTACCTGATCTTGAAGATGTGCTGTGTAGTAGACACTGGCTCTGCCAGTTAAATACTGACATGCTGC
Organism: Pogoniulus pusillus; assembly: GCF_015220805.1. Taxonomy (NCBI): domain Eukaryota; kingdom Metazoa; phylum Chordata; class Aves; order Piciformes; family Lybiidae; genus Pogoniulus; species Pogoniulus pusillus. Next base: position 21,792,061 of record NC_087271.1, on the reverse strand, counting down.
TATGGTTATTGATTTTCCTTAATTACACTGATCCTAGAGGTTATGCTCTGTTATTGTTTAAACTATAAATACTCATTACATCCATCAGGATCTTTACTTCAAGAAGAAGAGAAGAAGTTGCATCATAACCAAACAAAAAAAATCATTATAATTTATACTATTAGAAACAAAGTGCTAATAGGAGCCAGTTCTTACATGATAGTAGCAAGAGTCTTTTCATCTGTGTTAAATACTAATTAAGCCTCCAGACTTGGGAGTCTATAAGCATACTTTCTGCAAGTGCCTTGATACTACAGCATACAAGAATAGGGACTTATTTTCCTGGTTCTAAAACCTACTTACCTTTTGACAAAACCCTTCATAGTTTTAATAGTTCTGTGTTTAAGGTCTTGCTCTGCAAACAATGTAATTAGAGCTAAAGGAACAGAGACAGCTTTAGAGAAGTTAGTGTGAGTTCTTTGTAACTAGCTTTCCACGATTTCTGTGAGGTTTTCCCAGAGCAGACATGTGGCTTTCTCTCATGTACTCCTTCCTACATTGTCTGTTTTTCCAGTGGCTATAGATCATCTGCTCTTCATCTGAAATAGCACAGCTTCAAAGGCTGTGACTAACTTCATTTAAACCATTATATTTTTTTACCAAACTATTATTAAACAAATGGATTTCCACACCCCCCCTGCCCCCAGCCTCTATGATACAGAAAATCATTCATTCATTTTGTGTGTTCTCAACAATGTATGTTTCTTCTTTAAATCACATAATGGCATGAATTAGGAAAAAGTGATCGCTTATCTGATGTCAGGAAATTGGGCAAAGCTATTTCATTTGTTGTCATGCAGGAAACTGCCATTACATTAAGCCAATTTTTGCAACTATTTTTTTTTAATTCATTGACTACTTACAAAATAATAATTTTCTTTGAACTGTTTTAACTGTCCCACTTTAAAGAACACATGGTGAAAAGAATAAAGGTTTGGGTTGTGTCTGATGTGACATTATTAGCACATTGGAGGAACTTATGAGAAAATCTTGGTTTAAAATAGCCTCTTATTTCTATTCCTCCTAGCAAATACTTTTCTTGTTTGTTTGTGTTTTTTTTTTTTTTTTCCTTACAATTTCTATGTGTTTTGAAGATGGGGAATGTTAACAAGATCTTTCAAACCTTTATTTCTTTATCAACCTTAAAAACCTAAAGAGCTTGTCACATAAGCTAGAATGCAACAACTAATTATGTTATATTTATTATAGAAAAGTTAAATATATATATCTGTCTACAGAAAGAAGCTTTTATGATACAAAATATTTATGGCACAGAGACTGAATGATTTTTCCAGGCCACATGCTTCATGGTCTCACTGTCCTTTTCATCTTCTTATTGCATGTTTTTCCTGTGTAACAGGACTTAAGTGAAAAGGATGATGGTGTTTGAGCCAACTATAAAGCCTGCCTATCTCCCCACAAGACTTTGGTAAAAGGATATAGAAAGCAATACAAAGACATCTGTGATGATTCAGAGTGCTCATGTGAGAAATCCCAAGCTCAGCACACATTCTGGTAAGAAACAGCTGAGATCTGTTCCCATTTAATAGAACTACTCCTCTTGTTCGTAGAATAAATAGTTTGTATTTATTCTGAGGTTAGTTATATAAAAATCATTTAATGTGAGTGTCTGCTAGCAGAGTCTGAAGCTAGAGAAAGCCAGCCAATCCTGTTCATTTTCATAACAGATGGTATAAAAATGGTGTTTAAGGCTCTGGTGGGAAAATCCAGAAAGAAATTTTACTCCTGGATTCCCCCGGTACTGTAGTGCAGCCTGTAAAAGCAGCTCACCCTTCTGTGCCTCTGTTTCCCTTTTCCCTGCTCTATATTTTAGAGGAAAGCTTATCTCCCTGCATGCATTCATACAACATCTACATGAAAAGGCCCCGGTATCAGTGGGAGCAATAACCAGTGTCCCAGTAGCAGCAGTGCTATTAGTTTTATATAAACTTCTTATTTACTCTGTAAAAGCACTACAGTGTACACACAGTATTTACTAAGGCAGGCAGTCTGGTAAGGATTTTCTCTCTGGAGCACAGTTTTGCTCTATGTAAGACCCTTAAGTTCACCGAGAGGGTTATCTGAATTCCATGGCTAGTAAATAAGTGAGGTATTTGGCAATAAATTCATGCAAAGTCAGGGCTGCTGAACTTCAACAGCTGACACTGGCTTCTGCAGGTGCAAAATCACAGATGGTTACATGTCATTACTGCCATGGAAGTGCTACTGAATTCACTAACATTTGCCAGGCTGTGCAGAATACTGTACACACAATATGCTATAGAATTCAGACAGCCCTGGACACCATGTATTCAGGATACTTCGCTGTGTTCAATGTAATTAGCAAATGGCTGAATGTGTAGGTCCTACGTTAATGTCTGTATCTTTGTTCCTCAGATGTCACCTTGTCCTTTCAAAGAGGATTACCATCCACACTTGAGGGGACCTTATTTTATTCAAAACACGCAGCAAGGTCAAAACAGACATTTATAAAGCTTTAGCCTCAAACATGGTCCTCCCAATACTATATAGTTAGAGTTGAGGGTTTGGGCAGTAACCAATGCCAATTTTGTATTTGGTTTCACTCCTCTTGCCACAGGAAACAAGTCCCAGGTTACAGCAGGCAGTTCACATCCTGGGACAGAACAGATTCAGCAATTTGAAACAAATCATTTTGCAAGCGAATGGGCTGCAATCCTTCCTACCTTGCACAGAAAAGAACATTGAAACCAGCGAGACCTCGTGTTTGTACAGTCAGCACACACCCTCTCATTGATTTAAGTTCTCATTTTTCTGTCTCATTTTAAGAGGAGTTTTTTATACTGAAATTGCACCCAGGGTAATAACCAATTTGCAACTTTTTTTTTTTTTTCACATTCCTCCTGCTGCCAAATAGATTGTGATCAGAAGTGTTTTAAAACTACATTTCTACTAATGTTATCTACTTGACAAATTGCCCATAATATGCGAGAAAACCAAACAAAGTTATAATAATCCAGACTTCAGAGAACAAAAGCATCAGCAATGGCTCATTTTGTAGTTCATTTCACTTCTACTCAGATACTTAGATCGTTAAAAGGGAACAGAGATGAAGGACAAAGAAATACTGAGAAGTCTCTCTGTTACTTAACAGAAGCTTTACAGATTGACCACTAAGTTGCAAGCATCCAGAGGGCAATATCTGATCTTTATGTATTTTCTGAGATAGAGCATACTTTTTGTAATAGGAGATTACATAAAGTGGTGAGAGGCATTCATTATATTTTTTTCTTTTCCAAAGAAAGATAGTGGCGAATAAGTAACTCCAGGTTAAGAATTCCCCTTTGCTAACCTGTCTAAAATACAATAATTACATGACAGAGTAAAAGTGATACTGTGCCAGCAGAAATCCATGGCAGCTAATCACACTGCTGTATGGCTGACCACGTACTTAGTGATATAAACAAATTAATTCCCAAAAGATAGCTAATCCAGCTTTTCAAGCCCCCTAGTAACATTGTGGAAACTCTGCACTAATACCTAACAGCATGCTCTTTATATCATTTGGTGGCAACTTTTCCATTAACTGGCAACAAAAGGCTGTTTTATTTGGATTTAGAAATTCCCAAAGCAAATCTTTGAAGGGCAAACTTATATAACAGCATTTAATTTGCAATGATTCCAGATCCCAACACCATGTGAGCTCCTACCAAAGCTTGTTCTGTTTCCTTTAGCCAGAAATGTAATGGTTATAACAGACCAAATCAGGGCTCTATGTGCAACAGAAAGAAAAATCAGCACTTCCAATAAAATGAAATTCCCTCAGAATGGAAAAACAGCCCAAAACAACTTCTATCACACGTTCAGGTTGGACTGGCATTGGACTGAATGAAATGACATGCAGCTGTCTAATGAGCCCTCGAAGTGGACTTAAATAAAAATAGAACAAGAATAAGGAAGAAGAAAGAAGAAAGAAGAAAGAAGAAAGAAGAAAGAAGAAAGAAGAAAGAAGAAAGAAGAAAGAAGAAAGAAGAAAGAAGAAAGAAGAAAGAAGAATGAAGAAGAAGAAATAAGAAGAAAGAAGAAGAAAGAAGAAGAAATAAGAAGAAAGAAGAAGAAAGAAGAAGAAAGAAGAAGAAAGAAAAAGAAAGAAGAAGAAAGAAGAAGAAAGAAGAAGAAAGAAGAAGAAGAAGAAAGAAGAAGAAAGTAGAAAGAAGAAGAAAGTAGAAAGAAGAAAGAAGAAAGAAGGAGTAGAAATCCCATCCCTCTGTCTCTCACCGTATTCATTATACTGATAAGAAATTATTTGCTATCATAAATTCAAATCATTAAAATAAAACAATTTCATAAGAGCTTCTCTCTTCTCTCTGAAATAAATACGCCAAATTTATCTCAGAAGCTACTTTGCCTAAGTGTCCTATTTTCCTTCCATATTATCTGGCAGCATTAGAATATCGTTATGCTATGGCAATGGATGTTCAAGAACACTTTGATAGTGTTGAAATGGTTTGGGTTTTTTTTTTTTCTTTTTTAGTACTGAGTTATTGTACATTCCAAAATACCCTGGAGCAAAACATTTGTTTTGGTTTGGGAATGGAAAAGTGGAAAATATATTTGCTATATTTATCTCACTGTCAAACCCAAATTTTAACTCAGGCTTCCAAGGTACAAAAAAACCCAAAAAAAACAGAAACTGAAGCAAAACCTCCTCCTTTATTCTCTATACTGATCTAGCCCTTGTGTCTCTAGCAGCATAACTCTTTCATCTTCATTTTTTTTCCCACATGTGGTTATATTAATATAAAATTAACATCATGTACTCAAGTCTTTAACTTTCCTTCACATGTCTTCATCCTTCATCAGTTTCTGTTGTGGGACCATCTCTAATGTCTCCATTCTTTTTCTCTAAGAATGTATGAAATAATTTATCTGTGAATAGTAAGTGATAAATGACAAAAACCAGGAGAAGACACCTGGATAAATAAGTATAATTGTGAAAGAAGGTCTGCTGACTTCACTTTTCATGATGGCAAAGACTGAAATTAGGCAAAAAACCAAACAGATCTGGGAATCCAAATTAGAGCAATAAAGGTTTAAAAGGTGATTGTTAATGATTGTTAAAGGTCCCTCCTACTTTAATGTCTGTTTCTTAAAGACCATCGCAGGGCTAACAAATACTGGTTAACAAAAGTAGTGAATTCTGCAGACCCCCTGGCAACCAAATAAACCAAGCAACTGAAGTTAGATTTTCTAGCAGAATGTTTTTTTGGTACAAGTTCATTTCTTTCAGACTACTTTTCTAAATTTTAATTTCCATTTTAGTTTGAAAGATGGACAGATATCAAAGCCTCAGATCAGTTTGTCACTAAACTTAGGAATTTAAGAGAAATACAGAGGATACATTGGTCTTTTGGGCAGCAGGATGACTTCATCTAGACACAGAAACTTAGTGTAAGTGCAGAGGCCTCCCACTGCCATTTTGGAAGAGTGTTACGTCTCCTGCAGATCTTTCTTGTGTTTGCTAGTCCAAAATTAATGCCTTAGTTTCTCAAGGGTATCTAAAAGAGGACTAGGAAACACTCCTGAACAGCTGAATCTTATCTCAAACAATGACAAGAAACTAGAGTTAAACAAGCAAAAGAAAGATCAAACAGAAAGGCTTGATCTCAGAAATGTAATAATTTTTTCACTCTGCAAAACCAATAACCACACTGGGAAAGTTATCTCGTTCAATTTCTGATGACTACAATTCTAGATTCGATAAGCAAACATTTTTCTCACGCTTCTACCTCCATTTTTTTTTACCTTTGATTATCTTTTACATTGTTTCTAACAGCACTGCTGCATGAGTAGTTCATTGCGAATCCCCTCAAAGGGGAAAAGGCAAGTCATTCTGAAGAACAGTTGTTCTCCTTGGGACTAACTTTAACTAGTGTAAACTAACTGACTATCTTTCAATTATCACCAGGTCAGAGCATGCACATAAGCAGTTACTACGGAGCAGCTCATGCATTGCAAATTAACACCTCCGTTTAAATATCAGTAATTTATTCACATGCTCGTTCTCTTAATCTCAGCCCGACTTGCATCAGACAGCAACAGCCATAGAAAGACTAAAATTAGTTACAAGCTATCCACATTCATACCACAGAATCACAGAATATATTTGGTTGGAAGAGACCTTCCAGATCAACCTTCAACCCAGCACTGAAGGATCAACATGAAACCATGACCCTAAGTTCCAGGTCCACACACCACTTAAACACTTGCAGGGATGGTGACTCCACCACTACAGATGATTTACACTGTTTTTTAAAGAGTATTTTGACATCCAAGGGCTCAAGTATTTACAAACCAAAATTATCTATTTCTCAAGAGACTATTAAGAATAAAATCCACTAGTATTTGAAACATGTCACCACCATCCAACTTTCTACACACGAAATATCTCTTAGGGAATGTTGGTAACCACGCAAGTTTTTATGCTAGAACCAATGCATATAAAGGGTAATTAAAATGAAATAAAGCCACTTTTTGGGGGTAAGAATTCTGTATTAAGTACTCGCATCTGCAAGCTAGCAGCAATGGCATTTTAACATATGCATTTTATTCTCCTCTCTGAATTCAGCCAGGGGCTCTCTAGCCGACAGACACCAGTATGAAGCCATGGCTTCATTCCCAGTATATTCATCTGTCTCAGAGAGGAAAGAAGAAAGTAACATTGGGATTATGCATGAAAACTAAGTATGGAAAACTTAGCTGGGTTGACCAAGAAAGGAAAAATAGCCCAGACATATGGGACAGTGTAAGAAAAGGCACAGATTCTCCTTCAGGAGCATGGGACTGCCAGAACAGCTAAGCACAAACAGCCAGCTGAGAGCAAGTCTGAGAACGAAGGGCAAAGTGAGGTGGGTAGGAGGAAGAAGACTCATAACACCAAGTTGAAAATGAAGTTATTTGATTTGTTTTAAAAGAAAACTATAATTCAGATCTTAGACTCAGGGAAGAGAATAGTAAAGAGTAGCAGGCTAGAAAGACTAAGAGCACGCTTCATTTCAAGGTTGTGCTCTGTCCTTCAAAGAAACCAGAGAAGAGCTTGTAGTGCAAGATGCTAAAAATAATTTCTAGATACTAACATGGCAACACAGATCACATTAACATACAGCTTTGTAAGGAATGGTATATAAATTAGAACTATTTGCAAAAGACTGGAAATAATAAGCTCATATAGAATGATAAATGTGTGTTATTAATGTTCTGTTGTCTTAATTGCCAGGCTTTTGTTCTCTATTACAGAATGAGAATATTCCCTGCAAAACAATTATTCTCCTGATTGTTGGTTAGATTAGCATTTGCCACAGGGCTTTACGCTCCACAAAATATTTTTGCTTGCATAAAGAAACCATGAAAGGCAGGCAGATAGCAAACATCAAAGTCAAAGAAAACAGATCATGTTTGCTCTGTCTTTCTGCTTTTATTATATAGTTGGTCATACGTGGATGGGTGCACTTCCTATATAAGAAAGGAGTGAAGAGAGCTCACATGTTTGTTGATCATTTGAAGTGTGGGTGATCTGTGTGCCACTCCAGAAAAACAAACAAACAAAAAAAAAACCAAACAAGAAGAGATTTTAAGTAAAGCAAATATGGAGGCCTTTTATTTGAGTCTTTCCCTTAGTTTCTAACATATTTTAAACAAACCTGAAACCTTGTTTGTTAACGTACTGCCTACTGATGGTGTAATAGAAACATCATGGAAATGAAAATACAAGTAAACAAGTGTTCCTTTAAGGGTACTTATGACTCAGCAGGTCACTGCTTTCCAGTCACTGTTGAGTCAGAACTAAGTCTGAGAAATGGTTTTAGAAATTACAAGACATAATCTTTCATCTGCAATGGAACAATCACAGTCCTGACCATTCTTGCAATTAAAAGATGCTCAATCTCGTTTGTAACAGAAGCATAGCCTAGCCATACTCCCAGTCTGGTACTTTCTGTCTATCTCAACTCCCTCCTGCAATTCCATGTAGCTGCTGAATACTGCCTGTTTTCTCCTGAAGACAGGTGTGACTGAGTGTGGCTACATGGGTGCTGTCTTGAGTGACATTTGTAAGCTGCTTTGAGGTACTTTTGTGAAATGGACAGCAGAAATAGGAAAGACAGGTACCTAATTTCTGCACAGAAGAACCAGACCAGAACAAGCACAGCACTCAAGGAGATACAGAACCACAGATTCACAGAATTAACCAGGTTGGAAAAGACTTCTTGGATCATTGAGTCCAACCTATCACCTAACCCTTCTAATTAACTAAACCATGGCACTAAGTGCCTCATCCAGCCTCCTTTTAAACACCTCCACCACCTCCCCAGGCAGCCCATTCCAATGCCAATCACTCTTTCTGTGTAGAACTTCTTCCTAATGTCCAGCCTAAACCTGTCCTGGTGCATCTTGAGGCTGTGCCCTCTTGTTCTGTCACTGGGTTCCTGACAGAAGAGACCAACCCCACCTGGCTACAACCTTCTTTCAGGTAGTTGTAGAAAGCAATAATGTCTGCACTGAGCTTCCTCTTCTCCAGGCCGCACACCCCCAGCTCCCTCAGACTTTCCTCACAGGGCTGTGCTCCAAGCCCTTCACCAGCCTTGATGCTCTTCAAGCACCTCAACATCTTTCTTAAATTAAGGGGCCCAGGACTGGACACAGTACTCAAGGTGTGGCCTAACCCAGTGCTGAGTACAGGGGTAGACTGACCTCCTTGGTCTTGCTGGTGACACTATTACTGATCCAGGCCAGGATGCCATTGGCCTTCTTGGCCACCTGGGCACACTGCTGGCTCATGTTCAGTCAGCTATCGACCAGCACAGGTCGACAGGTGGAGAACACCACACTGGGATATTTATACCAAGACAATAAATGCAAATGAAACCTTCCAGCACTGTTGGCAGTAACACTGAGGTTACAGTATTTGCGTGTATCATGTCTTACTGTTGATAGAGATTATCACTGGTGTTTATTCAATCAATATCAGCATGTCTAAAGGGATTGAAAAGGCACTAATAAGGACACACACTGTTTAGGGTAAACACAGAGCTGATTGCACTGACACCCACTCAATTTGGCAGCTAAAATTTAAACGGACTATTTTCAAGATGCTGGTAGTAACATATCCAACCCATCTCGTGATGGAGCAAGCAGGCAGTACTTTCTCCTGTGTTCTCCATTAGTCTTGTAACCGTAATCCCAGGACACACCATGGGTCTGTCTCATCCAAGCCAATGGAAATATTTAGTGTGTAACTACACATAACAGAAGGGAATGGAGGTGCAGTCCTGGTAAGTCATCTACATATTCCTCCCCTGCTAGGTATTCCCAGGCTGGCAAACTGTGGAAGCTAAGAGACTGCAGTCCAACAGAGAGTATGTGTCATGGGACAACAAAGATGCTCAGAAGTTGGTTCTGAGGATATCAGTTGGGTACTAATTTTATCAGAAGCATACAGCATGCAGTACACAATCTACTTCGGAACTTGCCCAGAAAGCAAAACCACATGTTGCATGTTGTACACTGCAGGCATTATATGAGAATAAACATAGAATCATAGAATGTCAAGGGCTGGAAGGGATCTCAAAAGCTCATCTGGTCCAGCCCCCCTGCTAGAGCAGGATCATCTAGAGCAGATCACATTGGAATGCATTCGGACAGTTCTTGGATATCTCCAAAGAGGGAGATTCCACAGCCTCCCTGGGCAGCCTAGGAGTGCTCTGTCACCCTCACAGGGAAAAAAAATTCTTCCTCAGGTTCACATGGAACCTCCTATGCCTCGACTTCCACCCCTTGCCCCTTGTCCTGTCACTGGACATCACTGAAAGAGGCTGGCTCCATACTCCTTGCACTTGTCCCTTACATATTTACACACATGAATGAGGTCACTCCTTAGTCTCCTCTTCTCCAAGCTAAACAGCCCCAGCTCCCTTAGTCTCTCCTGAAAAGGAAGATGTTCAACTTCCTTAATCAATTTTGTGGCCCTGCACTGGACTCTCTCAAGCAGCTACCTGTCCTTCTTGAACTTTGTCTAAAGGATGAATTATTGTATAGGACCCCAGTAATGCTGTCACAGAAATAATCTCTTCAGAGTACGCAGTCATAGATGTATATGCCATTTTAACTGAGGAAAGAAACAATCCTTCCTCAACAGAGCTTACATTCTGACAGCAGTGTTGGCTGCATTACTTAGGACTTCATCTAAAAAAGGACTTGAAGACATAAAATCGAAATCAGGAGAAATTTTGGTACAGAAACCCAGAGCTGTGATCATAAGTTGTGAACCTCATCTGCCACTTGTATCCTGTTCATTCAGCATTTTGTGGCTGTAAAGCTGACTAGAGACTAGCAAGTTCTGCTTTGGCACCTACACAGAATTGCCTGAGTTTTGACAGAGCTGAGCAGCTTGGCTCTTAACCCAGTCAGGCAAAAGGAGACTTGGCGTTGCTGATGACAAAGGAAATAGGTTTCAGAGAATTGAATGCATTTTTTGATTTGCTGAAACAGACTAGTTCCAATCATTAGCAGAGGTACAAAATGACTTGACTGTTGCGTTTAACACTTTGTCTTTTCCTGTGCCACACAGTCGTACCAGCCATGGGCTCTTATGCTAAAGTAGCCCAGGAGGACATTATGCCTGCAGTACAGTGCACTTCTAGCCACTTCCTGGAACACTTCAGAGCAGTACACAAAATCTAAGCAAGCCCTTGTGTGTGCATCTATTTTTGCAGATAGAGAAGCTTAGAGAGGAAACCCAAAACTGACAGTCACAAAGTACTCAAACTTCATCACTATTTTATCGCCTTTCAGGAGTTCATTTGAGACAGTTGTCTCCAGGTCTTACAGTGCTAAATAGCTGCAGTTTCTGTGAAAGTCCAGTATAGCTGACAACTTGGTGAACTGTATCACAGGAGTTTTAGCCTGAGTGGGAAAAACAACATTGGTTGTTTCCTTAAAACTCTGTCATGGACAAGCATTTCTTGCCTGATTCTGATTTCTGTAGACAAATGTAAGAATAAAAAAGCAAAGAAAAATCAATCACACCATCATTATCATCCGTGAGCAAGTCTAGAAGCTGAAGCTTGGCAATCCTGTTGAAGTCAATGACAAAATTCATTCACTTTAACAATGCAAAAGTTATTTAAAAAATAACAAAAAAACCTCAAAACCCACAAACAGAGGTTATTTAAATTTCATGTTGGTTTGAGGTTTTTCTAAGATGTACCATTAAGACCACAGAATCATAGAATCAGTCAGGGTGGAAGGGACCACAAGGATCATCCAGTTCCAACCCTCCTGCCACCTCACACTGGATCAGGCTGTCTAGAGCCTCATCCAGCCTGGCCTTAAACATCTCCAGGGATGGGGCTTCCACCACCTTCCTGGGCAACTCCTTCCAGGCTCTCACCCTCACGCTGAAGAACTTCTTCCTAACACCCAGTCTAAAACTACTCATTTCTAGCTTTATTCCATCCCCCCTAGTCCTATTACTACCTGACATCCTAAAAAGTCCCTCTCCAGATTTCTTGTAGGCCCCATTAAGACAGTGAAAGGTCACAATAAGGTGAATCTATTAAGAGTGCATACAGTCAACCTCTCCCCCCCCCCAAAAAAAGAAAAACAGACACTGAAGCCACACAAGTACCTTGCAGTAATGAGTCCTACCATCATAAAAAATCTTACACATCATACAGCATTGTTTCCTCTCAACCTCTGCCTCCTGGGAAGTGCCTCAAGTATTATGAGGGAAAGACACTAGGAAAAAGAGCTGAGAAGGTAGATATGAAGAACACATTTTGGGCAAGAACTGTTAAATTGCTTTCACCTTCAAGCTTTTTCACGTGTACACTCTCACATTGCATAGAATGTTAAACAGTGCTACAGACTAAATGGCATTCCTTGACTAACCATATTAACCACACCAGCTGAATAAAACCAGGAAGAACTGCTCTCCTAAAAGTAGTAAAGGGGAGGGAGTAAACAGAAGTTCTACCAAAGCCAGGTAAGAAACTGAGGAGGCAGCAAGCTCATGTGATTGCTGCTTCACCTGCGCATGGTGATTTCTTCAAATTCCAAAGAGGCACTCCCTCCCAAGTGCTTGGCTGCATGCATACCAATAAGCACAATGTGGCTCTTCCTTTGTATATAAAACACATCATCTCCAAAGAGCTGCCTGAGAAACTACCAACACTTCAACCAAACAGTTGTGGAAAAACTATGAATTAAAGTATTTCAATATCTTTAAAGATGAGCTCAGCTAACAAACAGAATTTATGTTTATGCATAGAATCATAGAATCAACCAGGTTGGAAGAGACCTCCAAGATCATCCAGTCCAACCTAGCACCCAGCCCTATCCAGTCAACTAGACCATGGCACTAAGTGCCTCAGCCAGTCTTTTCTTGAAGACCCCCAGGGACGGTGCCTCCACCACCTCCCTGGGCAGTCCATTCCAATGGGAAATCACTCTCTCTGTGAAGAACTTCTTCCTAACATCCAGCCTATACCTACCCTGGCACAACTTGAGACTGTGTCTCCTTGTGCTACTGCTGGTTACCTGGGAGAAGAGGCCACCCCCTACCTGGCTACAATGCCCCTTCAGGTAGTTGTAGACAGTAATAAGATCACCCCTGAGCCTCCTCTTCTCCAGGCTAAACAGGCCCAGCTCCCTCAACCTCTCCTCATAGGATTTGTGCTCCAGGCCCCTCACCAGCTTTGTTGCCCTTCTCTGGACATGTTCCAGCACCTCAACATCTTTCTTGAATTGAGGGGCCCAGAACTGGACACAGTACTCAAGGTGTGGCCTGACCAATGCTGAGTACACCAGTGCATCTGTTGTTATTTCTCTTCTGCTCATTTAATCTCAGTGATGGAAGTGTATAATTATTTTTTTTTTTACTTTTTTTTTTTTGGCATAATGATGACTCTCTGGCTCACCAACAATAGTGAAGAATGAAAATAGAAGATACAATTTCCTTTAAAAAAAATATGGGTGACACAATCGATGGGCAAGGAAGGCTGTGGCAAATATAGAGGGTAAAAACTATTTATTTGTATGAGAGTCACATCATGCCAGGGCACATTCATGATCTTTGTCATCTTCTTTCTTTCTCTCAGCAGAGAGAAAACACACAGAGGTATATTTTTTTTATTAGCAAAGTAAAGTGTTGTTTGAAAGGTACTCCCAGAGCTACGTTCTTTACAAAAAACCCAAACATATGGCAGCAGAATGCAAGCACTTGTTTTCTCTTTAGTCATGATGAAATACTTTTAGAGACATAAAAGATACAGATGTAGGTGGCTAATATATCAAATATGTAACATGTAGGTTTATATTGTAATAGCTAAAACTTTCATCTTGTTAATATAAAGATGAATGAGCACTTTAACTGGAAAAAGCAACCACAAGGCATGCATCACTAGGGCTATTTACTGCTTGTTATTGGCAGTCCAGCATTTCCAAGCATGTTTAGAAAAAGTTCTTAGACCATGTACAGAGAAGTTTTGAAGGTTGCCCTGGTATTACTTCCAGGCTCCAGGCAGATGTGTTATATCTTTACATTTAGGAGGCTGTTCTCAAAAATTCTCTTTTCAACGAGTTGTGCTTCATGCCTTTCTCATGGTACACACATGTATCCCATTTTCCAGCCTCCCTCAAACCTGGCTATTCCAACCCTTATCCCACTTTTGCTAGTCTCTAAAATAGCCCTGTACACCAAATACTAGCAAACACACTCCACTGCTCACCCCTCCTCCTCCTTGCTTCTCTGTTGCCTCCAGGTAAATATCATTCTCAGGATTACAGGCAATGAAATAACTTGCTGAAGAAAAGAGAAGGTAAAAGACAGAAGAGAGAGGATATACACCAACTGGGTGACATTTCCCTTAGTACCTTCATTCTATCCATTACATCACAAGGGAACCTGTGCAAATGACTGATTTATGGTAAAGCTATAAATCATGCTATGTACCAAAAGCAGAGGTGCTGCCTTTTCCCAGTCTGGCTTTCCTACGTTCTCACTATTTACCTCAAATGCTGTGAGAGTTGCTGGGACTCCCCCTGATCTTTGTCTACTGACTCTAGAGGCACTGCAGGCATTGAGGAAGCCAGGAGTAAGGCGACGGCCAACTAATTTGTAACTCTGGACTCATCTGAGAGTAGAAAATAAGTCAGGCAGAAGCACTAAGAGAGACCAGTGATGTGACTGAAAAGTCTTGATGCAAAAAGAGGGAAAGGCAGACTCCATTTTAGAGTAGTAAGGATTAGAATCTGGTGACGAGACTGAAGAGGATAATGCTATATGAGCAACAGAGAAAACAGCCATAGCTGCTGCATCTTCATTGAAGGTTTTCATTTTGGATGCAATAAAACCTTTGGTTAAAATCTGTCACAGAAAAGTGACAAAGACAAATTGACTGAGGAAGTCCTATCAGAAATATCTGAACTCGCTCATGCAGACCAAGTAGCTTCTTACAGGCTAGATTAGAACACATTCTTACAAAAATATCAAATGAGCCTTTAGGATCTTCTAAATGGAAAAAATATTCTATAGTTTAACTGCTAAACTCACAATAATCTCTACCATATCATAAAACATTTGATTGATATTCAGGATTTCATCTTAAACTTTTAGGGATACTCATAACTTTGTCTCATCTCTTCCCTTTCTCAGTCTTTATATTCAAACATCCATGATTCAACCAAAGCAAAGTGTCATTTGTAGTTCTGGATTAGTGTTATACTAGAAAAGAAACAATCCCTGCTTGTACAGCTTGGGCTTCTTCCCTTCATAGCAGCTCACACAGAAAAAATCTGCTCAACTTGTCATATCAGTGGCTATCCCAACTTATTGCTTGACAATGAAGAGTAAAAATCACAGAATCACAGAATGTTAGGGGTTGGAAGTGACCTCAAAAAATCAAGTCCAAACCCCCCACCAGAGCAGGATGACCTAGAGTAGGTCACATAGGATGAGTTTTGAATGTCTCCAGATGTGGTAGGTTTTTGTGTGAGAGCACAACAGACTGAGGTTATCTTACTTTTTTAGGGAGTCTGGGATAACCTGGAACCCCTCAAACCACAACACCAGAGAAGGAGACTCCACAACCTCTGTGGGCAGCCTGTTCCAGTGTTCTGTTACTCCCAAAAATCCCCACTATTTTGGCCAACGTGAACAAAAGGATGTTTTGAACATTACCTGTTGAATTAATATTTGTCTGTGCACATAGGCATATGCACACATGCATCTGCATACATATTTCTGTGTCTATATGTAATCATACGTATTTTATTCTTCCCAGCCATTTCCTCTCTCTCACATTACCACACATCTATCCTTGGAAAGGAGCAAAACCTTCTGTGTATTTTTACTGGCCTGTCAATCTGCTACTTTTTTTTTTCCCTTCCATAACTGAATGTCATGTAGCATGTCAGTCTTTTCTGCTTTCCTTCTCACTGAAATTAAGCACTCTGCATGACTGCAGAGAAAGCTACCAGGAGAAAAAAAAAAAAAAAAAAAAAAAAACAAAAAACAAGGCAATTCCTTTCCAACATTTAGATTTGATTCAATGATTTTAGATCAAACACTCTGTATCTTAACAAATCATTAGAATCTCTTTTTTCTTTTAAACCTTTACTGTGGTTTGAATGACATTATAGCAAGAACCACATCAAGGGCTAAATATCCGAGGCTAACAGATGCTAGTCTCAAAAGATTCCTCTGTTTTGAAAGATTAGACATTGTTTTTAATTCCCAAATACTCATAATTTTTCCTGGTCAGTCCCCACTGGCAGTCAGGCCCCACTGGCATGAGGAAACCTCATCACTTCAACCTGCACATTCAGAAGAACAGTTCCTTCACAGCACTCTTTGAAATGTCTCAGAACATGCTGCCACATCTCATCATACCATGAAAGCTCAGTGGAAGCTGACATTCATCAGTACCCTGAGCAAATAATCCAAAGACAGATAGAGAACGTAGTGGACCAGGCAGGTCTCATCAGCTCACCTCTGTACCTGCAAGAAAAGCCTGGTAACCTTTAGAAACCTAAAAGTGATAACAACATTAGCAGTATTTGGGATACAAGAAGCCCTGATACAAATGAGGTTAAGGGAGCTGCAGGATGTCATGGACTCAAAAGTGGATTCAAGTATCTGGAGAAGAAATCAGACCAATCCTTCCCTCTTCCCTCCATCTATTTCAGCAGAACAATCCCAGCATTTTCTGTTTTGGGGCTCTATGAAGAGAGAGATCGCTATCAAATCCAACAAAGTTTAATAATAGCATCTCTCATTTTGTCCTTCCTATTAAAACATATAGAATCATAGAATGGTTTAGGTTGGAAGAGACCTCAAAGATCATCTATTTCAAATCCCTTCCATAGGCAGGGACACTTCCCACTAGAAGAGGTCACTCAAGGCCACATCCAACTTGGCCTTGAACATCTACAGAGAGGAAGCATCCACAACCTCCCTGGGCAAACTGTGACAGTGTATCTCCACCCTCACTGGAAAGAACTTTTTTTTTCATAACATCTAATTTAAATCTCCCCTTCGTCAGTTTAAACCCATTGCCTCTCATCTTGACATTCACAAGACCTTGTAAATAGTCCCTCTCCAGTCCTCCTGTAGGGTCCTTTCAGATACTGGAAGGCTACTACAAGGTGTCCTCAAAGCCTTCTCTTCTCCAGGCTGAAGAGCCCCAACTTTTGTGTCCTGTCCTCATAGCAGAGCCCTCTGATCATATTCATACAGAGGAAGAGATATATGGTCTTAAACAAGTAAAAAAAATAAGAATACTTATGAACCTGAGAATCAACAATCACACTATCCATGAACAGCCTTAAAAGTAAATCTTTAGAATACTCTCTTTAAAACTGTCCCTTGAGGTTCTGGTGGCCACCAAAACACAGCGTGAAATTCAGGAGGGAAGGTTTGTCAGTACCTGTTTAAACAAATCAGTCAGTGCTTATAGTGGTGCTGGTAAGACAATACTCACTTGTCATTCAAAATGTTCCCCTTTCCTACCAATCTTCCATCCACTCCCTTCCATCCTATCCATCCACTCTCAAAAGCATAGTGTTGAAAATGGATGAAAAAATATAGTAAGTAAAAAAGTTCCTACAAACTGGGAACTGACATGACTATCTGTCTCTAAGTGAGAGTGTTCATAGCTCTGTTTCAAAACCTATTCAAACATAGATAACCTTTTGTGGGGACAAATGAGGCTGCTGCCAGTTTTCACCAAGTTATAAAATTTTCAGCATCACAATAAATTGTGAAAGAAGGAGGAGAGAAATTCAATTTAACAAGGAACTCGTAACTTTTCATTGAAGGAGTGCTCAATTGTGGGACAAGGAAGAAAGACTGAGAGGTATGGTGTGCATCAATATCTTATCCCTTTCTTTCTGGGTTGTCCTTGGAGGTTTTTCCATAATTTACTTTCTCAGGGGAAATTTAACACAAGTGTAGCAATTTTTCCTTTCATCCTACTTACAGACTAAGCTATCTGAAGAAAAAAAGGAGGATAAAAAAGAAAAAGAAAGGAAAGATCCATAGATATTATTTACACTGCAGATCATGTATTATTTTTACCTTCAGATGTTCATTTTTTGATAGTGGTGCTAACTGTGCACACACACACTGGGGCAGTATGATCAATGGTAGGGGTCAATAATCCCTTCTCAGAAGAAGTCCTACTGCAGGCTGAAATGAAACAGAGTAAAGTCTAAAGTAATGAAATGTGACAGAGTCACATTCACTGCCATCCTCCAAATATGGAGAGAAATAAGTTTCTACATGAGGAGACCCTAACTGGCAAGTCAAATCTAGCCATACAACAAACAAGGCTACACTTAGTAATGGATGAGCCTCATTCAGAATTTGCCTTCTTCAATTAACTATAATATGATCTCAAAAGTCTGCTCTTTGTTAGACTGCAAATGACTAACCATCAGGTTACCTCGTAAGCAAATAGCCTGTCTCATCAGTTCACAATATTAATCAAACCTTTTATTCCCTCTTTGTATTTGTTGCATTGCTGGTGATATTATAGCTACTTCAATTGGTTAAATCAAGAAATGATCTATAAACAATCACAATGCATTTAGTTTCATAATTGTCAGTGCACATCATTAAACTGGACAGGGCTGGTGACAGCTAGCAAATCTGCCTTTGATCTATGAACACAGACTTCTGTGTAGTTGCTCTTCATTCAATACAAACATTGAAAGGCATAGTGCTGAATTATAAAGTGTAATCACTGAAACAATGGAAGCCACCAGCCAAAGCACTGATCAGATTCCAAGGCAAGGAATAAGCTGAACTTCACAACCTTAACATTTTTTTCCTGTGGCAACCTGTAGATGGAAATGTATGGACGTACATTTGGTGGATCTTGACATAAAATCATAGAATGATTGAGTGGTTTAGGTTAGAAGGGACCTCAAAGATCACCTAGATCCAACCCCCCATTATAGGTAGGGACAGCTCTCACTAGAACAGATCACTCAAGGCCTCATCCAACCTGGCTTTCAACATCTCCAGGGAGGGAGCAGCCACAACCTCCCTGGGCAACCTGTACCAGTGTCTCACAACCCTCACTGGAAAGAATGTCTTCCTAACATCTAGTTTAAATCTCCCCTCTTCCATTTTAAACCCATTACCCCTCATCCTGTCATCACAAGACTTTGTTAATAGTCCCTCCCCAGCTTTCTTGTAGGCCCCCTTCAGATAATAGAAGGCTACTCCAAGGTCTCCTCAAAGCCTTCTCTTCTCCAGGCTGCAGAGCCCCAACTCTCATAGCCTGTCCTCATAGCAGAAGTGCTCCGGCCCTCTGAGCATCTTTGTGGCTCTCCTCTGGACTCGCTCTAATAGTTCCATGTCTTTCTTGTGTTGGGGGCTCCAGAACTGCACACAGTACTCCAGGTGGGGTCTGATGAGAGCAGAGTAAAGGGGAAGAATCCCTTCCCTTGCACTGCTGGCCACGCTGCTCTTGATTGATTGATTGATTGACATCTCTGTTTGAAATTTATGGGAACAGGAAAACCACCACAGAAGATATTTTGGACATGTATGTAATGAAGGGGTAATTAATTAAAGCAAGATGGTATTTTTCCAAAATGAACATTGTTTGTTACTATTGATATTCAGAACTCTTGCCACCCCCGACCACTAATTTTAATAATAACAGGTTCTTCGCAAAGTCATGGAAACACACAGAGGAATAACAAGATCTAGTCATAACTTGCTAAAATATATAAACATTAATTGAACGGTAAGAGAAGGTTCTTGCAGCCAGTATACCACTTGCTCACGAGATGGACTCAAGGAGCTCGTTTCTGCTTATGGCAGAAGGCTACGGTGAATTACAAGAGGGTTTAAGTATTTATTCACAAAATATTATTTCCCAACTCTCGGGGCTAACTACAGCTTCAGACAGTACCCAAACACTTTCAGGGAATTCTCTTACTGTTTTGCCAGCTGCTGAGAATTCTAATTCTTTCCAGGCCTCACAGTGCTGGGAAAGCAGGCAATATCTGACCTAGGCCTCTGGACATCTGTGTATCCAGGACTTCCCACCTTGGCAGGAGACTTTCAAGTGTAGGCAGGATGTCTTGCGATGTGCAGTCCTAGCAGGATGTCACACTGGCTATGCAGGCTGATTAGAGCCTGTTCCCGGTAAACTCGAGGCAGGCAGTTTCCAGGCAATTCAGGATGCACTGAAGCTGTAAGCAGTGGCAGCAGGCAAGCAGCAAGCACGAATACCATGGCAGAGCACATTGCGTTTACCTGCATATCTCTTTTTATCAATGTAGCCTGAGACTAATGGACCTTTGGACACAGAATAGCCAATCAGAATGGCAGTTAACCAAGCTTGATCATATTAGGTGAAACCATAGGCTTGCTTTACCAAAATTTGGGGAAAGCATAGGCCTTGCACAAGGCAGGCACAAGCTAAGCATGTGCACCTTGTTTACCACAGGAGCAAAACAAGTCTGAGCAGGCCAGAGTCCTTAGACTCAGTGGCTCCAGGTTCTTTGTCCTCTTTCCCAGGGTTGCTTCTCCACAAAAAAAAGAAGGAGGGAGAGTAGAAAAACATGCCTGGGCAAGCCAGTACATGCATAAGCCTATTTTGGGCTATCATGCCTGCCACAGCAATGTTCTTCTGAAAGGAAACTGCACATAGAATGAGCCTTTTTCTCTCTTTGGCTTTCTCCATTTCACAAATAATGTTCTGTATTCTGTAATAGACAAGATGGGCATTTTTGTGTATCACAATATTAGTCATTTATTCATCTTAATCCAAGCTTTCTGTCCTACCTCTCTTCGTTTTCACTTTGGTTTCTGGAAAAATAATTTCCTTTTCTATAAAATCATTTCATGATGCCATTGACTTACTTCAAAATGTCACTAGGATTTAAAAACTGGTAATTCCATAAATTCTATGAAACTTATGTTCCATGCATAAAGTGCTTAATTCTCTAGAACTAGTAATTAAAGAATTAAGATATAATGCAGAGTTGTTTGTTTTTTTTAATAGAAATCTGCAGAAATAAGTAGGACTCTTAACATAGTCCAGATTGAGGACCTAGAAATAAAGGTGTTTGTCTTCTTGTGGACAAAACAATCAACTGAAGAGCCAATGATGATGAGGGGGAGGTTAATTACAGAACCTGGGTCACTGTTATTTGGCCCAGTTCAGACTCTGTGTGATTTAGATGTAAGGAAATATGAAACCCTACATTCATTAATAAAAACACAGACTACACCTGTTGTCACGGAAGGCCAAAATAGGCCTAATACATGTCCTGGCTTGCCCAGGCATGATCCTATGGTTCCCTTCCCTCTGCTGGGCGGTGAAGCAGAGGGAAGGGAGAAGACAGAAGGCTTAGAGACACACACTTTGAGGGTCCAAGACTTGCCCAGACTTTTTCTTCCCAAATAAGGGAAAGCAAACTCCCGACTTCACCTAATATGGTTAGGTTGGCAAAGTGCCATTCTGATTGGTGAATCTCTGTGGTCAAAGGGGCCATTACATTCAGGAAACAATAAATAGGCTTTTGCCACAGGCCTGCACTGCTTTGCCTGCTCTGCCCTGCCACATTAAGCTCTGCTTTGCCTGCAACAACTTTCAAGACACAGACAGAACTCTCTTCAAGTGATTGGGTTCTGTCTGATAGTATTTTGTGAGTAAATATTTAAAGCCTCTTTGTAAGAAATTCTGTAACTAGATTCTATTGCATCTTCTGCCTTAGCAGCAGAAAGGAGCCTCTTGGGTCCCCTAGCAGGCAAGCAGTATAAATGACCAGAAGAACCTCTTTCCAGTTCTAAGTTTAATGTTTGTATTTGCTAGTTATTTCTTAACTGTTCCAGGTTGCCTGTTGCCTGTGTGTATAAATATCCAAACCATGTGTTTCAAACATTGTAAATAAGTTTTCTGGTAATATTTAATATTAATAAACAATGTTCATAGTTATTAACAATCTTCATCTGGATATCAAAATTAATATTGATTATTAATCTTGTATAATTTGTAATACCTGCAGAACAAGAGCTGACATAGCAATGGATAGGAACTACCCATCTGCTAGGGAATAAAGTTAAAAAAAAAAATCCATATAAGTATGTGTAAGATGAGATGCAAACAATAAGAGACATGAAAGGTGACAAACATTATTTTACAGATAATCCTGTAAGAGGTCTATCAAGGAAAAGCCTAGTTCACTTCCTAAGAAAGAAGTGGAACATGATGGATGATGCCAAAAAAGACTAATGAATATCTTATTTTTCACCTTAGTCTTTATTATAAGGTCAACTGCAATTGTGTTGCTATCAGAATTAATATTGCTGACAAAGGGCCAGAGATGAGCCTCAAATATGAAAGGCAGAATATTCACAGTATCACCAAGGTTGGAAGAGACCTCACAGATCATCAAGTCCAACCCTTTACCACAGTGCCCAAGGCTAGACCATGGCACCAAGTGCCACATCCAACCTTGCCTTGAACTGCCCCAGGGACGACGACTCCACCACCTCCCCAGGCAGCCCATTCCAGTGTCCAATGACTCTCTCAGTGAAGAACTTTCTCCTCACCTCGAGCCGAAATTTCCCCTGGCGCAGCCTGAGGCTGTGTCCTCTCGTTCTGGAGCTGGCCACCTGAGAGAAGAGAGCAAGCTCCCCCTGGCCACAACCACCCTTCAGGTAGTTGTAGACAGCAATAAGGTCACCCCTGAGCCTCCTCTTCTCCAGGCTAAACAACCCCAGCTCCCTCAGCCTCTCCTCGTAGGGCTTGTGCTCGAGGCCTTTCACCGTACTTAGGTGAGGTAGATGTTTTTAAATGGGTTAAGTCTAACGAACTTCATCCAACAATACCTAAAGAGCTCAGAAAGAATCTCTGTCCCAGGTTGAGACTATAGGGTTAACAATTTTCTGGGGACTAGAAGATTGTTATTCAATGCCATAATTCTGCTATCTCTTTCTAAACTCACCACAAGGTCAGCTCGCTCTCCTTTCCGCCTCCTCCTACCCTGTGTGTGTGTGGCAGGAGCCGCTTTATCGGGAAGAACATGTAAGCAGTAGCCCTTCAGAAGCTTGTTTAGGTGTCTTTGGATGGCAGAGGTCTAGGGGTGGGGGGCAGAATTAGAGCACTGGGGAGTATTAGATTTAGTTTTTGGGATGGGGGAAAAACTCAAGGGGGTTTGCCAGGGGTGCGGTAATTGCTTTGTAATGTCTATCTCTGTATTTCTCTCTAAATATAATTCTGTATTTTTTCTCCTATTTCATTTGAGAGTTTAATTTCTTTCACTATCTTTAAAAACCACAACAGTCTCAAAGGCATTACCTTTGAGAACATAAAAAAAGACAGCACAGAAAGTGGAAGACCAGAAAAAGGAGAAAGCAGAATCTTTACAAAGGATTATTTAAGAAAAAAAAAATGGCAACCATGACAGTTGTAGGCCATCAGTTTATCTTCCATTTATGGAGAAATACTGAAACAAATTGCCAAATTATCTGTAAGTGCCTAGAAGGTAATGAGAATATGTATAACATCCAACATGGATTTGTCAAGATCATGTCAAACTGGAACAGGCTGCCGAGAGGAGCTGTGGAGTCTCCCTCTCTGGAGATATTCAAGACCCACATGGATGCATTCCCATGTGATCTGGTATAGGTGATCCTGCTCTGCCATGGGGGTTGGGCCAGACAACATTTAGAGGTCACTTCCAGCCCCTAACAGTCTGTGGTTCTGTGTGATTCTGTGAAACCAATCTAATTTTCTTCCCTGATAGCATGTCAGGACTTGTGGGCTGAGGAAAATCATTACATGCCATGTGCACTTATCATAGAATCATAGAATCAACCAGGTTGGAAGAGACCTCCAAGATCATCCAGGCCAACCTATCACCCAGCCCTATCCAGTCAACTAGACCATGCTTATGACCATTTTTGATCCTTTTCCACATATAATCTAAGCAAACTATGGAAGCATGGTTGCAAAGAAAACAGCACAAAGCAGGTCCAACTCTCACAGAATATCATCCTCAGGAGTAGTTAGCAATGTTCCAGTCAATATGAAAAAATATATCAAAGTAAGAATCTGTACAAGACTCTCCTAGATCTGGTAGCATTTGGTGTTTAGATTAACGACCTAGAAAATAGCATCACAAACTTACTTGCTGTGACGATATCCTCCTTGAAAGCATTACAAATAAACAAGACAGGAGACTAGAATTCAGATAACCTTGGTGAATGTAAAAATCTGGTTTGGAAGCCAGAGTGTTTGTTAAGTAGGGATTTAGCCAAGAGTAATTGACTGCATGGTATGGAGAACCATTGACTTCATAGCCATTCTGTAGGAAATGAGAAGTTGTTGTGGGTCACAGGCTGGACAATCAGTCAACAATATACTGTTCCACAAAAGACAAATGCCCAACTGTAGTGGGTAAATGTGGCAGAGACTGCAAGTTTACGGGAGAATATGTCTACTCATCACTGGAAAATCTGGAGCTGCATTATTTCATCCAGTGTGAGGAACTGCACCTCCAAAAAAATGAGGATTGACTGGTGATAATCCTCAATAAATTCACAGTCTAGAAAATGCCACTAGAAGAATTAGGGCTGCTAATGAAGAAAAAAATAGAGGCACAAGTAAAAGGCTGCTAAAAAGAATTAAAACAAAATCCCAAAACCCCAATGAAACTTCTGTACTGCTCTTTGTGTTGATGTTAGATAGGACAAGACATACATGATTCAAAGAGCATCCAGGGAGACTGGGGATAGATTTCAAGAAAAAGAAAACTCTGTTAAGTACAAAACCCAGTAAAGTTCAGAAAAGAGAGATTCCCTGCAGAATTTAAGGAATACTCATGGAAAAAGCTATCAAAAGTAACACATACATATGTCCAGAATAAGAGACAAATAGAGTGCAGAATAAATGCAGAAAGGATGTTCAAGATTATCCTGATGTCCTTCCCACTGCTGTGATTCCATGAGCCCCACTGAAGTGTCACAGCAAGGGGATCCTTGCACATGCTGTTCAGGGAGCAGTGAACAGAGTTAAGTACCTTGTTTTTTCCAAATCTGGCACTTTTAAGTCTGACTAAAGTGATGGAAATCTAGAACCTATATATTTTAAAACATGGTGATAAATTTAAACAGATGCAGAGGAAAAGCCACAGAAAATACAAGAGAGCTGAATAAAATATCTTAAAGTGAGTATCAATTACAATAATGTCTTGCTTTACCCTTAACTTCTCCTTTCTGCCTCTCACTCACCTAAGAAATAGTTCCTTAATCTTGTAGTAAAAATGTAGCTTCCAAAAGAAAGCAAACAAATATATAAACCAAGATTAACTCAACTCAAAAAAATAGATTTATGCTTTTAACAGTCAGAGTAATCAGACACTACAACAAATGGCAAAAGGAAGCAGTAGATACTCTGTTTCCTGATGCCTTGAAATCAAGACTGGATACCTTCCCAAAAGACAGGCTTCACACATACATAGGTTAAAAGTTCACCACAAAGCAATACAGGTTTAATTTAACAGTTTGTGATGTCCTAGAGGGCTGCCACAACTGTTCAAAAGTCCAGAAATTAATTTAAAGTCAAGCTGAACTTTTCCTCTGGACAAGAGGGCCTGTTACACATACAGACTGATATAATTATTGCAGCTGGAAAGTACTTGTATTGTCTCCACCACACATTGTCTTTTCATACACTGGGGACTCTTTCTCCATAGACCTGTGAACTCAGAACTAGGACAATGGGAAATTATATATATATATAAAATTAAAATATATTATCTCAAAAAAACCCAAATCTTATTCTGCTTAAAATAACAAGAGATTGAAAGTTCAGGAAATCTGAATGGGGAGTTTGAAGACATATTTCTCCTGTTCAGAACTTTAAGAGTCTACTACTTAATGTGTTATTTAGTCTGTAAAAGTTCTGCCTGCTTTAAGAGCAAAAGGATTAATGGCTTCAAATTCCAGTGTGTTGACCTTTATTCAACATTAAAATGCTTATTTGAGCATTCTGCCATGGTACCTGTAAGCCTTTTTCTAATGAAAACTGTAAGGGAAAGAAAGTTTAACTCCCATATGCCTGCAAGTAAAATCATTTTTTGTTAGGAGGTTTAGGGGATCTTTTACACACACACACACACACACACAAAGTTAACATCGATACAAAAATCATTAAAACCACTGAGTATTACTGTGGTTATAGGTTGGGAAGAGGAGGCTCAGGAGTGACCTCATTGTTGTCTATAACTACCTGAAGGGAGGCTGTAGCCAGGTGGGGGTTGGTCTCTTCTCCCAGACAACCAGCAACAGAACAAGGGCACACAGTCTCAAGTTGTGCTGGGGTAAGTATAGGCTGGACGTTAGGAGGAAGTTCTTCACAGAGAGAGTGATTTGGCATTGGAATGGGCTGCCCAGGGAGGTGGTGGAGTCACCATCCCTGGAGGTGTTCAAGAAAAGCCTGGATGAGGCACTTAGTGCCATGGTCTAGTTGACTGGGTAGGGCTGGGTGCTAGGTTGGACTGGATGATCTTGGAGGTCTCTTCCAACCTGGTTGATTCTATGACTCTGTGATCTTAGAGCAATATTAATGAAGATGATGAAGAATAAGAACCATTAAAAGCTCCTGTTCCCAAGTTACTGCCCTGCGTGACAGCTATGACATCAAACAATTTTAAGCCAAGAAGAACAAAAGCACACTACTTATTTCTGGAATAAGCTGCAAAATTCTGCTTCCAAATACTAAAATTTTGACAAAAAAAAAAAGTGATTTACATATCAGGATACATAGTTTGCTAAGACAACAAATCTACATAAAGAGTAAATGGGAAGGATTGATTTGGGGAGATGCTGAGTAGTAGAAAGGATAAGTTGTAAACACATGGCTGACACAGCTGAAAGGCAATAAAGAGTCTGGATGTTGCTGAAGACTTTCAGGGCATTTACTGAACCTAGACAAGGAAGTGTCTTTACAGACTGATGGAAAATAAGACAGCCTTGTTCACACCAGATCTTTACTACTCTGATATTGATTCAAATGAGAAATATGCAAAAAGAGCAAATTTTTTTCTGAAGGCAGATATCCATTTTTGACTTCGTAGAATCACAGAAACATGCAGGTTGGCAAAGCCCCTCATGATCACCAAGTCCAACCTATAACTTTACTCAACAAGATTCACCTTAAACCATATCCCTAAGCACCACATCCAAACGACCCTTAAACATATTCAGGGTTGGAAACTCCACCACTTCTCTGGGCAGCTCATTCCAGTGCCTGACCACTCTTTCCATGAAAAACTTTTTCCTAGTGTCCAATCTAAACCCACCCAGCCTCAGCTTGAGGCTGTTCCCCCTTGTTCTGTCTGAAATTACCTGAGAGAAGAGACTAGCACCAGCCTCTCCACAATGTCCTTTCTAGTAGACTTGTCAGTTGATCAAGTCGCTTGGTGGAATGCAATCCAAAAGATAAGCCATATAGAGGTGACACATGCAAGAAATTAAGACTGAAACTAATTCTCATCTAAGATATCATGGTAACAGTCTTACCATAATGTATCTTTCTCTTGCAAACAAGATTACAGATCAGTCTTTTAAGTGTTGAACAGTTCTTTGGACAAAGAGAGCTTTCACAACTATCTTTCTTTGTTGAATCAAAATATTCAATTAGTTTGCTCAAAACCTAAATAGCTAAAATAATTTCCCCAAAGGACAAAGATAATCAATAGGTTACCTGAAGAGAGAGTATCGAGCTATCACATTTTAAAATGTAACAATCATTTAGCTAAAAATTACAACATATGTCAAAACCGAAGTTACTCCTGACACATAGGACAGGTGAGAAAGAGTAGAATCAACACTGCAGCAATTTGAAGGCTTAAGAAGGTGAGAATAGTGGACAGGAAAATCAATTTACTGCATGAAAGATGGTCACATGTGAAAAAGCATGAACAAAAAAAACCCAACTGTGTGGAGAGTGTAGCTGTGACAGGGATCACACCATTATTTTTCTGCACCTCATCCACACTTCTCATGCAGATATTAACAGAACCACGGGGGAAAAAATAATCCTACAAATCATGCTTGTGTTCCTCTAAACATACACACAACTCCAAAATTGCAAATATAATTCAAGGTCCTGACTTTCTTAGAAGTCAGACTTCACTGCCTAACCACTAACGGAGCATTGAATAACTTCAGGCATACGGTAAACCAGACTGGAGAAAGTAGAGATGGATTTATTACTGCTTCCTAATGCTAAATAAGCTTAAGTTACACAAAAAGGCATGCAAACAATTTATACTAGTACTCAAAAATTACACTGGAAGGGTTAAAGTAACATAAATCTGTTGTTGCATGAGTCTCACAAAGAAAATGTAACACAAAAGTGTATTCAGTCTAGAGGCGAGACAGGACATGCTCACAGGAAGGAGACAGAAACAAAATTTAATAAAATAATGTTCTTTATTAGATAGTGAAAGTTAGGGAAAGACATTGAGGGGTTCTGTTTAATTTGTTTTCTTTTTTGTTTTGTTTAATCTAACACTGAACAAGCACAAAAGCTTTATTTATAAAAATGCCATCAGTAAGTGACTGCAAAAATAATTAACTCTGAAGAAATAGATTAGTAGTTCACAGAATCATAGAATCATCCATGTGGGAAGAGACCTCTAAGATCATCCAGTCCAACCTAGCACCCAGCCCTATCCAGTCAACTAGACCATGCCACTAAGTGCCTCATCCAGGCTTTTCTTGAACACCTCCAGGGATGGTGACTCCACCACCTCCCTGGGCAGCCCATTCCAATGCCAAATCACTCTCTCTGTGAAGAACTTCCTCCTAACATCCAGCCTATACCTCCCTTGGCACAGCTTGAGACTGTGTCCCCTTGTTCTGTTGCTGGTTGCCTGGGAGAAGAGACCAACCCCCACCTGGCTACAGCCTCCCTTCAGGTAGTTATAGACAGCAACGAGGTCACCCCTGAGCCTCCTCTTCTCCAGACTAAACAACCCCAGCTCCCTCAGCCTCTCCTCATAGGGTTTTCAGTTCAGCTTAGTCAGCACTGGCTCAAAAAAAATTCTAGAAATCATTTTGGGTAGAATTTTCATTTTAGAATAAATAAATAAATATTTGCATTTATTTATGTATTATATATATTTTTTTATCTATCTATATGTATAAACAAACAAACAAACAAATAAATAAATTCAACAGAGAGACAGGGCACTAATGTTTCCTCCACCTCCGAAATGCCAGAACGTGATTTCAGCCTAGGTTCTTCTTGACTCACAGAGACTCGGGATCACTGAGGCCAACCAATAACCCTAATCTACATCTACAACCAATAACCCTAAACTCAACATCTCTCTTGTACTAAGGTGCCCAAAAGTGAACACAGTACTTGAGGTGTGGCTTCACCAGAGCTGAGTACAAAAGGACAAACAGGTCCCTATTCCTGCTTTGATTGAACTATGAATTTATATAGGTTAAAGTGATATATACCATCACTTGCTGCAAAGAATTAGCAGCTAGGACAACTGGTGGATACCTCCAGTGTACCACATTCCACCACAAGGGGCATCCAGGCTGCTGCCATTAATATACTTTTATTTCTGCTCTGAATGCAACATATCAAATACAAACATTACAGAATCAAAGTATCATTTTCCATAGTCCACTGTCATCCCATTTTTGCCATGCAATTAACAAAACCAATCTAAATTTATCTTCAGAGCCTACATGCAGTATGTTGGACTTGCTAAGTGAAATAGGTGAAGTGTTAAAGCATGTTCCTGCTTTTGCTGATTCTCAGCATAAATTTTTCCTCCTCTCTTATCAGCTGGCTGAATACCAGCATGCTACAATGAACTTCCTGCTAGTTAGTTAAGATTCTTCCTTGCTTGCCTTTCTTCTCTAAATACAGCACTCTCATGGGGCTATTGATCAGTAACTAAGAAAAAAAAAAACCACCAACAACAAAAAAAACAAACCTGGATGAAACCTCTTTTCCTTTCCTTTCCTTTCTTTTTTTGTTATTGATATTTTTATAAAAGGTCCTTTCATGTCCCACTCTACCAGGAAAGCATTACATGATGGAAATAGAAGGGTAATGAATCCAAAGCTATCCAGAAATGGAAAATATCCCCCTAGAATTCAGCCTCCTGCATTTCAGCAAGGCAGCACACACATGCTCCAATTACTTTCTCAGTTACAGCATCAGTAACTCAAGGAAATTCTGCTCCAGTCAACAGCACTTCCACAGACTGGATGCAATTGGGAATAAGGGGAGAATTTGACCCACTTCTTTTTGGTCAAAAAAAAAAAAAAAAGAAAAGAAAAAAAAGAAAAAGTCCCACAGATGATCAGTAGCAAATCAAAATATTAAATATACTTTTCTAGCACAAGTTTTATAGCCTCACACTGCTCCTGGAGCCTTGCTTCCAAGTATTTCCCATTGGAATGGACTGCCCAGGGAGGTGGTGGAGGCACCGTCCCTGGGGGTCTTCAAGAAAAGACTGGATGAGGCACTCAGTGCCATGGTCTAGTTGATTGGATAGGGCTGGGTGATAGGTTGGACTGAATGATCTTGGAGGTCTCTTCCAACCTGGTTGATTCTATGATTCTATGATTCTATTTTATGCTATTATCAAGAGAGGTTAATTTTAGAAAAACTTTTTTGGGAGGAAAAAAAAAAAGGTGTTTCCCAGTTCTCTGGTCATCCCTCTGAACACAAGAGCACCAGTGGTGGCTGAAAACACAGCAATGTATATTTAGTCTGCAGTGTTATATAACCTGTCTGTTAACAAATGCAAGGCACAAAGTAAAGACATGTAACCCAATTGAAACAGTTCGTACTGGAGGTTGATTTCCCTTGGGAACTGAAACATCAAGTAAGAAACTGAACCAGTTAAATATAACCTTTTCAAAGGGCAAAAGAATTCAAAGGTAATCAAGGATTTATTTTTTTTTTCCCCTCAGAAGGGCATTTATAATTATATTCCACTTTTATTTATAACAAGCCTTTTAATGTTGGTACTACAAAAGAACTCCACGGAAAACCAGCTTTGCTTTATATAACAGGATTCAATCTACACGTGGTTTTTATATGCAAAACATCTTCTACACAAGCCATAGACTGACAAAAGCTCATTTCCCTGAAGAAACGAGGAATATGATTTCGAAGTGGTTCAGGAGAGTTTAGCCACATGCCTTCCACTAGCATTGTGGCAGACTTGGGAAGAAATCCTTAACTTTTGCCTTGAGAAAACAACGGCAAATGACTACGTGTGATCCCACAGTGAGCTCAGAATCTGCTCTTCAACTTTATTATACCCTTAGAATTCTGCTGTACTCTAATTCCTGACAAGACAGAAACAGGCCAATTTCTAAACCAACCTTTTCAGCTTCCTTTCTACTGATTAAACAGGCATGAATTAAGAAGGAGAAATTATTAGGAACAAACTACAAACTCAAGAAGTGTGCCCTGGTGGTTTAGGATTCAACATTGTGCATTTAAGTTGTGCTAAGACACAACAGGTTGGGTTAAGAAAACACCATTAGGAATTTGCCCCAGGTAGGGAACTATTGAGTTAAAAATCCTCTAGGGATTAGAAAATTGTTATTCAATTTCTGCTATCTCTTTGTAAGCTCACAGCAAGGCCAGCTCACTCTCCTTTCCTCCCCCTCCAGCCCTGTGTCTGGCAAGAGCTGCTTTATCAGGACAAATATGGAAGGAGTAGGCCTGTTTTGGGGCCTCCAGAGGCTTGTGTCTAGGCCTATGGATGGCAGAGGGCTTGGAGCACTGAGGATTATAGATTTAGTTTTGGGTTAGGGGAAAATTCAAGGGGTTTGCTCTGGATTTTGTATCTGCTTTGTAATTTCTTTCTGTATGTCTCTTTCCAAATATAATTCTGTTTTCTCTCCAATTCATCTGGGAGCTTCATTCTGTCAGCTCTTTTCAAAACCACAATAGAATTTCATAATGGGATCTGTACTGTGTACAGTTCTGGAGCCCCCAACACAAGAAGGACATGGAACTGTTGGAGTGGGTCCAAAGGAGGGCCACGAAGATGATCAGAGAGCTGCAGCAGCTCTGCTATAAGAACAGGCTACAAGAGTTGGGGGTCTTCAGCCTGGGGAAGAGAAGGCTTTGAGGAGACCTTGTAGTAGCCTTCCAGTATCTGAAGGGGGCCTACAGGAGGTCTGGGGAGAAACTACTGACAAGGTCTTGTAATGACAGGATGAGGAGTAATGGGTTGAAACTGACATGTTTAAACTAGATGTTAGGAAGAAGTGAAGTTCTTTCCAGTGAGGGTGGTGAGACACTGGCACAGGTTGCCCAGGGAGGTTATGGATGCTCCCTCCCTGGAGGTGTTCAAGGTCAGGTTGGATGAGGCCTTGAGTGATCTGTTCTAGTGCCTATGGTGGGGAGGTTGGAACTAGATGATCTTTGAGGTCCCTTCCAACCTAAACCACTCTATGATTCTATGATCTAGAGGTGCAGAATCTACAAGGAGGAAAGGTAGATTTGGGTTGGCCGAGTTCTCTCATGCAAGTTTTGCTGAACGCAGTAGATGTTCATCACACAGAAATCTGTCTCTGCACATGCTTCTGTTATCTACACAACTAACAGATACAAAATGATTCTGTTATCTATAATCCTTGAACAACAAAACAAATCTAAAGTGACATAGCCAGAGATGATCTCAATTTATGCTGTAAAGACTCAAAACAAGCAGGCTCTTGCCAGGATGATATTAATTATTGATCCATCCCATTGCTCATGTTGCCCAAATACTAGTAAATATTACTATACAAAAACATCTGCACAAAACTTCCCTCTGAAATTTATTCCATGAAGATAAAAAGTTGATTTAATCTAGAATTAATGAGAGATAATCTGTTTGAATATCATCAAGGATCCAGAATCCCACTGTATATACTCCAATGTATCTATTCAAGCTCTCAGAAAAGAAATTGTGCAGACAAGGGGTGACAGGGCCATCTATTTCTCACCAACAACAGCCATCTACTGATATACTAAGAAACCAGAATTAGGAGATGTTATAGTCAAAATGCTGTAGGTTATTAATCATAGCTTTGGGGTTTATGACAGGATGTTTTGATAAAATAAATCTATTTTAAGTGACTGTAATGAAATACTAACCCATTTTTGAAGGGCTTTTAAGATGTTTTTAAGAAGTTTCAGATCAAAGACTCAGTTAATGTAACCTCCATGCATTAAATATTTAGTACTTATTCAGTCACTTGAGCACTCAGGCATCTTGACACTGTAAAAGGGGGAGAGGGAAATTGAGTTTAAGTCAGTTTTGCACAGTGGGATTTTTCAGTTTTTATGTTAAAATCCCAGGCATGTGATTTTAATACAAAGGGGCCTATTATTTTACAACAGTATATGCACCACCCATTAAAAGAATTCTTTATGCACCTGCATAGATGGGAAAATAAATCCTCTATAAAGTCATTTCAGTAGAAACTGTTGTGCTTGGATTAACATCATGATTGAACATTATTCTGTCTCTGAGGTCTTTGATGGACAAAATCAAACACACACACTTCTTTCCAGAACAACCAGGCATTTGCCAGGGACACAGAATTTTAACAATGGCAGATAGATTTAAGCAATTTTTTCTACATATTTGTTTATGTGACTATAAATCATTTCCCCTTTGTGGCCTCACTGAATTCCAACAATTACTTTTTACTGTTTCATTTGTTCCAAAGGATTTGCCTGGAGTTCATCAATACAGATCAGGATGAGGAAAATAACCCTGGTTTAGGATTTATTAAAATAACTGACTTAAATTAATTATAGACATTAAAAGCATAAAAATTTGCCTTTGAAACTACTGCCATGAATTATCATTGACCCATGCTAGTATCTATTCTCAGAACTGAAATAAGC
Organism: Pogoniulus pusillus; assembly: GCF_015220805.1. Classification (NCBI taxonomy): domain Eukaryota; kingdom Metazoa; phylum Chordata; class Aves; order Piciformes; family Lybiidae; genus Pogoniulus; species Pogoniulus pusillus. Next base: position 21,758,561 of record NC_087271.1, on the reverse strand, counting down.
GTTGCAGTATTTCAACCCAGTTTAATGCAAACATTGTCAGATCCAAGTGCTTTGAAATGCACAGTTGCTGTAAAGCTTTTGTGTTTCACAGGCATTCATAATCTATAAAGAAAAGGAATAGCCTTAGCTCCAATGTTGGGGAACCAAACAGTTCTGTGTATTCTTCATTCATCAAATTTTCCCAACACTTAGAGTGGGATTGAAGATGATTAGACCTTAAATTGAAGTTCAAAAAGCTAAAACTCACCTCTGAAGTAATGATAACAATATATATTCTCAATTCTGATAAGCATCATCATTATGTGACTATTTGCCATAGGCATCTTGTAAATGTTAAGCAAGCACAAAGCCTCTATGTCGTCACCATGTGCTCTTCTGTGACACTGAAAGACAAACAGCTAATGAAAAGATCTACATGTATCTTACAGTAACTGGATAACCTCATCTATTTTTCTCAAAGACCTATATCCAGTTTTTTCCTGTTTCCACTTCTGGCTATGGTTCTGGAACTCCTGTTTTCACTGTCATATTAAATTACATGAACCCCAAGGTGCAGTAAGATGCCCAGTGATTTAACAGGAAATAGGCATTGCTTTGTGTATAACCTTAACATTTCTTATGCATGGTGGCCTCTGTAGGGACACCACTGTAAGAAATGCCCAAATAGTAAATTAAACACATGAATGATTGCCCTGATGAAGAAGAAACTATGCCAGAACAGAACATATACCCAGAACAGAAGATAATCCTCACCACAAAATGCATGTAAAATAACGGCAACAGGTCCTCCACTGATTTACACAACAGATAGAATGCCTTCAAGGTAGAATCATAGAACGGTTTAGGTTGGAAGGGACTTCAAAGATCATCTAGTTCCAGCCCTTTGCCATAGGCAGGGACACCTCCCACTAGAACAGGTCACTCAGGACCTCATCCAATCTGGCCTTGAACAACTCAACTGAAAATACTCCTATAATATCATTTAAATATTTTTATTCCACCTCAGAGAATGATTCTGCCTCTATCAACACCTTGCTGCACCTCAGAAGACCTTTAAGACCAGTTTCAGGCACATAAAGTTCAGAAATTTATTTTGATTTCCTGCAATATGCTACCCAACAGTTTTCTGTTGTGTTATATGACCTTTCTGCCTAGCTAGTGTTTTGCTATTGATTTTAATTACTCAGTTTAATTTACTGCATGCCAACACAAAGCTGTTTACTCCTACTTGCCAAAACGTTGTCGTAGTCTCCCAGAGGAGGGCAAAATGAGAAAGCTGTAGATGTTTTACAGTTGCATGCTACTCATGCTAAGGAATTGCATAGATTCACTTCATATAAGTGGCACCGCATTCACATGTAGCCACTGAATGCACCAAAACAACACACAGAAAAGAAAATGCTGTGCCAGACAGAGGAGAAGTGAAATATAAAAGCTTTCATTTATGAAAAGCTTTCACTTGAAGCAGTTTAGATTTTCTGCTCTGCCATTCTTCTCAGAACAAGTCAGGACCATATGGTCCTCTTCTGCATTAAAAAAACCCTACCAGGAACAGAAACAGATGAGTCCTAGAACCACACAATGATTACAGATGCAGGTAAATTCTGTGCTGCCCCCATAATTCATAGAATGGTTTAGGTTGGACCTCAAAGATCATTCAGTTCTGACCCCCCCGCCATAGGCAGGGACACCTCCCACTAGAACAGGTCACTCAAGGCTTTATCCAACCTGACCTTGAACACCTCCAAGAAGGGAGCATCCACAGCCTCCCTGGGCAACCTGCACCAGTGTTTCACCACCCTCACTGGAAAGAACTTCTTCCTAACATCCAGTTTAAATCTCCCCTCTGACAGTCTAAACCCTATTGCTCCTTGTCCTATCACTACAAGACCCTGTAAATTGTCCCTTCCCAGCCCTCCTGTAGGCCCCCTTCAAATATTGGAAGATTACTACAAGGTCTTCTCAAAGTCTCCTCTTCTCCAGGCTGAAGAGCCTCAACTCCTGTAGCCTTTGAGCATCTTTGAGAGTAGAGATTTGTGTTGAAACCATGTTAAAAGTTGATAAATCAATGTAATACCTGAAGAATTTAGTTTTCTGTAAAAGTAGATGTCTAAAGTCTTTCTAGATTTTTACATGTAAATGCCATTCTTAAAACTAGCAGGAAGCTAAGGAAATGACACAGATAATTTAATTTGGTTAATTCTGGGGGAAAAAAAACAACTACTTTGAAAAAACTTTTTTGATGCAATTTAAGAGAATCTTTGTTGTAATGAAGCATAGCACAGGAGAGGTCAAATAGCAGAGCTCCTTGCCTTACTACCTCTGTAACAGACATTATACTCAGAAGGAAGGAACTTTGATGGAAAGAGAGTAATGAGACTGAGAACAACATTTCAGTGTAGGTGTCGTGAGAAATGAAAGAATCAGTGGAGGTAGTTTCGATAAGAGTGAAAAAAAAATAAAAAGGCCTTTGACAATTTTTATAGAAACTTAATGTAATATTATGAAATAATGACTGTGGAGAAAGAAAAAAAAAAAAAACCAAACAAAACCCAGAAACTAAATGAGAGAAGAGGTTTTCCAAAATTAGCAATGATAAATAGTTCTAACAGTCTAGATTTGAGACAGGAAATGTGAAAATTATCACATAACACATTCTTCCTTACAGGAAATGCCATTCTAGTAGATTCCAGTTTACTGTTAGATAATTTCTTTAAAGCTGTAATGAATATGCCCTTCAGAAGTCAGTGTACATCCACATGCAAAAGATTCAAACATGCACCCAGATGCAAAAGAATGGCATAAAACAATTTTCTCCTCTGTTAGTATGACAGAAAAAAGTATAATGGACTTCTCAAAAAGAAATCTTGGTTATGTGTTATCCATTAATTGAATAATTGTTTTAGGCCTTTGGCATTCAGGGTCATTCAAGTAAACAACATACAATCAGCTTACTCAACTGTGATATGGTGAAGGGGCTTTCCAGAGAGATTTAACTCAGACTGTCCTTGGAACGGAAGTTGTAGAATTTCATATTCATGTTGGCTGCAAATAAGGCTGCAGATGGGTATTTCCAACATGAAGGATATATTATGAAGCTGCTGCAAGGAGTTCTACCTATTATCATTGTTGAAATACATCTGTTACTAGTGGTAAATGTGGTCAGGAAGATCTGGTGACATGTCATCAGTTCCAGAGGCTTACTATTGTAACACATTACTTTTATGCAGTAGGCTGTGATCATTGCCTTACAACAATTATGGAGTTATTTTTTAATCAAAGAAAGAAAATGTTCAGACACTTTTGTTAGTTCTAGTAAATTTCCATGTAATAATTCCCAAGAAAACTCAATATTCTCTGCTGTCAGTGCACATGGGCTTCCTATTCTGTTAGATACATCTCTCTCGTTGATGTTTTTAAGTAGATTGTACAGTATGTGCTACTGTGACAGAGTTCAGGCTATCCTACATCCTAGCACATGGAGACAATTTCAAATCACATTCAGCAACTTCTGAAACTAATCAAAGAAGGTATAATTTGTGAGCTATTAGATGGATGTTAATCACCACCCGTCCACGGTCTTTGTAAATTTCTTGTTGTGATTCACAGAATCACAGAACTAATCAGGTTGGAACAGACCTTCGAGATCATCAAATCCAACCTATCACCAAACACCATCTAATCAACTGAATCAAGGCATCATGTGCCACATCCAATCTCTTTTTAAACACTTCCAGGGACAGTGACTTCACTATTTCCTCAGGCAGCTCTTTCCAATGGCAACACTCTTTTTGAGAAGAACTTTTTCCTATCATCCAGCCTAAGCTTCCCCTGGCACAGATTGAGACTGTCCCCCCTCATTCTATCACTGGTTGCACTACTGCAGAAGAAGTTAATCATTTGTAACAATATGAAAGAAATCAGAGCTTATTTCTTAGACATTAAAAGCAAGCAAGCAAGCAAAAACCCCGAATAACACCACCCCATCCCCAACAAAAAAACAAAACCAAAAAACACTCCAAAATACCAACAACCAAACTAGACAAGCAACAAATGAACAGAAAAGCTTACTCCCCTGGGTTAGCTAGGAAAATGCTTTATGGACCACCCATACCAGTTACAGGAGAAAACCTCCTTCCTTTCTGGGTAAGTTTTCAGATAGAGCATGTTAGGAAACTTTTGTCATTATCTGGAGATCCATGAAAGCAGGATGGAAATTTCCAGAACCCATTTTTCCCCCAGATGTCAATAATATAATACCGGTGTATTCCTTATTAGGTAAGGAAAGACACATGGTATCAGCAAAGGATTTTGACATGTAGTCTTTATACACTTCTATCAAAAGTGTGCTTGACTGGTACTGGGACTTCTGGAAATGGTTTGTAGGTATAAAGGAGCCACCCGTTTACTTTCATTGGTACTCACGTGGTGGTTTACACTGACATTAGCAGTAGATAACAGGGAAGTGAGGGTTCTGAATGAGCTTTATAATCCATTCTATTTTCTCTCTTTTTTTCCCCCCAGATTTACCTTTCTAATGAGCAGAGAGAGACATTCATCTTGTAACATACATACACACAGAGCGGTTCTGAAGGAAGTCCAGCTAAAGAAGACTTGGAATGTATCTGTATTTCTCTAGGAAGATGAAATATCTAAGATTTCAGAGAACACAGCTATTCTGCTTCATTATTGTCATAGCAACAAATGATCCTGAAGCATCGTATGCAACCTCTAAGGCCATTTGTAGTATAGCTCTAGATACTAACTTGTTTTAGTTAATGGCCAGCATAAAGTAGTCTCTGTACTTTTTGCACTTTAATTGATGAACAACTAAACAAATGGTTACAGTTAACAAAATTATATTTTGCCATCTGTGTCCAGTAATGAGAAAATTCAAATTATAGGAATGAGAAAGAATGAAGTTTCCTGCCAAACATTTCACTGCATCCCACCTCTTTGTCAGCATTAAATTAGATGTTATCTCTTGCTGTGTATTTCTCTTATTGGTTGCTGTGACTAATGGGAATTTCAGAGAAGATGGACATATAGGAATTCTGTTTGATCACGAGGAATATAATATACTTTTCTTTGTCTTTCTCTGAGACTGTGTAGAAGGAGCCTACAATGTTATTTGGTCTGAGTACCTCCAAGTCTCACTTATGGGAGGACAATTTTGTTCAGCTGTGCAGTGTTATTTGCTGCTACAAAATCTTATCTATTTCTATAAAAGAAATCTAGAGGATATGTGCAGTTTTATTCCTAAAGCTCTGAAGGATTTCAAAATCAACTGGAGCTGAAGGCAAATCTGGTGCTGCCACTGTACCTTGTAAGGGTGATTACAACAACAGAAAAGTACACATTTGAAACACATACTTTTTATTTCCTCAGTTCACATTCTTAGCACTTTGTTCTCTTGAGAATGAGGACATATACTGTGTGGTTTCTTCATAAAGAAGTTACCACAATATTTATAAAACAACAACAACAAAACACACCCACAAACCCAACCAACTTTTATAAGTTCTCTGGGTTACCCTACAATATCATCAACTCCTATAAGAACAGATGGTCCTCACCTAGTGGTTACCAAAATACTTTATGCTGATAACTTATTTGCTTTGACCATGGTAAGGTTCTAGATCACTTCTGTAAGCTTTGGAGAGGAACACAGACTACAGGCAGTATGGAGACTATGCATTTTCACTCACTGTAGACAAAGAAGATGCCATACTTTTGAGCACCCTTTTGGGACTAGTAACATTCTTTTTCTGCCCATTACCTTTCAGATTTTGAAATATTCGTTGTTTGAATCAATTTCTAAGTCCACGTGTAAGAAAAATCTTGATGGGCCTTGTTGCATTGCCAAAACACCTCCTATTTGCCCAACACTACCATCAACCTCTAGTTTAGTCTTCATCTGTTAATCTACAAAGATCAGTCATCTCTGACATTTCCATCAGGTATAACATTTTGCTGGTCATTTTTCATTCTCAGAAGGCAAATGAGAAAAACAGACTTCAGGTCTTAAATCACATGAACTGTGCAAAATAGCAGACTCTGTTTCTAACTATTTTCTTGAACACCATGGGCCATACTTTGAAGAGCTCAACAGTCACAAATAGGGCCTGGTGTCCAAACCGTTAAACTAATTTTTTATGTGTAACTATCAAAAGCTGAGCTTCAGTTTTGTGCATCCAGAGTTCTGGAGGAAGCCGTTTCCATTTTCAGCTTACTGAGCGGGGAGGTGAAGAGGTTGTGCCACTGCCTGGAAAGGACAACTGAGCTGCACTGTCCATGGTCCTGAAAGAGGCTCCTTGCTCCTCGAGTGACATTCCCTGTAAATTGACTCACTTCAGCACAGCTATCAGCAGAAAATGAAGAGAAACCTTTGTCACAGGCTTCTTCCACATGACGTTTCTGAGGTAGACTCCTGTCCTAGAAAATGGCATTACATTCAGAATAAGTCTATCAACTTAAACTCAGTGACTAAGAGGGCTGCAGAACCTCTCCTACAAAGATGGGCTGAGAGAGTTGGGGTTGTTCAGCCTGGAGAAGAGAAGGCTCTGGAGAGACCTTATAGCAGCATTTCAATAGATGAAGGAGACTTAGAGGAAATACTGCAACAGGATATCCAGAGATGTAGTAGACCTCCCATCCCTGGCAACATTCAAGGCCAGACTTGATGGAGCCCTGAGCAACCTGTTTTGGTTTGTCCATGCTTGCTGTGCAAACGGTGGACAAGATGACTTTCGAGGGTCCCTTTCAAACCGGTGCATTCTATGATTCTGGATTCTAGAGTAGACTCTGGAGGCTACCAGACCAAAAGTTCTAAACTAACTTGGGTTTTCTTCAGTGAAAGGCAGAAGGTTTGCCTTCATTCCACACCGCAGAACAGTGCAGCATTCATAAAAATGAAGCAGAGTTTTTGTTCTAAGCAACTCAGATTATTTTAAAAGCCCTTTAACAACGTGCAGCTCTTACTAATAAACTAAGAAGCTGATCAAAAGTATCATGATAGATATTAATGCATTATTGTAACCCACCTTAATGCAGAAAATCTAAAAGGAAAATAAACATCTGTATTATGAATTCCTGAAGTCTTTAGATTTTGAGGAAGTAACAGTCCTCTTAAAACTTAACTAATTGAGACTAAGTGCAAAATTGGGTGCAATTAATGGGAAATTAAAAATAAATGGGGAAAAATATTTTTTCAAAGAAATTTTTGATTTGGGCATACTTGTAAAAAGTCTTGCAATGTATGACCTCTTTCCTTTGTCCTCATCTAGGTAGCACATTTATTGGAACATCAGATAAGGCAGTTTGGAAAACAAACACTGCCTGCTGTAGTGGAGGGCCCGAAGGCCCAATATAGGCTTATTTCATGCGCTGGTGAGGGGCCTGGAGCACAAATCCTATGAGGAGAGGTTGAGGGAGCTGGGCCTGTTTAGCCTGGAGAAGAGGAGGCTCAGGGGTGATCTTATTACTGTCTACAACTACCTGAAGGGGCATTGTAGCCAGGTGGGGGGTGGCCTCTTCTCCCAGGCAACCAGCAATAGAACAAGGGGACACAGTCTCAAGTTGTGCCAGGGTAGGTATAGGCTGGATGTTAGGAGGAAGTTCTTCCCAGAGAGAGTGATTTCCCATTGGAATGGGCTGCCCAGGGAGGTGGTGGAGGCACCATCCCTGGGGGTCTTCAAGAAAAGACAGGATGAGGCACTTAGTGCCATGGTCTAGTTGATTGGATAGGGCTGGGTGCTAGGTTGGACTGGATGATCTTGGAGGTCTCTTCCAACCTGGTTGATTCTATGATGATTTTATGATTCTATGATGTTTTTCTGCCCAAACCAGAGGTAAACACCTTAAACAGACAAAAGGGGCACAATAGGCCTGGTGCCACAAAGTCTGGCCTGCCCAGGGTCCAGGTTGTATAACACGGTTGTGTAAGTGGTTGCATAAGCCCACACGCTTAGCACATGGCCCACCGGGTGCAAGGCCCATGCTATCCCCATATGTGGGGTACCAGGCCTGTGGACCCTTCCTAATTTGGTGTGTTTTGGCCTACTGCCAGAAGCCTATTGGATGATATCGTGGCCCACATCCGATAAATAGGGTAATCCAGGTAAACAAGATACTCTTGCCACTCTCTCCGCTCACCTCTCCCTGCCTGCTGCCTGGGGCCACTACCTCTGTTCGCTGTATGTGCTCCTTTGTTCCACGACACTTCGCATCGATCCAGCGGATGACCGAAAAAGGCATTCCCGGCCAGCCGCCACTCCAGCCCACCCTACCAGCCCGATTGTGCCCATGGAACCTTCTCAGACGGCGCGCCCCAATTCAAATTGAACTATCAGCTCCACGTGAAATCAACCACATGGCTTTCACTACATATGTTTTGGGAACACAGATACTGAGCCTTCCAACTAGTCAGTATTTGAACTCTCTTGATTCAACTTGCTGAGGAATTTCATTCACTTTACCAGTTTATGCTGCAAGACTCTCTGATTAGAACATTTCTAAAACCTCTACCAAGTTGCTTAATTTGGCTGTATATAGACGTGCTGTAAAACAGTTTTACCAACCATATCAAAGGATTTTGTGTGGGTTAGTTGTATATAAGTTTGGGGGAAAATTCTCTTTGTATATATTAATAAGTTATTCAATAACCTTTAAATAGGCCTCATATCTCGGACTCAAACCCCTCCATAACACCTGCAGAAAAGTATGTGCACAATTCTAAAGAATTCTGAGTGAAAACTTTTGACTGTGGGTCAAGGGCTGACTTTTTCGTTTTCATTGAAAATGTCACCTAAGTGAGACCTTTCCAGTCTGTGCTAATTTCCTTCGATTGTTCTCTGCTGCCACAATATGCTGGTTGAAAACATGAAAAAGAGAAGCTTTATCAGAGAATGCAGTTGGTTGCCATGTAAGATCTCTTTTAAAGAGTTTTTAAAAGACTTTAAAGTGTAACTTAAGCTTCAAAAATAAGTTAAAACAAAAGTTTTCAATTAAGTACCAACAGTTTACATTAACAAGGTCCTGTCTTCTCATCTTATTTGTATGCTACTTTGTCTTCAAAACAAAGATAAACATTGTTTTCAATATTTATGCATCATAGCAGCACTTCAACAGCAGCTAGAATTTTCTGGAAATACACTTTTTTTTTTTCTCAGTTGGAATATAACTGAATATCAGAAGATGTCTGCAAATTAGGATGGCACTAGCCTCCCTTTATATGTAAGTTTGATGTCCTCCTTCATTGCACTATTTGATTAAAAAATACATTCCTAATATAAGAACAATTAAAACCCTCACTTCAGCCAAGAATCACTCACAGGCTACATAAAATACCCCTCAAGTGTGTTTTCTATGGTTTTATGCTGTTCTTGTGATCCTCAGTTCTTCTTTTCAAGTACATTTTAAAATACCTGGGGACAACAGTAATGATGCACTTGCCCACCTTGGGCCACCTGAACCTTGGTCTACATTATTTGCATCAAAACCTCTTCTTCTTTCTTTCAATTTCTCCCCCTCATACCTATGTTAAAGACATAACCCATATTTCCTTCTCACACACTAGATGGAGTCGTCTTAGAGTAAGCTTTCAGCTTTCAATGCTTAAGGACAACAGAGATTAAGTCATGCTTGAACCTGTGCATAGCTAGGGCAAACAACTCCTGGGTTAGCATGGATCTCTTATGCAGAAGGCCTAAAGTACAGACTTTGCTAATAAACTACAAAAAGGATTGATGAATAATGGTGGGATTCACTTTATGCACATTCGGTATACTCGCAGACAACTGCCAAAAAGGGTTGCAGAACCAGCTACCTAAATCAGCTTCTCCAATTAGATGTAGACAAGAGATGAAATATCCAAAAAGAAGGTGACAGGATGTCAGAGGCTGTAGGAGACAGAGATCATCAAGTCCAACTCTTCTGCTAGAGCAGGACCATGCAATCTAGCTCAGGTCACACAGGAACACATCCAGACAGGACTCGAAAGTCTCCAGAGAAGGAGACTCCACAACCACTCTGGGGAGCCTGTGCCAGTGCTCTGGGACCCTTCCAATAAAGAAGTTCCCCCTTGTGTTGAGCTGGAACTTCCTGTGCTGCAGCTTCCATCCATTGCTCCTTGTCCTATCCCAGGAAGCAAGTGAGCAGAGCCTGTCCCCTCCCTCCTGACCCCCATCCCTCAGAGATTTATAAACATTTATTAAATCCACTCTCAGTCTTCTCTTTTCCAGACTTAAAAGCCCCAGGTCCCTCAGCCTCTCCTCATAAGTCAGTGCTCCAGTCCCCTAATCATCCTTGTAGCCCTCAAATAAATGATTCCTAAAATAAAATTTGAGGCTATTCTGATATATTAGATATACACCATTAGGAAGGGGAAGATGAATGTAAAGGGAAGATAGAAGAAGGTAGGCAACCCCTGACAGAACATGATTTTTTTTTTTTTTGTTTGCTTATTTTAGAATGTTTTGTTACATTATGTTTAAAGTGGGAGTGAATGGCTTTGAGTCTTAGTCACAAGTCTCAAAAACCTTGTCTGGTGTAAATTTTGTAGCACTGGAAAGGTATCTGAAACCATATGTACCTCATTGTGAATGTGTTTTATACTTACACTACAAGGAGCAAATGAAGACACTGGCCAAACCCATTGGCTACCAATGACTGGCAAGTCAATTCTTTCCATACCCTACAACCAGACGTCTAATTTAGCCCTTAGCTTTAGTGGTGTCAGTGTACTGTAGATAAAGGTGAAATGTTAGACAAGCAAGCCCCTGGGAGCTTATTAAGGCAACCTTTTAAACAGAACAGAAATACAAGTTAGCCAATACCCAGACCCATTTACATTCACATAAGGCTGAAAGCATCATTACTCCTTTGTAAGTTGGTTTGTCTGGAAACATTGAGTATCTGGGCTTAAATATATGTTGGGGTTTTTTTTCTTTTTTCCTGTTTTACTGGTAGCACAAGACAATGGCAAAACATTAGGGCAGCAGGCCTTGATCTTGCAAAATGTTGATTGTTCTGACCTCTGAAAGCTTAAAAGCAATTTTACACACATTTAACTTGATTCCACGAACTGTACCAGTGACTTCAAGAGGACTATTTAACATTCTTAAGTTTAAATCTACGTTTAAGTGTTTTGCTGGATTTGAGCCACAAAGCTCAGTTTACACAAATTATGTGAACAAGATTTTGCCTAAGGTATTTAGAGATTTCAATACTTCATATTTAATGATATAGCTAGTATAAAGCTGAATCAATAAGTAGTTCTTTCTTTGGCTAAATTAAAAGGCATAAATCCAAATCCTTTGGATTGAGTAGATTTTTAAACTGTTACATAAACCTTCAGTTCCAAAGTCTCACCCCTACACATAATATGGATGAGGCTAAACATCTTCTGGGTCTGCAGTCAAAGAATAAAGATTAAAACACAACTCTGGCCCCACAGATGCATTACGCAGTCACTGCTCAGGAGATGTAAATAGAAACCAATTCAAATATAGTCAAAAATCCCAATGGAGTCTATGCAGTAAAATGCTATGGGGCAAATGTAGTTAATAGCACCACATAGCACAATTTCCCCTACATGCAAGTACATTCAGTATCCTATCAGCACGATGATTATTGCTTAATGCTGTGCTACAAAAGAGGGAAAACAAATTTCTCTAAATGAAAATGAAAGAAGAATGACTGCATTGTAGGGTTCCCCAGGTTTCTAAGGGCCATTCACATCTTCAAAATATCTGTATGCCCTTCAAGGCAACTAGATAAATTTAAAAACCATAAAAAGCCATTGGTGTGTCAGATATGCTCTTTAGATGCAACAATATCAGTTGGCTGTACTATGGTTTTTTTTCCCAAGCATCAATTGAAAAAAAGGAGTTCTAGTGAGCCAAGGCACTTCACACGGAAAATAAAACAGGTGGTCACTTTCCCCAGAAGCAGCTGTCTGATCAGGGTGTTGAACTGGCTGTGTGGGAAAAAAAAGTCTGTTTCTTGTTGGGATTACAGCGGTCTCACAGCGCTTCGTGACACTCAATAAAGCCATCTAAAGTGCTGTAGAATAGGAATGAGTAGAATCTGCCTCTAACCTGAAGTTTGCTATTGTCATGAAATAAAGATTCAGACCCTGAAATGCCTTCCTCTACGCGTTAGCTCAGGTATGTGAGAACAAATGATTACACCGTTAATGTTTCCTCTCTAGGTTGAAGTCTGGATAAACCATGTATTATGCCAGCTTCTCTGGGAATGCAGTTGTGCATATTAGAGGATGGAGCAATGGACATGAAATGACTTGAAATAACACTGAGATGGGAATATTGAGTACACAGAAGAGAATATGGCTACTTTGTGCAGTCCTGGTAATCAAAAGACCCAATAGCTATTTTGGATGTTCCTTCACAATTCAAAGAAATACAGAACAAAGAACAAGTAACATAAGAGCAGCAAACAAATGTCACAACTTCTTTCTTTTAGTTAGCTTAGGAAAGTATAAACTGAATGGAAAGGAAAGAGAAGGTAAGATCTGAGACAAAGAAAGGGCAAGCCAAGTGAAGGACAAGTGTGGAATAAAGGTGAGATGAAGAGACTGACATAGAAATGGGAGAAACCATGAAGCCAAAGGCCAACTTGCACAGCTGCAGAAAGTCCAGGGGAAAACTTGAGAAAGGTCACTGACTTTCCAAAGGTTTCCCTGCATGGCTGTAGAATAAAAGGGTGCAGCTTTGGACCTATGCACATTCATAGGTTTGCAAAATATTAACTGTAAATGCTTTTATTGAGTTTCCTTCTTTCTAAAACTATACATAGCTGCCAACTCGAACCGAAGTATTTCTTGTTTTTACCATGAACAGTTGTATATATCCTACAGACAGATGGCAACTTCTAACAGCAACATAGCTTTGCCTGGATTTCTTGTCTACAATTCCCACAAGCCAGTTTATCTCCCAAAACTTCCTTTAATTTCTAACAAAGAAATTTTCCTTAAAATCAATGGTATGGAGTAGTTCCCTGTTATTTCTCATGTTATTTATACAATTTCCCTGGTAGCACACTGTGCTATTATATCCTATAAATCATATTTTATTTTGGAAAGAGCTGGTGGTGGTGCTATTTTTAGGTTCAACTTTACTTCTGCTGATATTCAACCCAGCTAAGAAAACAGCTATAGAAACATTTAAAAGCTCACCTAGAGTTTTGAGATAGCATTACTGTTATGAATGTTATGGGAACAGCAGTACTATGTGAGCAAATAGATGGACCACTGAATACAGAGAATGCACCCTGAACATATATGTGTCTGAGAAATGAGAAATTTGAGTTACTTCTGTTATGCACTATTTATGTGGCCTTTTTCAGACCAAGCAATTTGACACAAATTGCAGTCAGATAACATTTCAACCTAGCGACACTCAGATCCATTGCAAAGTAGTGTATCTGATACCAACACTATTCCAAAGATATGATACATCACACTGAGATTTGTAACTTCTATTGTTTTCAAAGACAATCATGCTTCCCTTTTACAGAACTGTTATCTAGGTGCAGAAGTTTATCTTGATTAAGTATTTTTTTAATTAATCATACACAGAGGCTCAGGGGTGATCTTATTACTGTCTACAACTACCTGAAGGGACACTGTAGCCAGGTTGGGGGTGGCCTCTTCTCCCAGGCAACCAGCAATAGGACAAGGGGACACAGTCTCAAGTTGTGCCGGGGTAGGTATAGGCTGGATGTTAGAAGGAAGTTCTTCACAGAGTGATTTCCCATTGGAATGGGCTGCCCAGGGAGGTGGTGGAGGCACCGTCCCTGGAGGTGTTCAAGAAAAGACTGGGTGGGGCACTTGGTGCCATGGTCTAGTTGACTGGATAGGGCTGGGTGATAGGTTGGACTGGATGATCTTGGGGGTCTCTTCCAACCTGGTTGATTCTATGATTCCAAGATGTTGTGAGTTACACTTCTGTCAGTGACATTCATTCAACGGCAACAAAAATACTTAATATTTCTTGGTTTGCATAAACAAAATAATATACCAACTCATCCCATTTATTCTGTTGCCTTTGCATTGTGTACCTAGCCTATCACTAAAGATTAAAGAATCAGGCAGCGTTGGAAGGGACCACAAGGATCATCTAGTTCCAACCCCCCTGCCATGGGCAGGGACACCTCACACTAGATCAGGGTTTCTAGAGCCTCATCCAGACTGGCTTTAAACACCTCCAGGGATGGGACTTCCACCATCTCTCTGGGCAACCCGTTCCAAAGTCTCAACATCCTCATGGTGAAGAACTGCTTCCTGACATCCAATCTGAATCTACCCATTTCTAGCTTTGTTCCATTCCCCCTAGATTATAACTAGAACAAGAGAAAAAAATACACTGTGTGGGTGAACAATAATTGTTTAAAAGGCAGAAGTGTTAATTTTACATGAACATAAATGCTTTATCTTGCAATTAGTGTGTATATGAAATGATAGCAAACAGTCAGGAGATCTTTCACACTGGTGCTTCAACCTTCTGCTTCCTCAATATAATTTATGTAGGTACGAGTCAGTGGCAATAGTTTAGCCTCTGTGTTGAAGGGAAATGAAGAGCTGCACTGTGGGAGATCCGTGACGGGGATCACAGGTCACAGGATATCAGGGGTTGGAAGTGACTCAAAGAGATCATCAAGTCCAACCTCTCTGCCAGAGCAGGACCATGTAATCTAGCTCAAGTCACACAGAAAACCATCCAGACAGACCCTGCAAGTCTGAAGAGGAGGAGACTCCATCACCTCCCTGGGGAGCCTGTGCCAGTGCTCTGGGACCCTTCAAGTGAAGAAGTTGCCCCTTGTGTTGAGCTGGAACCTCCTGTGCTGCAGCTTCCATCCATTGCTCCTTGTCCTATCCCAGGGACCAAGTGATCAGGGCCTGTCTTCTCCCTCTTGACTCCCAGCCCTCAGTTATTCATAAACATTTATTAAATCCCCTCTCAGTCTTCTCTTCTCCAAACTAAACAGCCCCAGGTCCCTCAGCCTCTCCTCATCAGGCAGTGCTCCAGTCCCATTATCATCCTTGTAGCTCTCTGCTGGACCTTCTCCAGAAGCTCCCTGTCCCTCTTAATCTGGGGAGCCATTGGAAAGATGAGAAATTTAACCTTAGAAAAATTGCCTATTTTCTTTCCTCCATGCTTTGAAGCAATTATAAGTGAGCAGTTAAAAATGGACCAGTAGATAGCAGTGGAACTGCTCAACCATTTTCACTGGGGTCCCCAGTCATTGAAATGGCAAACAAGGGATATTTGATCAATGAACCAGCCACTCTAACATCTGGTGTGCAGTTCCACAGTCTTAGGACCTCATTCTGATCTCTCCAATACCAGCATAAATCAGGAGTAACTTATGTAAATTAAAAACATACAACAAAGTGCTGTGGAGTCAGAATTGAGCACCTTGTGTTCCAATCTGTTTCACTCAGTATCTCATGTCTGACTTAAGAGATTGGCTCACTTACAGAGCTCTACATTAGACATATTGCCTTCTTGTTTTAAAATCCGTATGTTTAATATTTAATTTAGCAGAATTCCATATTCCAGTCTCCGTGTACAGTGGAAATCCCTTTGAGGCTTGTGGTTTGTATGTGCAGCTGCAATTTTCCTTAAGTGTAATTTGAAAGCACCATTGCCTAATGAGTCGAAAGGAAGTATCTGTCTCAAATTAATCTTCGTTCTCTTTTGAGTGAGTAATGAAAAAATTGCCAAGCCAGTGGCAATTTGTAAAGTGGGCTGTATCAGTTGAGTCAGGCTCACCAAAACTTTAATTTATTATGTGTGATAGCACAATACTAGTAGCAGTACAGGTCTCATCAATTGTCCACACACTTCGAGTATGCAGTTAATTTAGACAACTAGCTTCAAGTGACAACACACTCAAAAATTCTGCCAACTCTGAAACATTGGTCAGAATGCGACACAGAACTGCTGCTGCACGTGTAACTGCATTAAGTATCACAAAATAGATACTGCAAGTGTAAATCAGCTGTGTCTTTGTAAACATATACGAAGTATTTTTCCATTGTATTCTGCTATACAACACTGAATAGCATATGCCAAGATGAGCAGCACATCGATAATATGCAGATACCTAATTTCACTCTTTCAAAAACTGCTCAGAGAATTTGAACTTATGATATGTTGGGACAAGCCACAGAACACCTAGTTACCTAAGGCAAACAATGGCAGAATGAAAATGGCAGTTTAAATGATACCTGGGAGACCATCATAGTTAGTTTGGAGAAGAGACTATTTTCAAGACCATTTGGCACATCTAGAATGTGGGATGGCTCTCTGAAGTAAAGAATATAAACATTAAAAGGTCAGAAATAGAAGAGCCATTTCCATTTACACTGGCAATGGAAATCTTTGCCATTTGGCTCCAAAACACTTTGACATTCTGCACCCTAATGACAATTACATGTCCTATACTGATATTTCACTTTCAATTCCCATAGAATTAGTGAAAGTATTTAAGGAGTTAATGGAGGCATAGTACTTTCTTTAGAGAAAATATGAAATTAGATTGGAAATTAGATTGCCTTGAAAACATTACAAGCAGTAAAGTGTGCACTCAGAAAGCCTTCAGGAGTAATCAGCTAAGCAGGGATTCTTGTGACTTGCATTTTACTTTCTACAACGAAGAAAAAAAACCCAAAGGCCTAAATGTGTGGTGAGAATCTGTTATTTCCAAGAGGCACAGTTCAAAATTTCATAATCAAGGAGAAGTCAAACTGTTTCAAACTATTCTCCATCCTCATGAACACAAACTGCTGCAGGGAGCTATAAAATTCTCCTTGAATGAACCAGAGGGTATCGGCGGCTGTGTGGAAGCTCAACAGATATGCCACAGCCTCCTCCTAACATGCTACCCTGCTTCAGCCCTGCGCCCAGCAGGAGGACTTCAGATGTTGTCCTCAGATGGCGTTTTAAAGTTACCTTTCACCATCTGCTACCAGCGGTATCGTCCCTTTGCCAGGAATAGAGCTTTTAAGGGCCTCTTTATGCCAATCTGATTCCTCTTATCTTACATAAGGGGCTGGAGCAGGGACAGAGCTCACTTTCTTAGCTCTAAATCTATCCTATATGGCACGCAATTCTCTAAAGTACAGCCAGCTTCTGCTTTGATGAAGCACTGTGCAGTGAAGACTGAAGGATCCTGTTTTTCACCATTTAAAGATGTATGATAGCAACAAAGCTCTATGTTAAAATATTTAACTTGCAGAGAACTTATGGAAATTGTCTATTCAAGCTCAGCAAAGACATTAAATTACCAAGCTGTTCCAGGACAGTTGTGTGTGGAGAAAAGCCAGAAATGCTCTGAGATTGTAATGTTACTTACAAAGACTACAGCATGAGCCTGATTCAGAAGCCTTTTACACAGATCAGCGTGGTGAGCTGCAAAAATGTTACTGTATCAATTTCTACAAAACATACTGTGTGTATACATAGAGATATAAAATCAGGACTTATATGCAGCACATTTCCTGCCACATTTTGAGTGGCATCTGTTTGTTTAGTTTGCTGAAATATGAAAAATAATATTTAACAACTACTGGTAACACAACATTAACGAGATTTAGAAGTATAACTGTCAAAATGCAGGGAAAAAAAAATAAAGACAAATCCTTCTATCTCAGCATTTTAATCAGCCAGATCAGGGTTTTGATGAATATGCAAATGTGACTGTTTATACACTATTTTCACAGTAAAAGGAAACAAATACAGTTTCATTACGGAATTAATGACAGCTCTGTCCTCTAAGATTAATAATTAAAGCCCTATACACATTAAGATGACAGTACTCTTTCCTTCCACCCTCTGAAGATTTAACTTTCCTATTTTTAATACTCCTTTCCCTTATAATTGTTTGTCCCCTTGATTGGAATGATTAATAATTAATACTAGCTCAGGGATATGCAATCTTTAGAACAAGAACTGTACTTAACAGACAAAAGGGTTAAGGCCACTTTCTTTTGTTGACTGTCTTTCCTCTTCCCCATACATTATATTTTCTCCTCTAAGTAAGTTCTGTGCAGCGACCTGCTGTAATGCTGGAAGCCTTTTATTTATTCCAGTGCAGGCTGCACATATGATTTCATTCTGATTCTCACAATGTATGCTAGGATCCTTTTTTAAAGCTCCAGCTGCTGGGATCAGCAGCCTTCGCAGGAATCGCAGATTTCTTTTTCTGACACAGACACTACAAGTTTAGACCAAATCAAATCTCATAAAGAGTAAGAATGTGGGACAAGTGCACCATAAAGTCCGGGAAAGCAAAACCAAAAGCAAAACATCTCAACTCCAACATTTCAGCCGTTATTGTTTTAATCTAATGATTTCTGAGTTGATATGGGAGTGGCTGAGTCATACTTTCCAAACCCTCAGGACAGGCAACATTTCAGAGAAAGCCAAGTGAGCAGAAGTTCAGCCTTACCATTAACCTTCCTTCCTGCATTAGAAGAACTATCACATTTCATTTTTATGTAGCCACTAGGATTTACACTGAGACTACTAAACCCCTTTTAATTTCAAATCATCCAAGAAGATGTTTTTAAGGGTAAATAAAATAAGTATTTTGTGTATGTTCTGCATTATCTTAGCAAGAAAAGCTATATTCTAGTTCCAAAGATCTGTTTCCTTCTAAATAGAAAACCTCATAGAAAGACAAATGGACAGACATTTCTTCAATAAAGCTGCTCCAGCTTCATCTTTTAATGTCTTTAGAGATGAAATGATCCTACGTGGGAATTCAGCGTTGCCTTGCATATCACAAAGGAACTATTTTATGTGAAATTAAATTA
Organism: Pogoniulus pusillus; assembly: GCF_015220805.1. Lineage (NCBI taxonomy): Eukaryota > Metazoa > Chordata > Aves > Piciformes > Lybiidae > Pogoniulus > Pogoniulus pusillus. The sequence goes on along the minus strand of NC_087271.1, from coordinate 21,739,720 downwards.
GCATTTGTCTATATTTGACTGTGCAGGGATACTCCCTCACGTGTCATTGATAGCAGTGAAAAAGTATGTGTATGTGTGTGCACATTAGCAGGGATGATGAGTTATGCTCTATAAGCATTTAAGGGTAGACATTTACAGTGAAGCCTGCTAGTTGGCAAGCATGCCTACTACTTACCACACTGAGTCCCAGCAATTCTCTGCGAAAGTAGTTCATGTTCCTCCTTTGTAGGTTGTCAAGATAGTGCTGAAGGCGAGTATAGGTGTAGGGGTAGCAGTAGGCAAATTGATAAATGTCATCCTCTCGGTCAAAGCAAAATGCAAATGACATGACATAGTTCTTCCTGTGGTCTGGGCAACGATAGTAGTACACATTCTTAGAGGGTATTCTTTGCCTGAAAAACAGAAACAACATACATATATACATTGACAAGTTATACACATTGACATAAAAAATCCAGACAAAAAGGCTGAGATTCAAATCATTAGAGCAAATGAAGCTCTTTGATCAGCTCAGGAGCTGGTGAGCAGATCCCAGAGCCTGAGTTTCGCAGCACTCAAGCAGACAGGATCCATGCCAGAGGCTCATGTATTGCACAGCTACTTTGCCGGTGAATCAGTCACCCAAGCTGGCAGGGTCACCACAGAAGAGGAAAACATTGCAAAACCAGAGAAACCCACTTTCATTAAGTGAAAGGGATGAACAAGCAGTTAAGCCATCTTCTACTTGGCTATCAAGCTGGTACAATCTCATACCACTGCAAAGGTTTCAGCCAAAACTCTGGCTGGAATGTGCTACAGCTTTTGATACAGGTATTATTCAGCAGTACAGAGATGAGGCATAATTAATGAAGGTATATCAGTGTAAGGTGACATTGACAGAACTCTTTCTGAAATTCTGGACATGTTTATATGTTCATTATCCTTAGCAGTTACAGGATATATCAACACCCAGCTGATGAATGGAGGAAAAGATAAATTCTTGAGGTGAAAAAAAACCTTCAAAAACTCGACAAAAAACTTCAGGAATGGAAAATGGTCTCAAATTAGAAGGCAAAGGAGAAAAGTGTATTTGGTCCTGTTCCAAATTGGATTGCTGCCCTCCTCAAGAGTTCTGGCTTATCTGACAAGATAAAAATGAATATACATGATGGTAAATAATTATAAGAGACATTTATGCCATTGTTATCAAGCTGGTATCTGTTTAAGGAATGTCTGCCTGCCATTTTTCACCTAACTTCTGTTGTTTCTCAACAGAAATAAGTGATATTTCAGAGGTGGATAAAAAACTTGCTCTATGGACTGCAGATGTTCAATATTTCTGCTTGCATCCTTTTTTTCTTCCCAGATTTACTTGCTTTATGTATGCAGGAGATTCTCTAGTCATGCCATGCACTTGTAATTTGATGTAACTAACTTACCATTCATGTTTGGCAACAAAACACTATGGTCCTGCAGACACTAACTGATTCAATTACACAACATTATAAACAGGTCTCATCTAATGATTGCAGCAGATCTCAGCTAAACTAGGATCATGGTGAGGGAAAACATAATAAGATTTACAGACATAGCAGTAGTAATGTGCCTCTGTAATCGTTCCGAGAAGCTGATCTACTGCAGAGCATCAGTTTTGGCCTTTCACTGCTAATATGAAATAGAGGACAAAACCCTCTCATTATGCAGAAGTACATGCTTGCCAATTAGCAGCAGTTAAAAAGTCTGATCAGCAAGACTCAGAATCTACAAAGAGAAACAGAAAGGAATTGAGATGTTCTAGACAAAGTACAATAAAGACCCAGTGATGCAGTTAATTAGCCCTGAAAAAAGAATTTATTTGCCCGTTTTATTGCCCTGGTTCTTGAACATTCATGGTTTCAAGAATTTCCTGTAGCATTTTTTGTTAAATACCACTACGAGATGAAAATTATTTTTAAGTGGTAAATATGAAGGGCAGAAAAAAGATTCTTTTAATTTTTTGTAGAAGTATCAGTAGGAGAAAAAAATGCTTCCAGCTGTCTGTGTGCAGTATCCTAACCTAATAAGTTTCTCCAGTATCTTAACATATTTCTATCATTCACCCTTACTCTGGAGTGCTATAGGACATCCCTCATTTGATCTCAAATCAAGCAGATGATATGGCAGTGGGTAAATGTATTCTGGTTCCCAGTCCTCAAACCATAATGCAAGTTTAAACAGTATGTTGCTGAGTTGCTGAACTTTATTTGTTTCCAGATTAGCATGGGAGAAATCATAAAGGACAAACCTCACTCCGTGCTATAAAAAAAATCATGTAAAATGAGACCAATAGGAGGAAAATCAGGATTTTAGAAAGGCTAATGCTAATTGAAATTCATCTGCTGGTAGTTAATGTTTAAATGACACATAGTTCTCCTTGGTTCAATAACTTTCTACTTTTAAGCAAGTTGAAGACAACTTTGTTAATGTATTAAAGGCACTTTTGATATTTCACTCCCTTTCCCCTTCATTATAGAAGCTAAGCATCTGTTTTATTATCCACTTTGACACATCACTTTATGGCTGCATTTGGCTATTATGGCTAATCTTGATGTCTAGGACATCTGGTATTGACATTTCACTATCTGGTGTCTGACACAACAGCAGAAACCATCCTCAGTGCCGAGGTTTAAATTTGCTCTCTCAGGGCAGAAAGTGCCCAAACTCTTAATGCAAACTGTATCTTCCAAAAATAATTATAATAGTACTCCCGTCACTGCTAATCTATTTTTATCTCTCCTAGCACTTTGTCACTGCTAATCTATTTGTGAGTCATATAGAGAATGAGAGTGAGTGTTTAGATACCAACAACACATCTTTACACACAGGAGCCTAATCAGATTGAGATCTTATCAGAGAATTAAAGAAGGAAGAGGGAAAAAAATAAAGAAGAGGAAGAAAAAGAAAGGAGACACAGTGCTAGATATCACCAACTGAGTTTTTGATAACAAAAAGACATTGCTCAGTTCTTGAATTAACCTTTGTGTCCTAGACGCACTATTGTTTACTCTTTCCCTTTTTTGTTCTATGCCTTCTGGAAAAGGACACCCACACACTGTGGCAGCAGCTGCTCCTATTAATTTAAAGCTATTACAAAAATTAAAATTAAACCCAATTACTTTGGCTGGTTTATAGCAGGGGAACGGCTTAGTCTGATTGTTCCCTCTGGTTATGGACAAAAACAATATTCCTACCTACAGGCAGCTGCCAGTGGAATACTAATGCATCTAGGGCCTGGCAGGAACAGATTCAGAATGCAGAGCCTAACTGCATTTCTTCTGAGAGAGAAATATCTTATCATGGATCTGAAGAAATGCACCAACTTCTAACACTGTAAGTCACAATGAAGCTGATTTGTACTTAGAGTTAGGAAAGCAAAATGATGGTAGAAAGCTTAATGCTCAGATTTGCCAGTTTGCATTTCCAGGCAGCTCATGCTAAGAAATACACCCTGCTAATTGATACACAACTGCCTGGATTTTGTCTTTTCTGAATGCTTATTTAAAGGAGAACCATCCCAATTGCAAGCAGAGCCACAAAGCACAGTATGCAAGGAATTAATTTCCAGTCTGGTTTCTCAGAAGTATATTCACAGAAATGAAGCTTGGCATTTTACATCATTTTGAAATAAATTGAGATTGCCTAGTCTTAAAAAGAAATGCAAAATTCTTTTTGTCAAAGAAAGAAGCAAACAAAGAAACTAAGGTTTTCTCTCTGTTTTGACTCTTTAAGTCCAGTGCCTGTCAAAGGCTGAGCCAGAAGATTTGAATGCCCTCTACCTGACAAGGAAGCAGTCCCAACCCAGCAGATTAGTTACTCCACGTGTGAAAGTCCATGTGCTTGTCTGTTCCTCTATGTTTGCTACATAGCAGTCTGAAGTCAGGACATTTACTCTGTTTTGGTAGCAATGAGATCAAATTTGTCAGTTAAAAAAAATATGTACTAAAAATTGGAGTCCTTATTTAGCCTCAAAAATCAGATAACTTCAGAAGGCCCAGGATTTTACCCTTGCTATTACAACAGGCAGTGAAAGGTACAATCAAGCTTTAAAAATTGTATCCCAACTATATTCCTATTTTGAATATAATTTTAACTTCAACTCTAACAAAGACAAACTGTATTATCTGATCTGCCTTTTTTCCCCCACTTCCCTGCTATCTAAAATTTCCTTTTTAAAATTGGGAGTTGCTCAAGACTTTAGTGAACAAACACCAGGGGATGGTGGGGGTGCTTCTGTATGGTATCTCTTCTTTAAGTTTTAAACACATAACGGTGCTAATGCAATCCTTTTGTGGCACCACAACACAAATAATTAGAAAACACCAATCTTTGGAGCACTTTCCCTCCATTGCATGACCAAAGCAGAGAGCTCTTGCCCAGACAAATTCCCAATGCCTTTAATGAGCAGCCTAAGCAGCCTTTGGACCGTTTTTAATATGGCACTTATGAAGTAATTATTCAGTTCCTTGCCTCTACAGGATTGGGTTAGACATATCACAGTCAGTGGACTTCAAAGTAGAATGATGATCTTTGGAGGAAAAACAAAAAGCTGCAGGTGCTGTAAAAGATCAATGGCCAAAAGAAAAATTAAGTGGTCTGACTTTGCAGAGAAACGCTCAAGTGATTCAGATTGCAATGCAGTGTTATCTGTGGTGATCATTTCCAACTGCCATTAACTTCCAGACATGTGGACACAGCAATTTCACAAGTTTCCAAACTTCTGTATATGATTCAAAGGGCTGGGCCTGAGTCACAATCTCAAAGGAAATTAAGCCTAAATTTTGCATGTATTTGAAATACAAATCCTGATTCCAGTTCAACATTGAAAGCCAAGCATCAGGTATTTATTGATGCTACTCAAAATAGTGTATAAATTAGTTACTCATTCTGACCATTCATATTTTATTCTCAAAACTGGATGGTCCTATTTATTAACTGCAAGAAATCAAACAAACTCTGGAGAGTATGTTGTTTGTGCACGCCCAGCCCAGACAGCAACTGTGTGCTGGGCTGCAGCAAGAGCAGTGTGGCCAGCAGGGCAAGGGAGGGAATTCTCCAGTTTTACTCTGCTCTCATCAGACCCCACCTGAAGTACTGTGTACAGTTCTGGAGCCCCCAGCACAAGAAGGACATTGAACTGTTAGAGTGAGTGCAGAGGAGGCCACAAAGACGCTCAGAGGGCTGCAGCAGCTCTGCTATGAGGACAGGCTATGAGAGTTGGGGCTCTGCAGCCTGGAGAAGAGAAAGCTTCGAGGATACCTTGGAGTGGCCTTCCAGTATCTGAAGGGGGCTACAGGAAGAAGGCTGGGGAAGGACTACTTACAAGGTCTTGTACTGACAGGAAAAGGAGTAATGGGTTTAAAGTGTCAGAGGGGAGATTTAAACTAGATGTTAGGAAGAAATTCTTTCCAGTGAGGGTGGTGGAACACTGGCACAGGTTGCCCAGGGATGCTCTCCCTCTGGAAGTGTTCAAGGCCAGGTTGGACAAGGCCTTGAGTGACCTGTTCTAGTGGGAGGTGTCCCTGCCTATGGCAGGGAGTTGGAACTAGCTGATCTTTGAGGTCCCTTCCAACCTAAACAATTCTATGATTAAAGTATAAAGATGTTAATCATGCCCTGTAAACTTCTGGGAAGCAGCCATTTCAAACTGAAGGCTGTGCTGACCTGTTCCTCTATTAGTCTAAGCCATTATTTTTCTTCTGGCTTATTCTTGGTGACAAGTGGTGCTGGCCATCTTCAAAATTCCTATCCTACTTGTGACAAAATAAGTTTGTAGGCTTTTTATTCTTGCACATAATTTAGTATTTGATTCACAGAGCAGGGAGTGACAGTGAATATGTCAGATGGTGTTAAAATATTTGTTACAGATAACTGAACAGGCTTTGGCACAGCTAACGCAGCTTCAGACGCTGCAAAATACATCATATTTTTGTTCTTGCTAACATGCATTACAATGTTCTCCAAATATTTTTTCTATTATTTAGCAGTCCACTGTGCACCTCAGGATTTTCCACCACTACCAAGACCTGGTTTCTTCTTAAATATATAAAAAAATATATATATCTATAAAATATACTATTAATTAAACAATATGTAATAATATATATAAAAACAATATCATGCAATTCAATGACTTTCCTGAAATCTGGGAAATCTACACATTAAGCATACAGCCTCCAAGGGGTAATGTTAATTAAAGGAGTTAATCTCTATAAAGATTTGGAAAATTCAAGTATAGTGAACTGTACAAAACCTGGTACTGTACTCTTTGCAACTTCAAGGAGAAAACACTGAGCTATTACTGTTTCCTTCTCTAAAATTTAATTCAACAATCAAGCAATGAGAAAGCATATTTCATTTTTTGAGAACCTCTATATTTCAAATATTTATAACAAACCTGGTAAACTTCACCAGTACTGGGTACCTGCATCACTGCTAGTCTAATCTACACATTTTTTCCTTCTGAGACTTGCATGTCAGATCAATCAGTCCCATTAGCTGATAGCAAGAGCAAGAAAATATCCTGAAAGTGTATCATTATATTTTTAGAACTTGAAAGTCCAACTTTGAATGAGCAAACATTTTGAAAATTATTCCCCACATTTCCTATGTGCTTGGGATACATTCAGGGGAAACGTGCCAAGCAAAGTTTTTAACAAAGCTGTATCTTCATAGAATGGTTTAGGTTGGAAGGGACCTCAAAGATCATCTAGTTCCAACCCCCTGCCATAGGTGGGGACACCTCCCACTAGAACAGGTCACTCAAGGCCTCATCCAATCTGTCCTTGAACACCTCCAGGAAGGGAGCAGCCACAACCTCCCTGGGCAACCTGTGCCAGCATCTCACCACCTTCACTGGAAAGAACTTCTTCCTAACATCCAGTTTAAATCTCCCCTATGACACTTTAAACCCATTACTGCTTGCCCTGTCATTACAAGACCTTGTAAGTAGTCCTTCCCCAGCCTTCTTTCTTTAGTCCCCTTCAGATACTGGAAGGCCACTCCAAGGTATTCTCGAAGCCTTCTCTTCTCCAGGCTGCAGAGCCCCAACTCTTGTAGCCTGTCCTCATAGCAGAGTTGCTCCAGCCCTCTGAGCATCAATGCAATACAGTGCTGTAACACTGCAACAGGGTAGGTTTCAACTGGACATTAGGAAAAAGAAATTGATGGAAAGAGTAGTCAGATATTGGAATAGGCTGTCCCAGGAGGTGGTTGAGTCACCAACCCTGAATGTGTTTAAATGTTGTTTACAGGTGGTGCTTGGGGATATGGTTTAGGATGAACTCTGTAAAGCAGCGTTAATGGTTGGACTTGATGATCCAAAGAATCTTTTCCAACCCGAATGAAATTGTGATTCTGTGAACAAGGAAAATTGAGTACTGAGGAGCAAGCAACAGTGGGTAATGTCTTGTTTTTGCAGGAAAAGCTTTGTAAGGTGGTCCTTGCTCACAGACCAGTCCTCCAGATCCTGTGATAATGCCAATAATAAAAACAAGCTGAAATACTACCAAACACCAAACACCAGAGCTAACTAGTGAAAGTCATTATTCATAAAATGATTGCTGAGGAAAGGGTATACCTTGTAGGAACATAAACAATCATAGACTCATAGAATCAAACAGGTTGGAAGAGATCGCCAAGATCATCCAGTCCAACCTAGCACCCAGCCCTATCCAATCAACTAGGCCATGGCACTAAGTGCCTCATCCAGTCTCTTCTTGAACACCTTCAAGGATGGCAACTCCACAGTCAGAGAAGCAGTACAGAAAGGTTCCTGCTGGCAGATCATGATTATGAGATATAAAGCAATGCTAAAAACCTGTTTCTGGGTTAGGCAGGCAGAAGTGAAATCATCATCCTTTAATTCACCAGAACAAACATAACATTGTGAAGGAGAGGGCTGCTAAAGTACTATCTGGCAAGAAATAGTTTCTAGAATCACTGACTTGCTCTTTACACAGACAAAGCTTCATATGAGACAGGGCAACACTGCATCCACTAGCCAAAGAGAAGATTTATTTCAAGTTCTCCTAACCTTAGTTTGGTTTTGTGTGAGGAAATTTCTTCAGTGCTGTCCATCACTCATTCACCTATCCCCCCTAAACATAAAACATATCCAGAGAGGTCCAGATCTGGTGCAGTGTCCTCTTTTGACAAAAAACTGTAAAAGTCTTAGGGGAGCTTGGAGCTGGTAGCACAATCCAAAATCTTTTGCCAGCATCAGGAATAAGTGAGGTCTTTAGTGGACAAGTCAATTTATCTTCTTTTCTCCCTTCTGCCTACCACTATAACCAATCCTATACTCTCTTCTCCACCTTTTGTTTATTCTGTCCACTTGCTAAATCTTGCACTGCAGTCACTTTCCTCTGAAGAATCAGCTTCAACACTGCAATTATTCTACAGAAACTCTCCTTTAAACTGCAGGGATAATAAATGGTGCTGATTTTTTCTACTGTTGAAATATGATTTGCCTACTGACCACAGGTGTTTTAGCCATGTATTGCTTCAACAGCAATGTGTCTATGCCATATATATAAAGGAAAGAAGAAAGAGAGGGAGAAAAAAGTGTCTTTCCACAAAAACACTAGGACAAGAAGAGTAAAGTGTGATTCTCTGAAGGCATCATGAATGCAAAAGAGGATGCAGAAACCAGCATTTCTCTCCTGAACTATATCTACTGAGGAAAAAGCAAGCAAACAACCAACCCCACACACAAACACAGGGTCCACAAAAATTCTTTTTGAAAAATACTTATATTGGCAAATGAGAAACGGGAGGTAAGGCAAAGACAGAGAGAAGAAACAGTGTCTCAGAACATCACACCACTGCAGTTCTAAATTTTGGAACACACAGAAAACAAAACAAAGGTTTTCTGGAAGGAACTGACAAAGAGGCACCACAGATATGCTAAAGAAGTGGAGCGATTAAAAAAAAACCCTTATGTTAGCATAAATAATGTTGTACTAGGAAAAATGTGAAGACAGGAAACACACTGCCTTGGTATAGCTATCTATCACCTAGCAACTTTGCTGATGACACCAAGTTGATACAGCTGAAGGCTGTGCGACCATCCACAGAGCTGGACAGACGGAGCTGGGCACAGAGGAACCAAATGAGGCTCAACAAGGACAAGTGCAGAGTCCTGCATCCTGGGAGGGATAATAAACTGCACCAGCACAGGCTGAGAGGTGATCTGCTGGAAAGGAGTCCTGTGGAGAGGGATCTGAGTGTCCTGGTGGACACCAAGTTAACCATGGCACAGCAATGTGCTCTTGTGGCCAAGAAGGCCAATGGGATCCTGCGGTGTATTAGGAAGAGAGTGTCCATCAGATCAAGGGAGGTTCTCCTTCCCCTCTACTCTGCCCTGGTGAGACCTCATCTTGAATATAGTGTTCAGTTTTGGACTCCCCAGTTTAAGAGGGACAGAGATCTGCTGGAGAGGGTCCAGTGGAGGGCCACAAGGATGATTAGGGGACAGGAGGGCATGGCTTATGAGGAGAGGCTGAGGGACCTGGGGCTTTTTAGTCTGGAGAAAAGAAGACATTGATAAATGTTTATAAGTATCTGAAGGCTGGCCAGGAGGGGGGCAGACAGGCTGTGCTCACTTGCTACCTGTGATAAGACAAGGAGCAAAAGAGATTCCAGCTCAACACAAGTGGGAACTTCTTTACTGTAAGGGTCACAGAGCACTGACACAGGCTTCCCAGAGAGGTTGTGGAGTCTCCTTCTCTGGAGACTTTCAAGGCCTGTCTGGATGTGCTCCTCTGTGATCTGTGTTAGATAGTATTGTCCTGCTCTGGCAGGGGGGTCGAACTTGATGACCTCCTTGGGTCCCTTCCAACCCCTAATATCCTGTGATCCTGTAATGTCTGTTCTAGCTTTGGCCTATACCTGACTCTCAGGTCACCAAATAAAAAAAACCAAGCCTACCAACAAAATTCAAAGACAGTTTGAATATACTGACACCAGGGGGAAAATCACCTTTAAAAAAACAGAATAAAGCATATCAGTGACTAGATCCAAAAGGAAGACTGGTTAGGGCACTGACAGAAGAAAGTAAAACTGGCATATTGGGTTCAAAATGGCCACAAACAGAGCAATAGGATGACTTAGAATTAATGATTTTTTGAGTATCTCCCTTATTTACTACCTGTGGGGAATAAAAAAACACCAAAACAACAACAAAACAAAACAAAACAAAAAAAACCCCACAACATTCCTGAAGGAATGGTGTGCTGGATAAATTCCACAGTAAATAATAACCTATTCCTTTTCAGAATCTCTTCAAAATATGCTTATTTCAGTCAGATTTTTCTCCAACAGCCAGTTCAAAGGCACGGAAAAGTATTTCACTACTGATAGGTTATCACAGTATTTTAGTGTCTTCATGCCCAAATTCAGCATTGTACTCCATTAGTCTTTCCTGTCTCCACCATAATGTGACATGCAATCCAGATGAGTTGACTGGAAAACACATACATGCAGAATTACACAGACTATAAAACCAAGTCCTTGCAATGTGTGGAGCACGTGTTGGCCTGGGAATGAGGGACCAACCTCAATCCCAAACTCAAGTCCCTGAACTACGCTACCAGTAGACCACTGGGCCAGCTCTAATAGCCTCTTAGCCTCAATTACCTAATTAGCCTTTTCTTCACTCTCCTCTTCTCCCTTTCCCATCTGTTCATCTATTCCCACCACTCCCTGTTCTTCTGCAAGAATAATTTTTAAAATCTATGTTAACTTCATTTAGGTTAGTCTCAGGTGACTTCGCCTCCATGCAAGAATAATTTATAACTCTCATAAGAGCCCCAACTTCAGGAAGTATTTCAGTAATAACTGAATTCTGAAATCCATGTTTAAAATGTTGACGATTCCACAAAGTTGAGATTGTTAATTTATGTCATTTGGATGTGAATTTTAACTAACTACCAAAGCAAGGAGAATGGGTATGAAACAGATTTTTATCAATTGTAGCTTGGTCGATACTGAGCTGTTCTTAGTAAGATCTGAAATCCTCTGTAAGCCTTAGCCTTCCCAACATATATTACTCCTGATAAAGATCAGAGCATCTCTGATAGTAGATGATGTATGAGCAGGATAAAGACAAAAGAAAACAGGAAATTGTCATCGTGGATCAGACTTTGTTAGCTGGGCAAACTTACCCATAATATTACGCTTTATCCTCTCGTCTATCTCCATGTAATGAAGACTGAGTTGAGTAATTCATTTTTAATGTCCCATTTCTTACGCCTTCTAGCACCCTGTTCACTTTTTCTACCATAGCAGCACCTCAAATGGCTTCTGTTATGGAACTGCCAACAGCAACATTCAGGTTTTTTCCATTCAGTTAGAGAATGAGATTTTTCTGTGGTTTCTGTCACTTATTAACTTATCAGTTATCAAACTGAACCTTCTTTGTCCATCAGAGTGACTTGTTTAGGTCCCTCATAAGTCTCTAACAGCATACTGTGGGCTTAAAATACTTAAGTAATTACATCACTTATAAGTGTTACCACCTAATCCTTCTCCTCACTCCCTAGATCATTAATAAATATATTTAGCATATGAACTGATTAGGTAACTTTAAGAAATGCAGTTGCTAGCCTTTTAGTGTGATGAAAACTGACCACTTAGCCCTCTGCCTTTTTGTTTCCTTGTCGTTTTTTGATCTACGATGATACTTACCCTGTCACCATATGTGACTACTTAGCCTTTTCAGCAGTGTCTTGTGACAGGCTTTGTCACAAGCTTTTAAAAAGTCAAAATACATTATGTCCAGCAGCTCACCTCATAAGCCTGGTAGCTGAAAACTAAAGGTGGGGAAATATTCTGAAGGGAAAACTGCACCTTGGCATCTGACGGAATCAAGGGGAGCTAAACTGAAAAGGCAAATGGGCAAGCCAGAAGAAATACTTTCTTTTGGCACATACTGCAAGTATGTTGTCAAAGGACAATTCTGTTACAAAGGGAATGATTTTATCACGTGTTAAAAGGCATGGGAGTCTAGGTCATCTAATGGGAGCAGTGGGGGGAGAGGGCCACAGTCTGCAGAGAAGTCCTGGCTAGTAGCGAGGCACATGGCTGGAGAAGTGAAGAGTGGCTAACAAAAATGTATTACATCAGGTTAGCAAAGCCTTAGTTTGGCTTCACTACTTGCTGATTTCCAATTCTGAATGAAAGCAGGTGAGAACAAGGTGATGGCCTTGCTAGATGAAAATACTGTTGTTACAATTAGACCTCAGGGATTGGTTATTGTTACTCTAAGCACCCAGCTTCTCTGGCTTTAGTCCTTTTTATGAAAAAAATTCTTTATTTTACTACCTAATTCCTTCTAGTGAATGGGGAAACTTCTCTTTCTGAGCACCAGCAAGCACAGGACTGCTTTCTAGGAAAGAGATGATACCAGAATGATTGTACTGACTTCCTTAAAACCAAGCCTGGCCCTCGATGCTGTCACTCAAGTCCAGGGGGATAAGAGTTATCTTATCTATTCTCCTCTCTTTCTATATGGTGTGACCAGGCATTGTCAGAGGCAGGATGCTGGGCTTGAGTGACATTTGACTCAATCCAACATGTCCATTCCAATTTCTTTTTACAGACACCATCCACAGTGTTCTAAGCCATGCAGTGCAACGTGATTTTTCTTTGCTGAAACTGTTCTCATTAAAGTCTCTCACATCATGATCTTCCAGGTGTTTTATTATTCCCTTTTAAACTCCTGTTTCAACCATTTGCAATGTGGAGATGTAGTGCTTACTGGTCTAAATATAGGATAAACCCCAGATACTCTCCAACCCTCTGGAACAGAGCTTGGTTTTAATGAAGGAGCATATCTTTGTTAGCAATGCAGCTAACTCATTCCTAAGATTCTTCAGAATTCTGTTATACATAAATCATGTGAGGTTGATGATTTACTGCCTTTTAATCAATCAATTTGCCTCATCTTCTCCATCTCCAATAGTGCCTCATTTTTATTCCCAGAGAAGAGCAGGTCTAAAGACAGGTACCTCCAAAATCTTCCATACTATAAAGACTGATTTATGATGTAGAAGTGCCTGATTTCTTTTCATGAAAGCACATAATTTTAAAACATGCACAAGAACTGACAATATGAGAGCAAATAATTTAAATTCAGCGTTGCAAACTTTGTCTTTTTTCCCCAGTCTACACATATTGCACACACACAAGTTTTGTTCTCTGTTTTCCTCCATGAGCTCCATCACATTCCCTCTTCCTACTTCCCTTTGTTAAAAAATTACTTTGCAATGTCCTCATATTCTTGAGGGTACCACAGAATAACTATCCCTAAGCATTCTCACTTTTCTCCTGCTACAGGGAGGGTCTGTACATCCCCCATTTATTGCCCATACCAGCATGAGGCCTGTTGTTAGAAATTGCACTAGTTCACGTCCAGGGCTAAACTTACATTGTGCTGTGCCTTTTGTGTCCTTCATTTGTCCCTTTCTGAGACAGCACTCAGAGCTTAAACATGGAAGGGGAGCAGGGCAAAAGAAGAAAAGCCTGGAAGGAAAAGTCTCACTTTTCTAAGCTGAAAGGGGGACAACAAATCTGGTAAGCCCCTTTCTTGAAAGATAAGAGTGAATGTATGTGTCCAGCAAGGCTTCAATATTCTGGCTCACAGACCAAGAGCTGCTGCTTTGTACGCACCCTAGTCCCACAGCTACAACACATGCTGATCTCAGTCCCTCTCCCCACCAAGCCTGGCTCCAAGAAGAAAACACATAGATGGCCACTTTGGCATTAAAACTCCTATTTTCACAAAAGAAAAATCTAAGATTTTCTTATTGCTTAAATTCTAGGCTATCCTGTCCACAGTGGTCTATTTCTAGCTGACATCGGTTCAGAAATAACCTGCCCAGGCTTTTTTCACCAGGTAATACAGGTGAACCCAATGCAGAGGTGTTTGCCTCAGTCTACAGGGGAAATAAACCACAATTCCCTCCTTCTCTCTTTTCAGACATTCCTAGCTGCTGCCCCACAGAGTAATATTGATCTAAAAAGAGACCAAGTATCCTGCCCTATCAGTCACTTCTTATTTACTGTACCCAGAGAAAGATTCAAGCAAAGGGAAAAAAAAAAAACAAGCAAGGAACAGAGGGACCAGGCAGCCAGCAGCAGTTGTACACACATGGGATTTCTCATCCTAAACAAAGTTTAAAAAATGAGAAACTGCAATGCTTGGTGCTGTTGAAGACAGGAGAAAATGAAAAATGGTATGTGTTGCACTAATCTTGTTTTTCCAAACTGTATGTGTGATATCAGCCAGGCCACTCCAATTTTTCACAATAATAGTTGCAGCATCATTTTTCTTGATAGCCCTTTAAAAAATATTCATTTCAGGAAAAGTCTGTGGGTTGTTTTTTTTTCCCCTCCACCTGAACAGTCAGTGTCACGAAATGGAACAACTGCAATCCTTATGCATATTTTAAAGTACTGCCCCATTTCACCAAGCTGAGTTTGTTTAGAGTACAAGAGCATCACCTCCTTTACCCTCTTCTGCAAAATAACTAGACATGATGGTAAGGGGAACGTGGGATACATTTTGTTAAATTACACAAAGTTTTATTTATCCTTGAAAGACTCTTCACATTCTCTAGCTGCTAAAGGTAATGACAAAGTTCTAGACACTTTCCTTCCTCTTCAGACTGTTATAAAACATAGTGAGAGAATGTACACACTGTTCACAGGTCAGCAACGAGGCTGATACATCCTGAGAGTATGGTAGGAACTGGAACTGCAATGTGACTCACAATATATAAGTCAGTGACCTCTAGTGCAAAGCAGAACTTAGAATCTTGCCCACAGAAGAGCTCTCAGGAAATGCAGAGCAGACCCTCCCCTGCTCTTCCCTCTCAAAGACTCTGAGCCAAATCTTCAGCAAACTCTAGGAAGAGTGGGGATTTATAGCAGGCAGTTTGAGCTCCAAGTAATATATATGCACCTGCAAAAACTATGCCTCCAATGATTTCTAGGCACACACTGCAAGGCTCCAGAGAGGTTACTCTTTAAAATCACTGTTCAAATGTTTGCATTTCCAGAGCCTAATCAATGGGATTATCTAAGCAGTTGCACCTAGTTGCTAGCCCAGGTCCATAATCACATATTGCTAATACTGTGAAACAAGTGTGGTGCTGCAAGATTTCAGATGAGGAAAACTGCAGACAAAATCCTGAAAGACAATCTTTGTTCACAGCCTCTAATGATTAAGAATTTGAAATACAATTTGAAATTAAGAAATTGAAATACAGAAAAAAATCTGAGATGTTGGGATAGTCTTTTGTATTTGTCAATGTTTTTTGCACTGATAAGCACTAACAACTCTAAAATGTAATTTAAATATCAAGAAGGCTTCAGTGAAAACTCTATGTAAAACAAAATATTATCAATTCTATCAGCTTTGTCTTTCTGGTTTGCAAAGGAGATGTTAGCAGGCAACAGAAATGCTCCTCAGTTTGTTTCAGCCTTTTGCACCACTGTTTGCCTCAGCATGTTGGACCACTCTGCATACAAACCAATAACCTATAGAGAAGGCAGTACTTCTGTCATGACATTTTACTTTTCTTTGAGGTAAAGCTTCCAGAGAATTCATTTACATGTGCCCCAGGAACTCATCTGTGTCACGTTTCTCAAGGTTTGTCCCAAATACTAAACTCCATTTCAGACAAATAAGGTTTTGTAGCATTGACATGACACACATTTTGAAGAGTCTATGCTGCAATAAGGCTGAAGTGTTGAAACAAAGCATCTACAAATCTTCCAAACAGCACCAAAAGCAGTAACAGTTACGCTTAGATAAAAAGGCAGGTTCAAGTACAAGAAAGCAACATAAAGGATATGAAAAGTCTTATAAGTTGTCATCAGAATACTCTATGTACTATGTATTGCCAGGAGAATGCCAGGACATTTGTCAATACACTTGCAGGAAATCACTGTAAGACTTGACATACAGTTTATACAGCTATCACATTAAATGCACACATGGTGAAAAGGTAGGTTGTAATACACTTAAATATTTAGGGCCTTTCAACAGGAGTCACAACTTCAGATCTGTTGCTTTTTCAGGCGATATATGTCAAACACTGTCCTTCTGGTCTTTAAATGGGACGAGAATGTATGAGGTGTTATATAGACACATACCTGTGTGTATTAGCTATTATGGGTAGCATTTGAGGAGGTTTAACCACATAATCTTGAAGTAAGATAAAAAGGTAAGGCACTTTCACTGTTAGAATAGGGGGAAGTGTATGCTCGTGCCCATGCACTTAATTAAAAAGCTTACATGAAGCTATTGCTTTAGTGTGCTTTTAAGGAATAGTTTGAAATGTTTATAGAACACATTGCATCAATCTCATTTTGCCTACAGTTGTACACTGCTTTAGCCTTAAGGAAATGCACAGTCCTGCTCAGTGTGAACCACAGTATTCAATAGGATTCAGAAATTATTGTTAAGCATTATCAGAGAGGAAGGTAGGTGCCAGTTCCTATTCCATTACTGATTATAAGAATTCAAGAAAGTGAAAAAGTATCTACTGAAAGGTCTTAAAAGTTAATAGCTCACTTAAAAAAAAATGAAGCTGACATGCTACATGAAAGTATATGAAAACAGAACAACAAAAACTATTTCTATGCATTTTCATATACTATTTATATGTATAAAAATAGATATGTGTATTACTCTAAGTCCTAAAAATGAAAATCTCTAACAATGAAGATATCATAAAACCTCTTGAAATATATTTACCTGGATTAGAACTAGGGGGAAAAAAAGATGACAAACATTATGTCTCATAGCATTTTTGACTGGATGTGATCATGGCCACATTCCTTTCTGAATATCTATCTCAAAACCATTAAACTTGATTTTCATTATCCACAAGGGCCTGGCTAGTTAAACCATTTACAGCAGATAGTATACATGCTCCACACAGAGAACTGCTAATGCACATAATGTGAATCTGCAATGTTCCTGCTGTTCAGATCATTGGAGTCTTCCATCAGGAGATGAGAATGTTTGACCCATGCTGACTGCAGGATACGGACAGATCTCAAGGGAACTGAGCAAAAAGCCAAGCCACCTTCAGAACTCAAGCAAACCAAATTTGAACACAACTTTAAATGATGGATCAGTTTGTGCAGTTGCTGCTTTCAACCAGTTTCTAGCATTCCTTTATTAGAATATAGTGTGGCTTTCAATGATTAGAGAAAGCCATCCTGCTGACAGCCAGTACAAAACCTGCCTATCACTGATATTATTTTAAAATGTCTGGGATTAGACTGAAAACAGACAATACAAATTGATGCAGAACACACACACACTATTGTTTTTAATTTCAGTTACTACCGATGGAAGGGAAATTAAATGACCTCAAGAATACCTAGGAATAGCACACACAAACAATAAACCAGTGCATTTATTTCACAACTACCTGTTCAGTGCCTGACTGTCTGAAGGGTTTAATTTGTCAGATAAGCACATCGTAATTCACTATTTACCCCTGCAAAAGCCACTGATCAGCTGGCAGCCGTTACAGCCACACAGCATCCCAGGATTTGCACAAAATTTTGTTAGATTTACAACATTTGTCCTACAACGAAGACCTGAGGAAAGGCTTAGAAATGCAACATTTTATACCTCCTGAATGATGACACAATAAGATCTCTCCTCTCTGACAGCTGCCTGAGAGTGAACTAATGGAGCTGGCAAGTTCAAGAGAGATAAGAAAGGCAGAGTAACACTGTTAATAGAACAACAGATTGAGCTGGAAAAAGCAAACAAGTTCAGCTACAATTGTTCACAGGCCTTACAGATTTCTGCTTTTCCCAACTCAACCAATTCACTTTATAAAATATATCCCCTTTAATCCATATACACTACATGACTGAGCATACTTGTTACAGGTTAACTATGCCTTTGACCCCTTTTCAGTCTCTCCCAAGCAAACACTACTAAAAGTCACTTCTTACATTTGCACTTTTTCCAGAGTCCTGCCTCATGGCTTCCTCCAACTTCTTTCACCAGCAAAAAAAGGCAAAACATTATCACAAACTTCCTTTTGGAACCTACGGCCATCAGAGAAGCATCATAAAATCAGAAATGTTTATACACACAAACCTCACCAAATAAAGACCTTATGTGTAGCTTAAAACTTGGCATATCCTCTAAATCGTAAGGCCACATTTCTCAGTCGTGGTTCACTTTGACACCGCTGCTGGTTTGGACATGACGCTTTTGAACTTCTGTTTCCTCCTCCAGAGTTGCAAGGGAGTGTTTGATATGTCTCACAAAATCATCCACACATTTCTTTTCCCCTTGAAGGCAGAACATGACTGGACAGACAGCTGCTAAGAAAAAGCTTGCATAAAACTGAAATCTCACACTTGTACTGATAGAGAGCAGTTATTGCCATACCTGACTTCAGACAGGTCTTACTACGTAATAAACTAAGCCAATGAAAATAAGCAAAAGTTTATATAACAGTAGTAAAATTAAACACCTGTTTTCTATTTTCCACTGTGTCTGGCAGCACTGCACCCTAAAAATACTTGCATATTATCATTTAAATATTTTTATTCCACCTCAGAGAATGATTCTGCCTCTATCAACACCTTGCTGCACCTCAGAAGACCTTTAAGACCAGTTTCAGGCACATAAAGAATACGGAAAAGTTCAGAAATTTATTTTGATTTCCTGCAATATGCTACCCAACAGTTTTCTGTTGTGTTATATGACCTTTCTGCCTAGCTAGTGTTTTGCTATTGATTTTAATTACTCAGTTTAATTTACTGCATGCCAACACAAAGCTGTTTACTCCTACTTGCCAAAACGTTGTCGTAGTCTCCCAGAGGAGGGCAAAATGAGAAAGCTGTAGATGTTTTACAGTTGCATGCTACTCATGCTAAGGAATTGCATAGATTCACTTCATGTAAGTGGCACCGCACTCACATGTAGCCACTGAATGCACCAAAACAACACACAGAAAAGAAAATGCTATGCCAGACAGAGGAGAAGTGAAATATAAAAGCTTTCATTTATGAAAAGCTTTCACTTGAAGCAGTTTAGATTTTCTGCTTTGCCATTCTTCTCAGAACAAGTCAGGACCATATGTTCCTCTTCTGCATATAAAAAAACCCTACCAGGAACAGAAACAGATGAGTCCTAGAACCACACAACGATTACAGATGCAGGTAAATTCTGTGCTGCCCCCATAATTCATAGAATGGTTTAGCTTGGGCCTCAAAGATCATTCAGTTCTGACCCCCTGCCATAGGCAGGGACACCTCCCACTAGAACAGGTCACTCAAGGCCTTATCCAACCTGACCTTGAACACCTCCAAGAAGGGAGCATCCACAGCCTCCCTGGGCAACCTGCACCAGTGTTTCACCACCCTCACTGGAAAGAACTTCCTAACATCTAATTTAAACCTCCCCTCTGCCAATTTCAATCCATTACTCCTCATCCTGTCATTACAAGACCTTGTAAATAGTCTCTACCCAGCTCTCCTGTAGGCCCCCTTCAAATATTGGAAGGCTACTACAAGGTCTTCTTAAAGGCTTCTCTTCTCTAGGCTCTACTGCATGATGAGAAAGAAGGAATAGTAATTTCTGATTATTCTTCTCTGAGTTCCTCTTTTTGCCTCACATCACTGAACGGAACTGAACAAACTACTTTGTGAGAGGATTTCACAGATTTTAGCAGAACACTGCTTCAAGTGAATTTACATTGGCAGAATACAAGTTTGCAACACTAGAAGACATAGAAAGCTCACTTCTGGGGTAACAGCACAGGACTTTTATTCATGCACCACCTTTTTTAGCCCAGTTCGCCTGTGGGTAGGCAGCCAGACAGGGACAAAGGGCTGGAGAACATCCTGACAAATCTCCCTAAGCCTTCCAGTATCTGAAACGGGCCTGCAGGAGGGCTGAGAAGGGGCTATTTACAAGGCCTTGTAATGACAGGACAAGCAGCAATGGGTTTAAATTGGCAGAGGGGAGGTTTAAACTAGATGTTAGGAAGAAGTTCTTTCCAGTAAGGCTGGTTAAACACAGATGCAGGTTTCCCAGGGAGGTTGTGGATGCTCCCTCCCTGGAGATGTTCAAGGTCAGGTTGGATGAGGCCTTGAGTGGCCTGTTTTAGTGGGAGGTGTCCCTGCCTATAGCAGGGAGGTTGGAACTAAATGATCTTTGAGGTCCCTTCCAACCTAAATCACTCCATGATTCTATGGTTCTTACTACAGTTTGGAAAAATCTGTGTCTAATTGAGTGAAACCCTTTTGAAATATTTGCTATCCTGAGAAAAAGAAAAGACATTTTCAAAGCCCTCATATGAGCTCATCAGGCTTTTGAGACACATGTCAGATTATAGCAAAGAAGTAATTTAGTTCTCATATTCTTGTTTGGAAACCTACTTTCATTCTCTTTCATTCTCTGATCCCTGCCCATGGAATCCTACTGTAATGGGAACCCACAGTCCAAAGAAATTGCCCCAACTTTCTCCACTAAGTAATAAGAATGGATTTTGGTCTATTTTATCATCATCAGTTGAAAGTGTGTGTTACATAGTTTCATGGGGTTTGAATGCCAGGTTATCTATTGGCTCTTTGGTTTCAGCTGTATATATCTATAAAAAGCCTGGATGAGGCACTTAGTGCCATGGTCTAGTTGACTGGATTGAGCTGGGGGATAGGTTGGACTGGATGATCTTGGAGGTCTCTTCCAACCTGGTTGATTCTATGAAAAAGAAAAAGACTATCTGATGACAGTACTGTGTTAAGAAAGCTTCAGCAACTTTGCTCAGCTGTAGAGTGCTCTTTAAGAATGAGAAGTTCTTTGGACAAAGCTGAATATCAAGATGATACATGCTAAGAATGTAAAAATTCTCTATTTGAGTATCTTGTTTACAGTGCAAGAGTGAATCTCCTGCAGAACCTTTGGAAATTGGCTCTCGAATCAGGAAAAATACTAAGCACATTAATTTTTCATACTGCTTTATATTTGCCTATTGTGGTTTTATGTTTACCATAATATCCTTCCAAAATTAGAGATTTTAACCTGAGACTCTCACCACTACAAAGTATTTGTATAAAGTTAAACTATCAAAACAACACTTGCTCAAAACCATAGTGGTGCATGAGAAAAATATGCATAGTTAAAAAAAATCCTATGACCTTGTTGCAAAGTATGAACTTGATTAAGTCTTCCCTAAAGTCTAGGCCTACACTTGCTCAGTTCACAGGCAGATTCTATGGAAGGCTTCCATAAATCTACCCAGAGTTGCAATGAAGCAGAAAAGCTTACCATTATGTTATCTTCCATTGTACTTTGTGCAGCTAAAATTGTCTGTTCCCTGTTCAGTACATACAAAGAGTTAGGCTCCTCTCGAGTGAGGCAGCATAAAATGCCAAGTGCAGTTACAATTTCATCTGTTTTGTTTCTAGAGTCACAGGATCATAGAATAATTCAGTTTGGAAGGGATCTAGAGAGGTCAGCAAATCCAACTTTGTACTCAAATCAGGGACAGCTATAAGCTCAGTCTAGATTGCTTAGCACTCCAGCCAGTCAGGTCTTGAAAAACACCAGGAATGGAGATGGCATAACCTCTTTAGGCAGCCTTTTCTGATGCTTGACTGAGTATTTTCATGTTTTAACTACGAGGACAGTAAACCTTGGCATCCAGTGAGTTGTCTCCTGCTTTGTAGGATTCAAAGTTCTGCAAAGTTGAATGAGAGAGATTAGAGATTTTCAACTCCAAGCAGAATTTGGAACCTTTTTCTTTCTTCCAGCACACAGATGCCAGAGACAGTAGCAATGGCACTGGCTATGCGTTCTATCAGTAGCTATATTTGCAGTTAGGACACTCAGCCAAATTGAAGGAAATGTGTTATGATTCTCACCTTCACCCAAGAGGTCTCCCTTCAGGGGAAGGACTAACCAGCCTGCTGTTGGCTTGGCTTCGGCAACAAACAGCCTCTGTTCTTATATATGTGGTTCCATTTTACATGGAGTGACAAGATTTATTGTCTAAGAAGTAACTCAGCAGTCCAGTAGAGATCATCTCCACAGGGAGACCTTAACAAGCTTCTTTCTCCTTATAAATACTTGGTTTTGGCAAAACCTTAGAAGTTGTCTGTCCTCTGGTCACACCTATCAAATCAGGCACCATCACAGGCTGAAAAATACTAAATTCACACATCTTCTCAGGACTCATTGCAGAGGACTTCCCTACTGACATTACTATGACTAAAGCACATACAGACACATCCAGTCATACATCTCTAAGCACCCAGGAACTTCCGAACTCAAAATGCAGGCCACAAGTATTTGAAAACTTGTAAAGGTAGTCCACAGCTTTGGAGGGACTTTGACAACTTCACTTCTAAACCTACTTTTCAAGAGCTGGAATCAGGCAGGATTCTCATACGTGTCCTTCAAGACCAGACAAATAGCAAAATGTTAACAGTACCAAAACACAACAGACTTTGAGAAAGCTCATTAACAGTCCCCTGTAGCTTGAATGTATATGAAGCAAAAATAATCCATATTCAAAACCTTATTCCCAAATTCTCCAGGTGGCACTGTGCACAAAATTATACATCTAAACTTAACATCTAGTCTTCAATACCCAGCATTACTAAAAATGCCAAATCTGAAAACATTTACCAGCAGGTGTAATGCTTGCTGTCATTAGCAGCACTGATCTAAAGGAACTGCATGCCACAGTAAATCAGAGAGGCTGCTCATGGCACCAAGCGTTATGCCTAGAAGTAAGATTTTATAGTTACCAGCACAAGAAATGAGATGCTCTGCCTTTCCTAAATGTATCAGTAATAAAATGTCAAACTATACTGTGAAAATTTGTGTAGATTCTGAAAACATATTTGGCTTTTCTCTTTTTCATGTGTCTGCTCCCAACAGATCCAATGAGGAAATGGAAGTCTGTTCCTCCAATTCAGAAAGAAATAAATTAGATATACTGCATTGTTCCAAATCCTGTTCCATCCTGCAATTTTTGTCACCAGTAAATGACTTTTAAGTAGTATGCAGGCACGACACCTACATTTCTACATGCATTTAAGGTTTACAATCCTTTGCTAGATTGATGCTTCCAGTTACAGTCATCATCATCAGTTGTTCTTTTGCTCAGCAATAAGGAACTAATTAAAAACACACTTTATTATTGTTATCAGGAAAAGATCTTCAATGAAAACTATTTTTTTTCCAACACAAATGTGTGCTTTTTTAAAATTCTCTTCCCCAATAATCTCTAGCTCTGGATAATTAGAAAAATGACACTTTTCCATTGCTCCAAAACTGAGAAGTGTCCCTTTTTTTAGCAACTGAAACAGTAAATCATGGAATGATCTTCTTTCAGCTAAAGGAGCTCATTAGCCTACATCCCACCCTGTGCAGATGGCACTCATACCAAAAAGAAAACATCTTCACTCAAGGCTCTACAGTCAACATAACAGGCAGAGTACAGGTTGTTTCTTAATAGACCACAAGCATTTGCAGGATGACTCTTGCACATCAGCAATTGCATTTCTGAATGAGCCTTTCACACATCTGACCTTGCTGAAAAGACACAGCACTGCAACAGCTGCTGTGGAACATGGGGCTTCAGAAGACGGTGTTTTCAGTCTGAGCTCAACTCACCTGCTGTTTTATGGCATTCTGAAAGTAACTTAATTTTTCCCTGGTCTTCACCTCTTTTTAAATGGTAATGTATACATGCTTACCTATTATATTTAAAATTGAAAGTTTGTCAAGCAAGTATTTCTGTAGAAAAAAAGTATTCTTCTTCCCAAAAGAAGCAGCTGCTTGCTTTTGTTTTTAAAGGGATGGCAGCCTTCTTTACACATTCTGCAACATACTTAAGACTCTTATGTAAATCTTTAGGGCACAGTCTTGTATAGTTCTTGATCGTAGGAGACCAATGAAAGCTGTCTTATATCTTTCTGACAATTCTTTACCAACCATGGCTATAAAATTTGTAATGGGACACAGACTAAAAATGGAATATGCTACGTCTTTTAAAACAAATTAAAAACAATATGAATCAAACCTGACAAACACTAAAGTTAGGATTTTTTCTTTTGAAAAAGTCATTACAACTTTGCCCTGTGATTTGTTATGTCAACCTTTACCCATAACCATCTTGGTGACCTTTACAACTTCTGAGCCCAGAATTTCCATTTGAATAAGCCATGTTTTTTTCCTCACAATAACCCAAATTCTCTCTCCTTCTTAATACAATTGCCCCCGATGCAGCATTAGCTAATCCTTTCAAGAAGCCATATAGCAGGGACGGGAATTGGAAGTTCAAAGGTCACTCCAAAACTGTTATCCCCAACAACATAAGGTAAGCAATAACACAGAGAACTTATTTATTTCCTTTATATATATGTATAGATTCAGCATTCTCTGCTGCTGACAAAATTACTCTTTACAAACTCAGAGCATTTAAACAATTCTTATTTTATGCAGTATCTAGTCGCTCTTCTCCTAAAGAAACTTTACTCTTAAAATTCATAGTCCTGGTTGTCTAGCACTTGAAAATGTATTGGACTACTCTGTTTATTCCTCTTCTCTTCTGTACTTATAATAATACCCTAGGTATCTTCAAATGGTATCATTTCCCTTATATGTAAGTGGGCTGTCTGCCAAGATCTAGAATTCAGCTCTCTAGTTAGACCTACTCTTCTTTAGTATTTAGAAGATATGGATCTGTTATT
This sequence comes from Pogoniulus pusillus, assembly GCF_015220805.1. Classification (NCBI taxonomy): domain Eukaryota; kingdom Metazoa; phylum Chordata; class Aves; order Piciformes; family Lybiidae; genus Pogoniulus; species Pogoniulus pusillus. The sequence continues at coordinate 21,714,952 of NC_087271.1, read as the reverse complement.
TTAACCAGAATGTGTGTCACTATATGCAGATTCTTAGAGCACTTTTATTAGAAGTGCAATTACACATAACATACTACTTGATTTAAACAGTTATGCACTACCTAGACAGCACAGATTTGCCTTTACAAACCTTCAATACCAAAAGAAGCCAAAAAGGTATATAAAAACTATTGTGTCCATTAAGATTGTTCATCTTTCTCCCAAGAAATCAAAGACTTTTTTTAATACCAGATATCTTTTGTAAAATGGTCAAATCCCTCAGACATAGAGAACTATATAGACACAGATTAAGTACTTATTGGACACAAAAAAGGTTTATGTTTGGAGCTTCTTGTTATGATTTATCTCTCTGGAGACTTTTCCCACTGCAAAACCCTTTTATATGATCTGTTTAGCCCGATTTAGGAAATTTTTAAAAGGCCATTTTATCTCTAACAATCTGATTCAGGGTAAGGCATTTATCTACAAGTAAGATGCAAACTGGGAATATACACATGCTTATGGTAATTTACTGCATGCTATCACATCATCTAAAAACACCTCTAGAATGCACTACCCTGTTTTCTGCTGTTGCTTTATTATGTCTAAAATAGAGCTAGTTTCTTACCAATACACACTGCTCTTTGAAGTTGTTTCGCCTGGACTGTCTTGTAAGATTGTACTTTGACGTTCATACTACAAAGTCCAGTTTAGCTTAAAAAATGAGGAAGTAACGGGAGTTTATCTTTTAAAAGATACATCTAAGTAAGAATATTTTTAACATATTTTCTTTACAGAGTTTTGTTTTGTTTTTTGTTTTGTTTTTTTTCATTGACATTCATAATTTCCCTTCTTAGAATGCTACAGCTACCTTGCTGGTATAAAATAACCTTGGCTTATGCTATTTTTTAAAAGAAATTAAACAAACAAACAAACAAAAAACAAATAGCAGAGGTGAAGGATTCACTTGTGTTTGTTTCCATTGTAGTATCATAGTTTTCCTAATGGCAGCCTCCTGTGCAGGGGAAAGGGAAAGGGAAAGGGAAAGGGAAAGGGAAAGGGAAAGGGAAAGGGAAAGGGAAAGGGAAAGGGAAAGGGAAAGGGAAAGGGAAAGGGAAAGGGAAAGGGAAAGGGAAAGGGAAAGGGAAAGGGAAAGGGAAAGGGAAAGGGAAAGGGAAAGGGAAAGGGAAAGGGAAAGGGAAAGGGAAAGGGAAAGGGAAAGGGAAAGGGAAAGGGAAAGGGAAAGGGAAAGGGAAAGGGAAAGGGAAAGGGAAAGGGAAAGGGAAAGGGAAAGGGAAAAGAAAAGAAAAGAAAAGAAAAGAAAAGAAAAGAAAAGAAAAGAAAAGAAAAGAAAAGAAAAGAAAAGAAAAGAAAAGAGAAAAGAAAAGAAAAAGAAAAAAGAAAAGAAAAGAAAAAGAAAAAGAAAAGAAAAAAGAAAAAGAAGCCTGGTTAATTAGCTTCTGCTTTATTGCAGCATTACTGCTAAGTGCACTGAGATGCCTTCCCATAGGCAGGTGCCGGTGGTTGTACAGCTCATTTAGCCTGGGTGAGTAATGTCAGTTCAGGAGGAGAGAAAGGCTTGTGTCTTCAAACTTTCAATCTGCCTCCATTATCTGTGATCAAGGTGGAACCACAGGGGAGTGGAATTACTGGCAGGTCTAGGACAAGTGAAGAGACAGTGAATCTATAAGACATATTAATCATCTTTCCCTTCTCTTTACTGGCGCCAGCCTGTGTCTCCGACTCCCCGGCGCCAGGCAAATGGATTCTCTGTCCCCACAGGTACAAGCAAATGCCTTTCAGGGGCAAGTCATCAGAATAATAATTACCGACACTGCTGAGATCAGCCCTAACCAGTCCAAAAGGGAAGAGAAAGTATTATGGGAGAAACATATTTCCTGAACTTTCATATCAGTACTTATGGCGTTAAGATATTTTCAATTACATTAAGGACTTTCAAATTTTATAATTCTAAAGCAATGTTTCTTTATACCATAGAAACATCACCAATGTAGTCTGAATATCTAAAACCTTTACAGTCTGTCTTTAAAACATCATTTGGGTCTGTTGCTGAAGTGTCAATAGTGAAAAGTGCATATTGCAACATTCATATCGCAACAAGCGTTGAAATTCTGTTGATATTAAAAAGAATAAGATCCTTACTTATGAAGCTTTGCTTACTTCTGAGTCAAAACACAGCATAGCTTTGCAGGTTTGGTGTAATTATTCCCAATTATAAATATGAAATAAGCAGTAGTACAAGGATTATTAGATACACTACGCAGCAATAGTCACATTCATGAATATACAGATACATAAAACCAGACATACTTCTAAAGCATAGACATAATTTAAAAGCAGTTGACAAAATACATACTAATCACACTGTACTGTATTACAAGATTTAGCTTTTTTAGTTCCTTCCTCTTCAAAGCATTATTTATACACACAAACAAGAAAATGCAGTGTACCATCAAACTCAAATAATATCATAAACCTCAGCAAAAAGCTAGTTCTGTTTCAATTCAGTAATTGCACTGATATCTAAAGAGATAAGAACAAGAAAAAAAGACAATTTGTTACAATTTATGCTATAGAGAATCTCTTACATTCCAGCATATTACACATTACGGCACAGAATATGAGATATTTTCTTGGTTCCGATCACAATCCATTCAGTATCTGACTGTCAACGATACTGAGCTCAATACTAGAGTTACACAGCAAAATGTTATATTACTTGCCAGAATTACATGACCAAACTGGCTCATTAACGTATGATGATTGATGAACCCTCCATGTAAAAGCAAATCTTGACTTCAAGAGTTTACATCACAAAGTATCTGACCTTGAGTTCAGCTTGGAGTTCGCCGCACACCTGCAGCCATCTAAGCAATAATAATGATAATATTTATGTATGCCATTTTGTGTTGGGTGCCCCCCCAAAAAAGTAAAAGAAACAGATTCAAACGGTAACATGTGTGCATTTATTTTCAAATCAGCAATTTTGAAGTTTACTGACAGGCAGTACAGAGAAAGGGAATGACTGAAAAACGTGAAATCAAATCAAATCACTGCTTGCCTGCTGATCAGCTGCAGCAGCAGCCTCCAAGGCAGCCAATCAGCCTCCGCTATTGATTTTTCCCCTGGTCTTAAGTGATTTTGGACACTGATCAATGTTTTAGAAGAGAAATATTAAATCTCCTAAAGAAAAACGCACGTCTGACTAAAGAGCAGCAACGAAAGCAAGCTTGCTAAAAGATAAAAGGTTGCACTGCTATTCAGGCTCTCAGAACACATACAGCTGGCCTAAAAGCAAAATTAAGCTATATCTTTCCTTGTGAGAAATGCAGAACGAAGGAATTTTTTCCTTTTTTTTTCCTTTTTTTTTTTTTTTTTTGTCACAAGCTCTCAAAACTATTTAGAATTCTATCTGCCAGAATAAACAAACCCTGTGCCTGCAGTGATTACTGCTGTTAGAGATATATAGACCCCAAGCAGTTAGAAAACAGGAGTCTGTTGTTAGATTTTGAAAATAAAAGATGCGTCTGAAATGACAGTTGATAACTATCACATTGTTTTCACACTGCCTTGTTTACTTTGTCCTTTGTCTCCTCCCCCCCCCCCCCCCCCCCCCCAATGAAGACAAATAATTTTTCAGGACATCTATCATTAATTTAATGAACTCTAAACATTTTTGTCAACTCAGCTGTGAATAAAGGGGAACCCTGATATAAGAGAAAGCCCAGCTAAGACCCTGTGGATAGATACAGTGTATTCAGATATCAGCTGGCGTGACGGTGCCTAATCCTGAGTAACGTGCCCAAGAGCCAAGGGAATGCTATTTCTCTCCGTTGTTCCAAACAACAGATGCTGTCAATTAACTTTAAGCAGCGTCCAAGAAAACCCTTTTGTTATAGTTTGCAGTATTATGCAGAAAGTGTCACCTCTGGAAATGAGGGAACAAGCTGTTTTTCATTATCATTCAATTGTCCCAATCAATCTGACAATTACAAAGAGAAAAAGTCTTAATCACTAGACACATGCTAGTTGCTGGTAGTTTTACCAGCTGCAAAGGAAGAAGAAAAGAGAAAGAGAACCCCCACCCCTCCAAACAACAGAAACAAGAAGAAACAAACAGGGGAAAAAAATCCAAACCAGTTCTCCTGCTTAGAGACATAACCCAAAAAGCATACCTGCATTAGGGTAAAACATAATTCAATACACAGTGTTATGATAGGTGTGAGAACAGCCAGTGCAACAAATCAGTAATTAAATCAGCTTCTGCTGTACATTTACTGTGGCTTTTATATAAGTACCATTTGTTGTGTACAAAGAAAGAGCCATCAGCATCTTATTCATTTGAATACAAGAAATGTTGTTCATTAAGGTTGTGACTAGTGAATTTCCATATAATTAAAGTACTGTATATATAAGCACTGTAAGAGCTTTCTGGGAACTGGTGGAAGAATGGCTGCAAATACAGATGGTCAGATTCATTTATTTACTTGAAGAACTGAAGCTGCAGAAAGCAGCATAACTAGCCAGGACGTGGGCAGGGCTGGACCTACTGCTTTGATGATTCTCAAGAGCCTCAAAAAATAGATGCAGTAACTTCCACTGGACTGAAAAATTTATATCTTCTAATCTGTACCTACCCTCACTACTGGAGAACACATTCAGCAGAGGTTATGCAAGCAATGTTGTATTATATCTGTGAGGAAGGACACCCACACTCTCGATTTTTGGTCAGTGAGTCAGTTCTTTGCTGAACTGACCCAGCCTGATGCCTTCAGCTGGCCTGCTCATCCCACCAGGGTTCTTCACAACACAAAGGGCAGCTTGGTGCCCTATTCATTAGCAGGAATAAAGTCCCTACATAATGTGTATTTGGACAGTAAACAAGCAAAGTGATTCAGCCTGCCATCAGGAGTTTGAGAGACTTAATCTACCTGGAATTCCTACAGAAGTAAATACTACCCCATCGGAAGAAAGGGGGGAAAAAAAGAAAGAAAAAGGAAAAATAAAAAAGGAAAGAGGTGAATCCAGTCGCATTAAAATGCTCTCTTTGCTACCATCACCCAGAACAGAGAGAGCAGCAGGCAACAGCTTTTGGAACAGAACTGGCATCGAGTCACTCAGTGACACATGTGCTAGATGGTGAGTGACATCCATTAGAATAGGTATTCCAGTAAATGCCAGATATGTGACACTGAAACTATCTATCTGATGCAAGTCTTTCAGTATACGCCAGTTATGTTTTGTCACCTCTTCTCAAACAGCTCCACCGTCACTGAAAACACAGCGAGCGTTCAGTATTCACAGCGTTCACAACCACTCCACTCTGGCTATCAGCATCTGGCCACTAAAGAAGTGCCACAGATGGAAATTATTCCAGAACTATTGGCAACCTTGTTGAAGCCTTCTGCCTGATGCCATTCTCGAAGGAAACAAGGGTAAGAAAAAAGCGTTAGCCTGTTGTCATCCTCTGTCAAGAAGTTACACGTTGCTTTTTTGTGTGTTTGTCAGAGAAGACCCACTTTCAGTCATCTGGCTGCATTGGATCTTACAAAAAGTTGCCTTACTCCTACAGTAAGTGCCCTGTTGCACTTTGGATAAAAGATTTGTGTGTGCTTACACTCTGGAGGCCAAAGACTATAATTCTGGTAAATAAACCTGGATTTCAGCTTTTGTCCTCAGGAAATCTGCTAGTCACAGTAATTCCAACCCATACAGGCAAAGATACAGAGATCAATGCACAAAAGAGTCATGATAAGTATTAAAACAAAACACCTATCCTACAGAAATCCATAAGACTTAGACGAGAAGAAAATGTTATACCTGAGGCATGAGGAAGAAAAAACAGGTAAGCTTTTCTTAATAAAAAACTAACTCTCAGGCAGAGGCTTTGGCAATCACACATGCACACACATGCACACACACGTGAAGCTTTACACACTCACACCAACACATCTATGATATTCCTGTACTCAGCACTGCTCAGGCCACACCTTGAGTGCTGTGTCCAGTTCTGGCCTCCTCAATTCAAGAGAGATGTTGAGGTGCTGGAATGTGTCCAGAGAAGGGCGACAAAGTTGGTGAAAGGCCTGGAACACAAACCCTCTGAGGAGAGGCTGAGGGAGCTGGGGTTGTTTAGCCTGGAGAAGAGGAGGCTCAGGGGTAACCTCATTGCTGTCTACAACTACCTGAAGGGACATTGTAGCCAGGTGGGGGGTGGTCTCTTCTCCCACGCAACCACCAATAGAACAAGGGGACACAGTCTCAAGTTGTGCTGGGGTAGGTATAGGCTGGATGTTAGGAGGAAGTTCCTTACAGAGAGAGTGATTGGCATTGGAATGGGCTGCCCAGGGAAGTGGTGGAGGCACTGTCCCTGGAGGTGTTCAAGAAAAGCCTGGATAAGGCACTTAGTGCCATGGTCTAGTTGACCGGACAGGGCTGGGTGATAGGTTGGCCTGGATGATCTTGGGGGTCTCTTCCAACCTGGTTGATTTTATTCTGTGATTGCACTACTGGTCTGTAAGGCAATGAGCACCAAAGTGGGGACAACAGAGAGGAAAACAATTAATTTGATTTCTAAGCTCTCTAGAAAGGAGGCTTGAAGATATGACATGCACTGCAAAGGCCATCTGCCTACAGTGTTCGAAAAGCCTTCTGTCTAGAGCTCGCCTAAAGTCATGAGAAGAAGCCGGTACAAGAGATAATTGGGTTCTGAGAGGTGGCGTCCCAGCCTGAGTCCTAACCAGGACTGGAGGGCAGAATTGACTCTTAGCCCTTTCCAGGAGTAAGAATGAGGATCCTGCACACTGATGGGAAGTTTAAGGATAAATTCTTTTTACAAGAGCATATGTACAAAAGGCAAGCAGGTAGAGTAAACACAAAATTCATTAAGCCCAAACTGGCCTTCTAGAATCCTCCATCCCTTCCACCCTCAGTCAGCCTAAGGGTAGGCCAAAACTGCCCTCCCCAGCTGGGGCCTACCAGGCCTCAGCAGGCCACATGGCACAGCTCACAATTCCCTTCCAGCTGGGAGCCATCTCCCCCACAAGCCATGCGATAAGGAACACACTAGTCCCAGAGAGAAGGAGTGAAAGGGGGAAAGGCAGGGAAGAGAATGGAAGCGCACTGGTCAGGCACTGCCTTTTAAGCTATGGTATCAGAAGAGGGAATAGAATAACAATATTACAACATCCTGGGATGAGCAGGTCCATCCCTCTGGGATGGGCTTCTGTCCCCATGGTTTTAAGGGAAACCCAAGATCCCTCAAACTACCACAGGTGGCAACTTTGCAACTGACTGTAAAACCACTCATTATTCTTAGAAAACTCTTCAGACCTCTAATCTGAGGTCAAGATAGTTCAGGTTTTACTAGAAGTACACCTGAGATAAGGTTCTTGCCTCCTCTAAGCCCTTCCAAGAGTGATTTTTTCCACCTGATTCTTGATTAACCTGTAAAATTGATACAAGCCACTCTTGAGGGGGAATCACAGTTACTCTGTATTTGCTGACCCACTGAGGACTATTTTCTGCTGTAGAAAATACTGATTTTATAACAAAGTGTTTCATTTACTAGCTGCCATGGATGATAGGATGGCAGACACCATATTGCATACTGAAAATCCAGTACCTTCAACAAATACAGAAAATGGTACTGTAATTTATATTTTTAAAGACTTTTTAATATAGAATTTGCAAAGAGACAAAGCATTTTGTGTGTGTGTGTCAGTTCTGAGAAAGTACTTGGTCCTCTAATAGAACTTTAGATTTGATTTCTTGTTTGTCAACAGCTGAGTAAGAATGCATCTTGATCCACTTCTCTTGGCAGAGGTAAACTGCGCCATAAAATTAAACCCCTCTGTAAATTAAAATCAGCATCAGTGCATCTCCTCTTGCATTTTATCTTAGCAGTGGGAGAAAAAACAAATCAACACAGTACATTTCCTTGTAATTATATTTGATCTGTATACATGTCTGTTCAGCCTTTCAAGAGCACTCTTTTCAAAAAACTTTTGGGTTTATGTTTCTTTCTTCTTGAATGCTATTCTTCATTTTAACATGTAGAAGAAGCTGCAGAATAGGGAGAACAGAAAGCAAATAGCACTTAATGCCCATTTTAACAATTACGAGGCACTCAACTAGGATGCCCTAATTTTTATTTATAGTTGGACTGTAGGTGTGCTTATGCAAAAATCCAACTTTGGAATGATCTAAGCTATCCAAACCAGATTTAATTCATTCAGGTTAAAAAATATACATATGGAAGGATTAGCAAGAGAGGAACACTTTGTTTTCACTTATGCAGAGTAAAATACTAAGGTTGTCTTAAAACAGCAGTAGCTTTGAAATATATCAATTTCCAAAAGATGTAAGGATCTGGGAAAAAAAGTATTTTAAAAGTAAGCAACATGAATAAAATTATGTATAAATCTCTATTTCTTAAATATAGTGCTGGGCAGGCTTACAAGGCAATAAAGACCAGTGGCCCTCTGAGAAGACCTAATGCTTGGCACTGTCAGAGAAGGTGATCACGCATAGTGCATATTCTAAGTGAACATCAGGCAGTTTCAAAATGAGGAATGGAGCCATTTGAAGATGATAAAGTGTGCAGAGAAAAGACAGCTTGCAAGGAAAGGACAGTTACTGCAAGGCTGGGTCAGAGATCAAGGAATAGCTGCTGGCTTTCCGTAGGAACTCATAGAAGTTTCAGGCAGCCAGTGATGGCAGTCAAACCTTGTCCCCCAGGTTCAGCACAGATTTGTGCTATATGCCTGCCCTCACAAAGGACAGTGGGGTTAAATAATGAGGAAGTTTCCTTCTGCTTCTTTGGGCTACATATCCAGGGATAGTCACACCCAAAGGGTCAGCGGAGCAGGAAGCAATTTCTCATTTCACACTGCTGTTTCTTGGCCCTCGCCAAAATTCCACTGCTGTCACTAAGGAAGAGATGCTGCTATAGTACTTCAGAAAGCTATAAAAAAAAAAAATCCAAACCCCCAAAAACACAGCCTACCAGAAGCCAACTAAAACACAGGCCAAATGCTCCTGTAAACACAGGAGGAGAGTGCCAACTTCCTGGAAAGTGAGTGCTTTTAATAAACATGGTGGGGAAGGATACGCTGCCACAGGGAGTCAGAAACCTATGGCAGCTTTCTGAAGATGAGAGGTTAAGATCTAGTCAGTGTACTACCATACTGAGTCAGTATGGTAGGTCTAGGTTCTGTTATTAGGGTATAGACTAGAGAAAATAAGAAACAGAGCTTTGGAATTATTAGAGAAAATGGCTATCTGAATACAGAAATACTCTTCTTAGTAATATTTTTTAAAGTAGAAAGAAAAAAGTCACTTTGGCTACAAAGCCAGTATGCACTTCAGGCAACCCAAACTGTTTGCTCAACCCACCAAATACGAACAGAGACTGAAATACACTTGAAAAACTCACACATTATATAGTACATTCAAGCAGGCATGAATTCAGGAGAAACTTTGGAGCAACTTTTAACAGTTATTTGGGAATCTACACAACATGCTCAAATCATACAAAGACCATATTGAAAAGGATATTCCTTGGTGTCATGATTTGGGAGTTTGTCCTACCACCACCCCCCACTAGATTAACCAGATTAACTCAGCTGGCTGGAAGTTAAGGAATGAAGCTATAATTACAACATGCACAAATATACAAGTACATATACACAAAAAATACAGATATTTACAATTATATACAAGTTAGAAATTCAAAATCCCTCCCAAATAGCCAGATTGCCCAAGAGGGCTCCAAATCAACTCCCCCCTCCTTTCTCCCCTCCCACTTCCAATCTCAGAAATAACCAGATAAATCTCCATATAAATCACATGATAAATCTGCAGAGATCTGAGGTAAGATGTCAAAAACTGACAAGGAAGATACAGGAAATGGTTAGATCAGGTTACACAGGTTTCATGCAAAGGCGTTAAGGCGAGATGCAACCAGACACACAGACCAATAGAGAAGAAGTGAGAAGTGAGTGTCTTATCATACATTTTGACTACTTAAGTCTCTCAGAAAAACAAATGAGTGATATAGGCATCACTTTTTTTTTTTCTTTTCATAGCCAACGGTCTAATTTCTCTCATCAAAATATTCCAATTAGCCTCAAACCAGCACACTTGGTATTTTCAGCAGCATATTTTTGACATTCTCCTCTTCTTGGCCTACTCCAAGGGAAATTTTACACTCTGAATCCATTTACCACAATGGATGTACCACTAGTCAAGACAAAAACAAAGATGCAAATAAAACAGGGTCCACCCATTCTGTAGCTAATGGCTCTAATCAGCTATCAATGGGTATCCTCAGTGACAGTAATAAACTAAGCATTATTGAAGCATTCTGACTGTTGATTTCTTAGCAAGATATTCATATGACAGTGAGGAACTGCTGTGAGAGAAAATGTCTATTCAACAGGACTATAATAACACATACAACACACAGGTTTGAGCCATTCTATCATGTCCATCTCTAGTAGACTCTATGACCTTACTAGAAAGTAGACAAAATAAAGGCTGCATCTCTGCCTTGGGAAGCTAATTAAAAAGAAAAACCTACAGAAAAATAAAACAAACTGAAAATACATTTATCTAATTCAGATCTCTGGCTGACAGCAAAGCAAGACAAACTGCAAAGATCTGATATAGTTTCTTATGGTAGATTTTAACTTCATCTTTTTATAAACTACATGAAGTATTTTCTTTGCAAAATTAGATGGAGTATTTTTATTCTTAAAAACTGAAAGTGCAATGTACTGAATTTTATGCTATTATAGAACTGTCTAAAGGTTATTTTGCTGCTAGTTCAATGCATATTTTCATATGCAAATGACACAAATTAAATTATCTCAAATAGTAGCAGAAATTCCAGCAGAATAGTATTTTTAATATAAAACATCATCCCCTCAAGTCATATTATAGACAGAGAATTGCTTCTGTATTTATATTTTTTCATTAAAAATAAAATGATTAATTTCACAAGTTAATTTACTTTTCCCATCACAACACCCAAAGTGAAATTAAATATTCTAATGCATAGAGATATTAAAGACTCATTTATTGAAAGCAGCTTATTGTTTTAGGAACATTTTCTTGATAAGTGCATGTTGCTGCTATACTACTACAACATTTGCAATGATTTTATCAAACAAAATGTGCATTGTTGCTTGGGTTTTGTTGAGCTTTAAGGAACTTGTATTTTTCTGCTCATGAACATAAAAAAGAGACTGTGTGCTCATCTTTACTCTGAGTACTTTTTCACTTTGGAATGTCTGAACAGAACACTCCAATGATTTTTATGAAAAGGTCCAACTGTAGTGCAGTGGTTGTCCTCTAAGCAGGCCTCAGTATACTACAGGGAAATGACTTGCTACACCCCATGTGCAAACTCACTGTTACTTGCACGTAGCTTTCTGTCAATATAACATGATCACAACCTTCAAAGATGAATCTTGGTGAAGCATAGTAACAAGTCTATAAGAATAAGATGAAAAAACCTTCAGCATTCTCATACTCTCACCTTTTCCCCCAAAAGAGAGGAAAAAAAGCTAAACTACCTTCTTTTGTTTAACAATATGGCTTATTCTTCACAGTATCATCAGGGTTGGAAGAGACCTCACAGATCATCAAGTCCAACCCTTTACCACAGAGCTCAAGGCTAGACCATGGCACCAAGTGCCACGTCCAATCCTGCCTTGAACAGCTCTCCAGGGACGGCAACTCCACCACCTCCCCGGGCAGCCCATTCCAGTGCCCAATGACTCTCTCAGTGAAGAACTTTCTCCTCACCTCCAGCCTAAATCTCCCCTGGCGCAGCCTGAGGCTGTGTCCTCTCGTTCTGGCGCTGGCCACCTGAGAGAAGAGAGCAACCTCCTCCTGGCCACAACCACCCCTCAGGTAGTTGTAGACAGCAATAAGGTCACCCCTGAGCCGCCTCTTCTCCAGGCTAACCAATCCCAGCTCCCTAAGCCTCTCCTCATAGGGCTGTGCTCAAGGCCTCTCACCAGCCTCGTCGCCCTTCTCTGGACACGCTCAAGCATCTCAACGTCCCTTTTAAGCTGGGGGGCCCAGAATTGAACACAATACTCAAGGTATGGTCTAACCAGTGCAGAGTACAGGGGCAAATCTATTGCAAAATGATAGCTTTTCTGTATTTTAGCATTACATACTGTGCCTAAATAAGGTCAAAGAAGGTTCAAACTGAGTGTCTCTTTGGAAAAAATCTTATGTTGAAGGAACACAAAATATATATATGAGGAAGATTTTCCCATCAGTTAGACGAGAACCTCTGTTTAGCCAGTGAGCCACTTGAAGGTTAATCAGAATTTTAACCAATCCCATCAACACAGATGCAATGAATATTTGATTCAGACTAATTAGCACACAAATCTAGACATTTTGAAGGTATTTGGAATGTCTCAGACAGTGACCCGGTGAAAGAATATAGATAGCAATACTCCACACTAATAGGTTCCAAAAATTACTACATTCCCACCTAGGTCACCTTCACAACCTCAGAAGACTTGCAGATGTGAATAACAATACTCAGTAATAGTGGTAGATCTTGTTGCTTATCTTTCTTTTATCAGTGTTTCCCTGGAAACAGAGATTATGAACCTTATGGTTGTAGAGGAGAAGGAAGTTGTAAGAGGTTAGGATACGCACACACCAAAGACATATATTTTATCTTTTTTTCATGTTTCTGAAAGCCTGAAACAAGACAATAAAAGTCAGTGTAGGGCAACACTTTCAGAAATATCATCCCCACACCAAGACTGCAGAAAGCAATTCACTCCTGTAACAGAACAAAACGTAGCACAGTCTGAGGCAGAAAGCAAGACCTCCTGCTACTTCAACAGCTCCGCCTCCAAGGATTTCTTCCATGGTACAGTCCTCTGTGAAGTAGACACACACAGTACCACAGTGTTTCATAAGCAATTATTGCATCAGAAGCAAAATAATTTGGAAAGCTGTGATTTCTATACACTGTGAGTTAAAATCAATATCACAAGTCTTACCGACCACCACTTTCCCTCACCCCAAAGTGGATACTTGAAGTATCCAAGTTTAAAAGCCTAATCAACCAAATCCTAAAGCTAAATTTAAATTTAAAAGGAGATTAATAAGTTATTGCATAAAGAGAAGGAGTACCCTGACTGGCTTTTCTTCTTCACCAGACAGAAGGCTGTAAAAGAGGAGTACAAGGGAAACCCCTCACTGGTCAGATCAGATTTCCTGACAATTTTAACATTATACAGTCAGTAATAACTCTGGAAGAACCATTATTCACTAAAAAGGTTAAAATTCTTCACTTAAATTTCTCTTCGGTTTTATAATGAAGTTGAAAAACTTCTGATAAAGATTTAAAAAATAAAAATCACACATTCTGAATCAGAAATCTCAAAAGGAAAACTAGAGGTATCTGCTATTAAAATGGGATGACATAGAAAAGTAGAATTTTATCTTGAGCAGTCCTGGAAGGCTAATAGGCCTGTTAGTCCCTGCTCATGGCAAGGGGGTTGGAACCAGATGATCCTTGTGGTCCCTTCCAACCATGATTGATTCTATGATTCTATTAGATGTCCTTCTGCTGATGGAGGAAGCAAGGGCAGGAAGGAAACAAAGGCTTGGGCCGTTATGTCCCCTCCCGAAGTGATAAACAGATACCCACAGCTGTTTAGGTACTTGTTAGTGTCTTGCCCAGATAAGGGTAAGCAAGCCCTGGTTTCATCTAGTACTTGAACTACACGGAAACTTAAGTGCCTGAAGTTTACCAGGAGAAGGTATTAAGTGCCTCATGACGTGGTGAGAAGTGCCACCGAAATTGTGCTCTCTGCACATGTGCAAGAGATCGTGTCTGCATCTCTGCAAACCTCCATGCCAAGAGGAACCAAGATCAGGTCAGAGATCATCTGCCTCTTTCCCAGCACCCTGATGGAGCCTGGAAAGATCTAGAAGCCTCTTAACAGCTGTCAAGATGCCAAGTAGTTCCAACATTGCCGCAAAGGAGCCAGGGACTGTCTCGAAATTTCTACTCCACGGCAGTGAGTAGAACAGACTTTCCCCAGGGCTCCAGGCTGCCTATCTATAAGGAGGGCAAAGCCATTTTGTGGCTAAACCTTTCCAATTTTCTGATTTCCCTGAATTACTAAATTGCCTATAAGCATCCTTGTGAAGATTTTCTTGACCAAATTAGGACCCAAATTTAACTAGTTTGTATATAGTTTGCGGGTGTCCTTATTGGAAATAACTACATATCTTATAATCACTGCCTCGCTAATAGAATCATCATAGAATCAACCAGGTTGGAAGAGACCTCCAAGATCATCCAGGCCGACCTAGCACCTAGCCCTACCCAGTCAACTAAACCATGGCACCAAGTGCCTCATCCAGTCTTTTCTTGAACACCTCCAGGGATGGTGACTCCACCACCTCCCTGGGCAGCCCATTCCAATGCCAATCACTCTCTCTGGGAAAAACTTACTCCTAACATCCAGCCTATACTTCCCTCGGCACAACTTGAGACTGTGTCCCCTCGTTCTGTTGCTGGTTGTCTGGCAAAAGAGACCAAACCCACATGCCTACAATGTCCCTTCAGGTAGTTGTAGACAGCAATAAGGTCACCCCTGAGCCTCCTCTTCTCTAGGCTAAACCACCCCAGCTCCCTCGGCCTCTCCTCCTAGGGTTTGTGTTCCAGGCCTTTCACCAGCTTTGTTGCCCTTAAACTCCAACTAAATCAAGCAGCTACCAAATAAAGAGTTCACCTTTCACCTCGTGTTTTTGAGTACAGCAGTTTGGAGCATTTAATCCATGTATTTTCTCTATTGTGACTCAGTTTAAGAAAAAAATCCTGATTTTAAATGAAGCAAAATAAATTGTGCTACAGAAGGAAATTCAAGTAGTTTTACTAGCAACTGACAGGCAGAAACAAGAATACAAAAATAAATGAGAAAAGAGTCATTCACTGAATGAAAGGTGCCATTACACAGGGTGCTAAATTTCCTCGCTTTAATGAGGCTTGACCATCACCTAGCACTTTCCATGGTCACTTGGATGCTACACAGCTAGCAAATTGCAGACTTGAACTTGGATGATGGATTTCTGCACATCAATGGAAATTAATAATTAGAGTACACTTTTTTTGACTCTTCAGATTACCAAGTGATTTCTCTACACTTCCACAGACACACAAATGCCTACAACTTACAATGAAACAAAACTAAACAAAGAAAAAATAGGTAAAAGTCTGATCCATGTCTTAAGTTATCAGGCTACACAGTGGGAGGGCCACAAAGATGATCAGAGGGCTGGAGCACATCTGCTATGAGGACAGGCTACAAGAGTTGTGGCTCTTCAGCCAGAAGAGAAGGCTTTGAGGAGACCTTGGAGTAGCCTTCCAGTATCTGAAGGGGACCTACAAGAGGGATGGGGAGGGACTGTTGCCAAGGTATTGTAATGACAGGATGAGGAGTAATGGGTTTAAACTAGCAGAGAGGAGATTTAAACTAGATGTTAGGAAGAAGTTCTTTCCAGTGAGGCTGGTGAAACACTGGCACAGGTTGCTCCCTCTCTCGAGGTGTTCAAGGCCAGGTTGGATGCACCTTGAGCGACCTGTTCTAGTGGGAGGTGTCCCTGCCTAAGGTGGGTGGTTGGAACTGGATGATCTTTGAGATCCCTTCCAACCTAAACCATTCTATGATTTCAATCACATTCTTCCTCCATCTGTTTGTAGGACTGACTGGACTCTAGATGAACCAGCAAAGTGATTCAAAGGTTTATTAAAAACAAAGAATTAAAAAGTAGTACCCTATACCTCTTAAACCATATCTGCTATCAATTTATAACCCAATCTCAAAAACAGGTGCAGAAATCAAGATGAGAGAAAATGTACTGCCATGAAGGTGGGGAATGATTGAAGAACTTCTCATAAACAGGCTTGGCCTACACAGAAACCCAATGGAAAACGCCATCTGTGTCTATCCAGCAATTGACAACAAAAATTACTTTGCCAGTTGAAGTGTACAGTTTCCTAGATACCCTGCAGAACCTTCCAGCCTGTTATAAAGCCCTACAAACTTCAAGTCAAAAGCACATCTAGAAAAGTGTTTCCATTTTTAATATTTCTACATTAATGCATTTGATCTTTTAAGAAATCTTGTGAATCCCAGCATTCTGGGTTAACAAGTGTATAAAATAAAATACAAATACATGAGAAAAACTATGAAAGAAGCACTTTAGAGATGTCTGACAGTTTTATACAGAAAAAATAACTTATTGATAGATATTTCTTTACAAGGTAATTAGATTTCTTTCACAGTGCAAGGAAATATAAAAGGTATTTAGAAACTAAATAAGCAAATCTTCTCTCTCATGTTTTCATTACACATCCTGGAAATATAACAAAAAGACACTTTTTTTTTTTAAACAAAAAAATTGTCTCTGAATGAGCCAATATTTCAAAATGATAATACAAGACAAAATATATCAAAATAATTATAGAAGTGATTCAGAGAAAAATGACTGTACATATTTTAAGTTAAACAGCAAGCTGTTAGTCTAACCAGGAAAATATTTTGCTTCTCTTTTTTTCTTTTTTTCCTGCTTAGATTTTAAAGAAGCTCAAAATGGTTGCAGCTGTAAGAGACCTCTAGAGAGTGTCTAGTTCAACCCCCTTCTCAGAGCAGGGTCAGCTAGTGAAGGTTGTTGAGGAAAGTGTCCAGTGTGGTTTAACTATCTCCAAGAATAGAGAACCTAAAACCTCTCTAGGCAACCTTTTTTCATGTTTGACTGCCCTTATGTAATGGGTTAGAGCAGATCCCTCCCCCAGTAGAGTAAATTCACTATAACTCAGAATTTTGGAAAGTTTAAAAAAAAGAAACTGTATTTTTCATAACAGTATTTTTCATAACTGTATTTTTCATAACTACAGAACATAAGAGCCTTAAAGAAGATGGGGATGGGGGCAAGCGGCAGGAAAGCAGCAAAACAGCAGCCAAAACAGTGGTGGGAGAAGACAGCAGCAGGCACAGCAGAAGCAGCAAGGGGCAGATACAAGCTGTGCTTCCAGACATAAAGCTTTTGATGCTCCAATGAAATTATATTAACTTATCCCTTGTTGCCATTTTATGGCCTATCCCTCAAATGCTCACCTCTCCACTCAGAGACTCCAATTCTCTTCCACTTCTAAGTTTCTCTGTTCCCAATCTTTTTACATCTGAGATAGAAATCTAGCTCAAATGGCCACACCTTACCATTAAATAAGTTTTTTTTGTAAGCTTTGCATAAATGAAATTCAAAGAATTTTCATTTGTGTTCCTTGCTTCTTGTTCTGCCACTGAGAACCAATGATAAAAACCTGGCTCTGTCTTCTCTTTTCTCCAACAACAGTTACGTGCCATAAAGGCATGCTGTTGCTTTATGACCACAGGCACTGCCAGATCCTTCTCTGCAAAGAGAAAGAGTACCTTTCTCCTTTCCAGCCAACCACTCCCAGCCTGTACTGGTGCATAGGGTTATATACATCCAGTACAGAACTTTGCATTTCTCTTTGTTGAATATCAGGAGATACCTATTAGCCCATTTCTCCAGATTGTCTGTGTTCCTCTGAATGGCAGCACAACCTTCTGGTCTATCAGCTGTATCTTCCAGTTTCATATCAACTGCTGACTTCTTGAGGGTGCTCTTTACTCCCTTGTCCAGGCCATTAATTAAAATGTTGAAGTCATGTATCAATCCCAAGGGTTCCCCACTAGCGACTGGACTCCAGGTGGGCTGGCTTGTACCTCTTCAATTAATTTTTGAGGATGTTACCAGAGAGGGTTAAATGTCTTCCTAAAGAAAAGACTAACAGCATTCACTGATTCCCTCTAATCCATGGAGATAACAATCTCAGCCTATCAGACTCTCCAAGTATGATTTTCCCTTCATAAACCCATGCTTACTAATTCCAAACACTTTTATATATTTCACATATCTGGAAATGGCTTCCAAAAGGAAGTTCCCTGGATGCTCCTTCCTGGATGACACTCTAGGAATGACATTCCCTTACTTCCAGTCCTTGGGATCCTCTTCTAATCACCACAGCATTTTAAAGACAATAAAGAGTGACTTTGTGATGACATCCATCAGCTCCCTTACCACTTGGATTATATTCCATAATATTCAACAGACTTTGAGGTTTTTCAGATGTTTCCTGACCTGGTTCTCCTCCGCAGAAGGCAAGTATTGCTTGCTCCAGGCTTTCTCACTGATCTCAGGCACCTATGATTCCTCAAATCCGATCTTAACAGTAAGGACTGAGAAGTTGTCATTGATTTCCTCAGCTCTTTGAGAGGTTCACCATGTTCCCCACCCCATCCATCAGCAAGCCCATATTACCCCCAGTCTGCTTTCCACTGCTGATCCATCTATAGCAATTTTTCTTGCTGTCATTTATGTTCCTTGCCAGGCTAAGCCTCAGATGGGCAGTGGTTTTCTTTACCTCCACCCCTGCATGTTTGAAGGGTATCTCCACATTATTTCCCAGGCCACCTATCCCTGCCTCAAATTCCTGTATCCATTGGCATTTTTTAGATGAATGAAAACATGCAACACTACTGGAAGCTTTTAACAAAGAATTAAGATCAGAGAAGACAACTGGAAATCATTACACAAGAGTTCAGCATGAAAATATGGACTCACAGTTCTCATATACAAGATAACAGCTTCTGCAAAGTTGTTCTGAGAACCATGTTGTAAGAAACCCACAGCTTTAATTACTGCTTTGCTTTTAAGAAAAATGATGTTTTGACATTATTTTTGGGGAGGCCAAGATTTTACTTTCAAATTTCATTTGTAAAGCAAAAAATAGTGATCACAGGCAGGAAAAAGAAGGTATGTTAACAAGCAACGGGGAGTTGATTAATACACAGCTGAAGACATAAAAATGCCATGAATTTCCTGGCAAAGTATGTTAAAAAGCAACAGGGAGCTGATACAGCTGAGGACAAAAAACTCTATGAATTTGTTGGCAAACCCATAGAAACTGCACATGTTACTACTGCAGGACATTAAATGCATAGTCCTGTGAGATGCTGGGTCTCACCCCAGCAATTAAATTCTTCGTAAATTCAAGTCCTGTTCTGGGTTCAAGATTGATCAGCTTAAGGACCCTATTTTTATTTTCTTTAGCTCATTGTTTATGCTTCTCAGAATTAGTCTATTTCCTTTTAATTACAGTTTGGCAAATCGTTGCTCCCAACTGTTTGTTCAGAGATGCTTTGAAAAATAAGCCTTTTACGTTGCAGAAGAAAATTATTAAAACTGCACACAATTACTGACAAAATCTGAACAAGAGCATGGATTTCTCACTGAGTGACTCAGCCAGAAAAGCTTCTATACGTGGAGAATCATTCTGTGACATATTTCTAGTGAGGCTCCCATAGAAATTTACCTCTCTTTGGAGACTTTACTAATGAACCAGAAGAAAAGATGGTAACATCTGCAAAAGTCACCAAACTTTGAGAATAAAGATTTGGAGAAGTCACTGGTACATCTATTTTAATTTAAGATAAATCATACTGGATTAGATCAGTAATCCATTGTCATGGAAGGCCAATAGGCCTAAAGCATATCCTGGCTTGCCCCACCCTTCTGCTGATGGGGGAAGCAAGGGTGGGAGGAAAACAAAGGCTTGGGCCATTATGTCTCCTCCTGAAGTCACAAACAGGTACCCACTGACATTTATGCACTTGTTAGTGTCTTGCCCAAACAAGGGTAAGCAAGCCCTGGGTTCACCTAATGCAGCCAGTCTGGCAAAGTGCCATTCTGATCGGTGAATCTCTGTGGGCAAAGGAGCCATTACACTCGGATAAATAGTATAAATGGAGCTAAGTTGCTCTGATAACCTGCTCTGCCCTGCCTCAGTGTGCTGTGCTCTAACAACATGCTTCAGATCAGCTTAGCTCTGGTGTACAAGCTTTGACTACCTAGAAACTTGCTGTGCCTGACGTTTACAAGAAAGCAGCATTAAGTGCCTCACAACGTGGAGAGAAGAGCCACTGACATGTTCTCTGCACCTCTGCAAGCCTCCGTGTGATGAAGAACCAGGATCAGGTCAGAGATCATCTGCCTCTTTCCCAGCACTCTGTTAGAGCCTGAGAAGATCTAGACGCCTCAAAGGCTATTAAGACACCAACAGAACTCCCTTCAACTGTTTGCATATTGTCTGGAAACTACAAGTCAGTCCTGGGAATCTGGAGATAATATTTTGTGAGTAAATATACAAAAGCCTCTCTACAACTGAATTCTACTGTGCCTTCTGCCTTAGCAGAAAGGAGCCTCTTGGGTCTTCCTCAAGGGCAAGTGGCATATTGGCTGCAAGATTCTCTTTCCAAAATAGTTTATGGTGGTGTCACCAACCCTGAAGGTGTTCAAGAAAAGACTGGATGAGGCACTTGGTGCCATGGTCTAGTTGCCTGGATAGTAGGGCTGAGTGATAGGTTGGACTGGATGATCTTGGAGGTCTCTTCCATCCTGGTTAATTCTATGATACTAGTTATATCGTAAGTGTCCTTGGTTCCCTGTTTTTCCATTTGTGTAACAGTTTTTATGACCATGCAAAGAACCTATTATTAAAAATTATGGTCTGTGGGAAGATTCCTGAATACCAAAATTAATAAATTATATTAATTTTGGAATAGATCTCACCCATAATATTACATCCATCGAGCCCAAAACTCTATCTCTGGATTTGGCAAATACTAGTTCTGTAGGTCACAGTTATGGTTCCTAGTATTAAAGGCAAGATCTCTACACTCAAGAAGAAAAAGTAAATCATACAGCAATTATTTTTCTTTAGAACAAGAAGAAACTGAGAAGGATGGAAGAACTACGATAATAAGCTCTTCAATGGACACAGAATGAAAGGCAAAAAAACCCCAAAGCAACAGATCACAAATTTGATAAGCTTAGGCCTTCATCACCAGGCAGAATAAAGTTTTGAGGGCCAGCTTTCAATAGGAGTTGAAATAATTAACAAGTTCAGAAGGTAATTGTGTTTCATGTTTCTCACTGAAAGGGCATGTCTACAGTACAGTCGTTGCTGATACTGGAGAGCATAGATATAGACAAACTGGCTTTAACCTTTTCTGATGGTAAACAGTATAGTCATGCTGAGGGAGCAGTAAAAAGCTCAAGCAGCTATTCAACTTCAGGGATGTGCCTAAGAGCTCACTCTGACTGCCAAAATGATCATATGACCAATATTATCCAAGCTCCAGAAGTAGCTCCTCACGGTTTACAGTAGCTGCTGTTAGACACATCTATGAAAAAAATCAGTCTGTTTAGTGGACCAAAAAGGTGACTGGGACTTACTTTACCATAGTTAGAAGGCAGCATCCATAACTTCAACTGAATAAAGGCCAGCAAAGACAGGAGCTTGAAAGCTGAAACTAATTCAAACTAAGCGCAGGGGGTGCATTTTCAAACGTGAAGAGTATCTACTGCCAAGCCAAACACCATAAAAAAACCCACCAAAAAACAACAAACAAAATCTTAAGAGATTTGCTTACTTGCCCTCTTTTACCTGGCATCAGTAAATCAAGACTGATTTTTTTTTTTTCTTGGAGATGCACTATAACCCTGACCAACATTTCAGGGCCACTGGAGGATTCATGAGAGTAATACTCTGTGAGCAGCAATACCAGATAACAACGGTGGTACATGATACTATTAGCATCTAGGAGAGCAGCACTTTCTGCATCCTTATGAGTGCAGATACTGTTTTAGTCCCCTGGTATTGTTCAGTCTTGCTAGAAGCAGCTATTCCTGCAAAGGAGGACAGGAAATAGGCCCTTGGACTCTGTTGTATACAACCAAAGTAATTAGCAACGTGACCAGTATCATGCAATACACCATTCACAATAGATAAGCTCCATCCATGCAACTCAGAAAACTGCTGAAGGGAAGGAATATTTGGGTAGGAAGAGAGGGGCCAGGCAGAGCTGACATACAAAAACCAGTAGTAAAATGTTTACATATGGGTTCTGTTTGCTGTTTGTATCTTTCAAGAACAAGCAAAGGGGGGGGGGGGGGGGGGGGAGCCTCTTCTGTTTACAATATATCTTCTTTTAAAATTATAAATGGTTTTAGCTGAAACTGTCAGCACTGTGCTGACAATGCTTACTTTCATTGATTTTATAATGGAATATTATCTGCTTTGCTGAAGGTTTTACAGAGCTGCTTCTAATCCAGTGATAGATGTTGGCAAACTACCCTTTGGAATTTTAACATTCTGACAATTCTTGCAGCCTGAATATAATTAACAAAAAAATGCTGTAGCAAACTGCTTAGTGGAACAAGACTATGGTTTCTGTCATTTCATTACAGTCTTTGACTAACAAACTGGAATCACTTTGTAAGAAGAGGAGATTATTTTGGCATCTAACCTATATTTGGAATGAGGGAAACCTGTAAGATACCTCTTTGGATTCCAACATTTAACCAGTTATCTCCAAGAGACTTATTTTATTACTTTGGGGATGAGTAATTTTAGCTCCCATTTTCTGCCTTTGCTTTCTGTTCACCTATATTTACTCTCTTTTACATCTCTTGAGACTCACTGAATATTACCAATAACTTGGAATGTAAGATGCAAAATTGAGAATTATTAAAGAATCTTTTGCTTTGTATAAAAGAAAAACAGGAAAAGGAAGCAATGTTTTAGTACAGAGCTAAGTCTACAACAACCTGAAAGGAGGTTGTAAGTCAGGTGAGGGAGTTGGTCTCTTCTCCCAGGCAACCAGCAACAGAACAAGGGGACACAGTCTCAAGTTGTGCCAGGGGTGGTATAGGCTGGATGTTAGGAGGAAGTTCTTCCCAGAGAGAGTGATTGGCATTGGAATGGGCTGCCCAGGGAGGTGGTGGAGGCACCATCCCTGGAGGTGTTCAAGAAAAGACTGGATGAGGCACTCGGTGCTATGGTCTAGTTGATTGGCTAGGGCTGGGTGCTAGGTTGGACTGGATGATCTTGGAGGTCTCTTCCAACCTGGTTGATTCTATGATTCTATGACAAGGTAGTTTGATAGTTTACTGAGACAAGCAGAAGAAATTGCTACCTCTGAGAAAATTAAGAGTTGGCTGGGCAGAATCCTCAGGAGCACACCGCAAGAAACAAGGGCAAGGCTCAGGACAACAAAAGCAGGAAGAGGTTGGTTTCTGTCCTGCTAAATTTGTAAGCAGAGATAATTGTGGGTTGTATGTGGGAAAGGATCTTACACATGTGCTCTATTTCAAAAATCATTACTCCTTTTTATCATCAAAAGATACATACCACTATACACACACACACACACATATCTATTAAAAATAAACAAATGTTTCTTCGGATTGATTTTTAACTGTGATTTAAACAAGTTCCTATAAAGTCAGAGTTGCTGATGGCTCTGGGTTTTGCATTTATACTTGGCAGTAAACAGAAACTGTAAGGGTGAAGTGGGCACTAAGACATATAAACAAAGTTTAATCAATGCACAGCAAGAAGGAACATTTCTATCTTGTGATGAGTCCACTCTTCATGGCTTAAATAGAATAAAAAAGTTATTCTGGAAGCACACAGACAGACTGAAAATGACTATGGCAACATCACATCCCTTAAATTCCTAACTAAGAACATTTTTATGGTATCTTATTGTTTTTTCTCTTAACTACTCTAGCTATAGCACTTAACTACTCTAGCTGAGAATTTTCCAACCTTTCAAGTGATTAAAAGCATATCTGTTAGCAAAGACCAACTGAAGAATGTGTTATTTTTTTTTAAACTATTTGGAAATTCCATAGGCATAAAAAGCCACCCTGCTTCAGCTTCATTTCCATACAAGTGCACAAAGTTAGCTGGCAATAAAAACAAATTATCCAGGAAGCAATCAGAAAACTTCACAAACATTAAATAAAATGCCATAAGGTACTGTACCAGGAGTACCATACCATAAGGTATCATAAACACTGAGATTATTGTATGTCAAACTGTGTTAGCAAATATGCTTTCCTGAGACTCATCAAGGAGCAGAAAAAAATCCCAGCTCTTATTCCCCTAATCCTTAGAGAAGAAACCATTCTATAAGTAGATGTGTTTAAAAAAAGCCCACTGGTTTATCACTGTTATTCCAACACTTCACCATCACTACTTGTGGTATCCAATTTTCTAAACAGATGAAATTAAATTAATATTTAGGGTTGTGTCAACTCTTACCTGGAGGGGGAAAAAAATTAATGTTAGGTTGGAATCAAGGATGAACATTACTTGCATCCAGTGATAGATTAATTAAATGCTGTCTATTATTCAATATAGGCAATTTCCACATCCTTTCTATGCACATCTGCAAATAGTATGAGTCCTATTGATGATATCACAGAATCACAGAATTAAGCAGGTTGGAAAAGACCTTCAAAATCACCGAGTCCAACCCAGCATCTAACTCTTCTAATTAACTGAACAGTGGCATTAAGTGCCTCATCCAGCCTCCTTTTAGACTCCTCCAGGGATGGTGATTGCACCACTTCCCCAGGCAGCCCATTCCAATGCCAATCATTCTTTCCATGAAGAACTTCTTAAAGTTCAGCCTAAACCTGTCCTGCTGCAGCTTGAGGCTGTGTCCTCTTGTTCTGTCACTGGGTGCCTGGGAGAAGAAACCAACCTGTGCCTGGCTACAACCTCTTTTCAGATAGCTGTAGAGAGCAATAAGGTCTGCCCTGAGCCTCTCTTCTCCAGGCTGAACCCTGCAGCTTCTTCCTGCAGGGCTGTGCTCCAGCCCCCTCACCAGCCTTGTTGCCCTTCTCTGAACACATTCAAGCACCCCAACAATTTTCTTAAATTGAGATATATGTGAGACTGATGATGAAGTTACACAAATGAAAGTTTAAACTGAGCTGGGAATGTCAGAACTGGAGAGAGAGAAGTGAGAAATCAGTGTTTTTCCTAGAGCCCCACATGTCATTATGGTAGTGCCAGTGCGGTATGCTTGCACAACACATGATGGGACTTTACCCCTGACATGAGTACCCCTAACCCTGATTTTAAAGGGGTGAGATTTCATGCCTAAATGGAAAACCAGACGCTGAATGCACTATTAGCACCTTCAAATTCTAAACAAGAACACAGACATACACAGATTTGGGTAAACTGTTAAGAGTATATGGTCCTGCTCTGGCAGGGATTTGGACTTTAAGATCTCCAGAGGATCCCTTCCAACTCCTGAGGTCCTATGATCCCATATCAGTATGAACCTATACCCCCTTCAGTATCAAATACACCCCCACGTATACCTCCTCAACAATGCTTCAGATATTGATATCTACAAAAAATTAAAGAAATGCAAACATAGGAAATACACATCACAAGTAATAGCCTGCCCACAGCTCTGTTCTACAGGACACCTCTTCTTCCACTCAAAAGTCAAAAAGAAATGTGTAAGAAAAAAACAACAGAACACTAAAGTAAATCATAACTGTTTCCAGGTATTCCACTCCACTGGGAGCTCCACAAATCTCAGCTATGAAATAAGAAAGATTTGGTAGTCTACAACTACCTGAAGGGAGGATGTAGCCAGGTGGGGGTTGGCCTCTTCTCCCAGGCAACCAGCAATAGAACAAGGCAACACAGTCTCAAGTTGTGCTGGGGGAAGTATAGGCTGGATGTTAGGAGGAAGTTCTTCCCAGAGAGAGTGATTGGCATCGGAATGGGCTGCCCAGGGAGGTGGTGGAGTCACCGTCCCTGGAGGTGTTCAAGAATGGACTGGATGAGGCACTTAGTGCCATAGTTTAGTTGATTGGATTGGGCTGGGTGGTAGGTTGGACCAGATGATCTGGAGGTCTCTTCCAACCTGGTTGATTCCATGATTCTATGGTGTGAAGGCAAATATGTTGGATTCTTGCCAGCAGATGAGACTTGAGATATATATATATATATATGTATCAGAGAACTCCTGATACAGCTTCGATATATTTGGGATGAGATCCTGACTTTTAGTAGAATACATCCCAAAGAAAGAGACACCTGAGTCACAAAACGTGGGCCACCTGAGCTGCAAAATTTGGGCCAGCACGTCCTCACTTTCCACCAACCTGTAAAATGCCAAATAGACTTTGATTTAGAATGCCTTTTTTCATACCTTTGGCCAAAAGCAGCTGCTTTGAGAAGAGTGATGTTGAAGTAACATACTGCTTCAAAAAATCACTGGCTAACATCTTCATTAAGCAATTGTATCTGAATACTTCACAGCAATTCTGAAGTTTCTGTTGGATTTTTTTTGGATTCTGTTCAAAGCAAAGTTATTTTGCTTCTTTAATGTTGGTGGTTCCCTGACAGCTTATATAAATACTCCAAAGGATACAAAAGACTTAAAAGTAACTTTCAGGCATTGATTGAAATGGAACAGCAGCAAGTTAAAAATGAACTTCTGTGTGAAAGGTTTGAATCTTCTGACATACATTTCCTTGCTTTTGCAAGTAGGTTAATATTGCAATTAAATAACTGCATACAAAGAAATTAAAAGATATTAACACTTCTTTTTCTTTTCTTTTTTTTGGGGGGGGGTGTGTGGTATCTTTCAATGATAACAATCTAACAAGGCTACATTTCATCTTTCAATGACATTTATTACTAATTGAAAATAGTTCTTTTTTATTTCCTCAAATGGAAATCAGGAAAATGCTGAAGTCAGTATCAGAATTCAGTGGTGATGAAAATTTGCCATACTTATTGATATCTGCCATTACCAGAGAAAACTATGCTTTGGTGTCATTTCTGCATGATTGTTATTCCCATCAGATTTTTATTTACCTCCACCAACCATTTTCAACAAAAAAGGAAAGCTGGCAGGGAAAAAAAAATATTTTTAAAACAGAAATGTAGCTTTAAAAACAAACTTCTCTAAACAAAACATTAGATTTATGTCCTCAATTTAACCCCAAAGATGAAACATTGCAGAGCATCAGCACATTTCTTCATTAAACCAAAGGGGCATCCTGAAGATATCCTTGTGTTGTATTTCTGCCTGACTAGACCCTGGGATCAGCAAAATATTTAACTAGCATGACCTTGACCTCTGCCTCACACATTCAACAGGGAGTTGTTTTTTACATCCCATTTTCCCCAAAGTTATCTCTGTCAGTTCTCCCACTTTGATGTGTTTAGACTGTTAAATACATAACTAATTTGCAAATAAATCCACTGCTATTTTGCTGTATAGAAATGAGAATCAGCAAAGATCTTTTGAAAGAAACTCAGTAGAGGTTTGACTACTTGGGGGATGGGGGACAGGAAAGACAGAAGAAGCAAGAGAATAAGACAAAACTTGGTGTCAGAGTTCAGATACAGTTTTTAAGGTGGAAGGTACGAAACAGAGATTACATTTCAGTCAGTTCCAAGGTCAGAAGAGTATTGCTTATTGAAGGTGTATTCCCACACACACACACACCAAAAAACAAACAAGCAAACAAAAACCCCACAAACAAAGACACATTAAGAAAAAAAGGGTGGGAGGGGCAAAATTAGCTCAGTGCAATTTGGCAATAGTATGGGGGGAAATTATAAATTCACTTCTGAAGAGAAGAGTTGTGAATCACTGAAGAATAAAAGGCATTTAGTTTGACAGAAATACAAATACCACAAGAGATCGTCTCTAGGATAAATCATGAAACTGAAATGCCACACTTCCCACCACTTCTATGCATGATACAAAATCTTCCAAAACTTTTTTTCCAGAGGAAATTAAGTGGGGGTGAGGAATCAGCAAGCATACAAGAGAAGCTGATTGCTCAATGAATAGAAAGTTCAAAGAAAAGTTACAGTCTCCTCAGGTGAATATCTATTTAAACGGATCCCCTCCAGGGAAACTGCACAACACATGCCCAAAAGCACCAAGAGCTTGGCAAAGAGTGACCCTGTATGCAGTGGAACAGCCTCTGGTTCAAGGTCCTGCCTGTGATAAAACCAAGTATCTGAGACAGTGTCTTTAGTATCTTCAAGGACCACTCTCTGGGAGATTGTTTTTCTCACCAGAAATCCATCCTCAAGCTGAAAAAGTATGAGCCATTGAAACCTTGTAGAAATACTTGCTGAAAAAACCTCCAGGCTTAGAAAAATCTCTCTCCCAATTTCACTTCATGAAAAAGTTCCAAGATAGTTTTTCTTTCTTCAAGACATGCTCTGTTCAGATAGAAACACACTGTAACACTGCACAAACAGACAGAAATATCAGATGCCAAGGCCTATTTTTGGATATGAAAATACAAGAAGAATGAGACATCATAAAGTCCAAAAAAAGCCTGTCCTCTCTTGGGAGCCTAAATAATCCTAAGGTTTTTGTTCCGTTTTGTTAACAGGCCTGTTTCTTCTTATTAGACTTAAACAGTAAATCAGTAAGAATTGGCAACTGAGGACATTTTGATTCCAGTAAAGTTAGTTTGTAAAAATGACCCTTTAGAAATTAAACCCTTCCTCTACAAATTTTGCTAACAGTAACGGAGCATGTAGGGCTAACAGCATAACAAGCTGACTATAAGCCCTCACAGATATTAAAAGGAGATGCCAAGAAAGAGATCTGGACACTTGTCTGAATTCAGAATCTCATTTGGCAATGTTCTGAAGGCAAAACTAATTAAAGGTTACAGCTGGCTCTGTTGCATTACTCAGATACTAGAGACTATAATTGTTCTAGGCTCAAGCAAGTGTTTTATTTCTACGAAAAAACATCCCACAGCTAAGTTAAACATTTCTCTATTTAAGACAGGGAGCCTAACACCCATTCAAATAAAATGAAAAAAAACATCAAACCCAAAACCAACAGAAAAGGTAACTTGGAAGAACAGCAACATGACAGTTTGAAAAGTTTTGCTATCTCAGTTCCCATCACGATATGCAGTGTGGAGCTGACTCTATTAACAAATACAAAAGTCACACAGAGAAAACTGGTTTCTAATCTGAGAGATACAGGATGCCATCCTGTCTTCTTTTATTTCTGAGCAATTAATGCAGAACTGTTTCAGCAAATTCTGGAGTTAGGCATCTAACACCATCTTTAACTATTAAGACTGAAAAAAGACTAAAGGTAAGTGTGAAGTTTCATCTTCTACTCAGTGGAGTATAGGACTCAACATTACAGTGGAGTGTCAAACATGTCCAATTAAGTTTTTTTATTTAAGTATATCACAACTCAAATCTCTGCCTCTCAACGCAGGTTATTCTTGGGTGAGTTGCTCACATTCTCTGCTGTAATGAGCACTAAGAACACTCTTCAAATGAAGCACAAAGGAACTGGCCCATGAAGCTCAAATCCAGAACATTTATGCATCTGAAGCCCACTAGAATGCTGAGCAACTCTCTAATTCACTAAATTTTCTGGACTACATAAGAATTAAATCAAGAAAAAAATATTAGACAACTCAGATTTCTGGGATTTGATATTAATGTCCTGACCTGAATCTCCATGATATGAGAGATATAGCATACAACTACCCAAACATTTCTAAAGTCTTCCAGAGACACTTTTGGAAAGCCAAATTTGGCCAGAACTGTATTCTTTGATGCTGATGCCCCACTTCTCTGTCGCAGTGCAATCACTGGATTACTCACTCTGGGAGTAGGAGGCACTGGATTCAAAGTTCTGAAGAGTCTGAGGGAATCAAATCTGTATTTGCCATGTCCTAGAAGAATGACTAACTCCCTGCCTCCAGCCTGATGACTGAGATCTCAGGTTCCCTGCAACATTTTACAAGAGATGTTTACAATAATATTTTTTTAAAGAAATCATCTCTGAATACAAAGAAATATTTTGGGTCAGCTGATCTCTCTGATACTATTAAAGTATACATATTTGATGCAAAGTGGAATTATTTTAAAAGTAGGTTACTTTTTTGGGACTTCAAGGATCCCTGAAGTTAAAAAAACAAAACAAACAAAAGACTGAAGCCCAAAACACACACACAAAAAAAACCAAACCAACAAAACACCACCAAAAAAACCCCCAATCTCAACTTCCTTCTTTTCAAATAAGAACTTTCAATCTAAGATATCAGGGAGAATAAGAGGGAGAGAAACAACATTTTACTACAGGGTTGGAAGTGGTTCAAGGACATTTGCCAAATTAATTCCTGACAAGATTTTCTTGTGTAACTGGCACAGACTGGCTTAGTGTGCTCATGCACATACATCACAAACACAACTGTAGAGTCTCAGTGGAAATGTAGGTATTGGAGGGAATTACTGCCTCCACTATTACCAGGACGTTTCTAGGATTACAGCCACATAGCATCCTACAACCTGAATCTAGCCAGGTACTGACCATCTCACTGTAGTTTCACCAAGATCAGCTTCAAGTTGATCAGCTACATCCAAATGAAAAAAACATAGCAAATGCCTGATTTCTATTTGCAGCTCATGCTGAGACAGCTGTTTGATTTTGCTGTCTTAGAATAAAACTTTCAGAGTAGCTTTGTTTGCTTGAAGACAAAAGGCTTATTTATACACAGAGTTGATATCTCTAACCAATAACTTGCATTTCCAGAGGATGGCTATGTTTAGAAGTTCAACCCTGTAAATAAAGTGTTTTTAACAACTTTGGGTCCCCAAATGACGCATATGAACAGTTAAAACAGTGGTTTCATCATGTTCCAGCTGGGGACAGAGCGGCTGCAGAGCAGCCAGAGAGAGGGACCTGGCAGTACTGGTTGACAGCTGAATGAACACGAGCCAGCGGTATGCCTAAGTAGCATCCTGGCCTGGATCAGGAATAGTGTGACCAGCAGGACTAGAGAAGTCATTCTGCCCCTGTGCTCAGCACTGGTTAGGCCACACCTTGAGTACTGCGTCCAGTCCTTGGCTCCTCAGTTTCAAAAAGATGTTGAGGTGCTTGAATGTGTTCAGAAAAGGGCAACAAGGCTGGTGAGGGGGCTGGAGCACAGCCCTGCAAGGAGAGGCTGAGAATGATGGGGGTGTGCAGCCTGGAGAAGAGGAGGCTCAGAGTAGACCTTATTGGTCTCCACAGCTATCTGAAAGGAGGTTGTAGTCACACAGGGGTTGGTCTCTTTTGCCAGACACCCAGTGACAGAACAAGAGAACACAGCCTCAAGATGCATCAGGACAGGTTTAGGCTGAACTTTAAGAAGAAGTTCTACACAGAAAGAGTGATTGGCATTGGAATGGGCTGCCTGGGGAGGTGGTGGAGGTGTTTAAAAGGAGGCTGGATGAGGCACTTAGTGCCACGGTTTAGTTAATTAGAAGGGTTAGGTGATAGATTGGACTCAATGATCCACGAAGTCTTTTCCAACCTGGTTAATTCTGTGAATCTGTGGTTCTGTATCTCCTTGAGTGCTGTGCTTGTTCTGGTCTGGTTCTTCTGTGCAGGAGTTAGGTACCTGTCCTTTTTATTTCTGTTGTCCATTTCACAAAAGTACCTCAAAGCAGCTTACAAATGTCACTCAAGACAGCACCCATGTAGCCACACACAGTCACACCTGTCTTCAGGAGAAAAGAGGTGATAGGTTGGACTTGATCTCAGAGCTATTTTCCAACCTGGTTAATTCTGTGATTCTGTGATACCTTTTACCTGAAGTTGGGCAATGTGCATCATCACCAAAATTCCCTGCTGAATTTTGGCTGCATAATATTTGCTATGAACAACAAAGATGGAGAGACAAAAAGAGTTGCTGTGTCTTCAAAAAGAGGTGGAATCTGCAGAATCTGCCTGCAACAATCTGCATTTTTCATTTCTTTATGTCACATGTTGTCTTTTGCACTGGTAGTAAGGAAGTACAAATGTGAAAGAGAAGAAAGCTACAAACATCTGCTGCCTTTTCATCAAGAAGTCAGTGTTCTGTCACCCCAATGTTTTCAGTCACTCTAGATTC
Source organism: Pogoniulus pusillus (assembly GCF_015220805.1). Taxonomy (NCBI): domain Eukaryota; kingdom Metazoa; phylum Chordata; class Aves; order Piciformes; family Lybiidae; genus Pogoniulus; species Pogoniulus pusillus. The sequence goes on along the minus strand of NC_087271.1, from coordinate 21,683,047 downwards.
AAATCAGAGATTCTCAAATAACATGCATTTGTCAGGCTGACCATTTCAGAAGAACTCCATACCGGATCTGAGACATCCAACACAACTGAAACATACACCAACACCCAGAATCCACAGTATATTAAACACAAAGAGAAAGGTTATGATGGAAAACAGTGCAAACTTCAACATTCATGGTTAAACATGATACACCATATGTCCTCCACCACCTAGCCACAATGGGGTGTCCTTTAATTACTCTGCTAATGTGCTCTTTGCGTCTAAGTGCTGGAGGACATATGGTACATTTCACTCGCAACCATGAATTTCATGTCTTTAATGCTTTCTGTCACAATTCAAATGTCCTTTTAAATGTATATGTGTGGATACACTTGAATTCATATGCTGGTATTGTCACCTATTTGAATCCCTCTACTAGTCTGTACCTCGTGGTGCAATGTATTTATACCCCATTTCAGAAGCAAAGGGATAAAAGATTGAAATCTATTATATTTTCTTGCACAGACATATTAAAAACAAACAAAACAACATCACCACCTACTTAATGACCTGGCAGAGGGATGGACAGGCAGCTAAATCACCAGTTACAGAAAAATGACTTTCAGTTCCAAATTTTATGTCAGAGCCTACACAAAGAAATACGAAGTGAATCAACAGTACTTTTGCTTTTTTCTTTGGGATTGTATCAGAGAACCACTTTGCAATTTATTGCCATATGCTGCTGTCCCTTAATGGACAATATTTTGAATGTATTTTTTCATTTTGGGTTAAAAAGGAAGAAGGTTTTGTCAGTCTCTTCAATTTTTCTGCAAGTGACAGTTCAGATAGGAGCCAATGAATGAAAATGCCATTCTGATGTGCCTAATGCATTGTAGGCAGCAATCAGATCTTTGGGATAAACAAGGTGCAACATGGGTTTCAGTGTTCCTGCTAAACGTGGTATTCCTCATCTTAAAAGGTGTCAGTGTCTAGACAAAGAGGATGACATCTTTTAAAGTGCCTTTGGAAATTAGACAGCGATTCAATGCACCCTGGACTCAGATGGTGGTGATGTGCCTGATGTATGTACAGTCAAGACAATTAAGTTACATTAATCACATTCTGAGTCAATTACAGTTCCAAAGAGATTTGGGATTTGCCTTATGTAGGAAGAAGGCTCATTTTATGTTCCAGTTACAATAAAGAATTTCTCAAGCATCTCCTGTGTTGTTAAGGGGTTTAAATCAGAGACAGCTACTACACCAGCCCCTGAATTCTACAATATTTCCTCCAGCTCCTTGTACATTTTAATACAAATTGCAGCCCACAAACACTTCAAGTACTGCTTCACAGATCAAAATCAAATATTATGCTAGAAAACATAGGCTTAGACTACACCATGCCATTTTAAAGGATAGGAAAATCAGAAACTGTTCAGTTTTACAGTAAAAAGTGTCCAGCTAGAAATGTAGCTCTCTGATGGGTCAAGTTTACCTCTTCAAGCTCAATGCTATCTGCTGCTCCTTTTAAATAATGCTACATTCTGATGCCTGTCTTTGATCTGCAAACAAATATGAAGTGCAGTTCCACAGCTGGAGAATTATTATGTACAAACTGGAATTCCAGCATTTGGCTGTTCTTGCTCTGTATAGCATAAATAAGCCCCCATGCTAAGCTAGTTTCTGAAAAGGATGAAAACAAAATAATCTCTGAATTCATCACAGAAGGCGAATGAGCACACACAAGGACATAACCAGCTTCTCCTCCATAGATGGCTAATACATTGACATTTTAATACTACCATGACTGCTTATGAGGACTACTATCCTTAGTTGCTTTTTCTCAGCATATGAGCCCCATATTGAGACAAAAGAGCAAAGGAATTATGGCAGAAGGAGATTAGGTTATTGGAGATTATGTGGGCAAATTCCACGTATTCTTACATAAAATGGGAACTCTCCACAGCCATTTATGATTCAGTTTGCCTGAAACTATGCCAACTGAATTATAGCTGTTTGGTACCAATCTGCTGAAATTCACAGGATAAAGCAAAATGTTTACAGGATAATGCAGCTCACTGCACAAGACGGCTAGCAGCACATACAGCTAAAGATTCACAGCTGAAAAAAAGAGACAAAGTGCTGTAAACAATTTTCTGTGCAACAGCTTTTAAAACACTGCCCAGGTCAGATAAAACCACTAGAGATTATAAAAAATTGTCAGATTGAAAGTTCTTACTTTTGGTAACCTTCCAACTGGCCAATATCTTTCTACAATTGCACCGCCTCTGCTCACGTGGACAAGGAGCTCTGGTTTTGTATGTGCATCTTCAGAAGGTGGTCAGAGCACAGTACAAGGCCAGCCTGTGAGGTCAAACTAATTACAACTGTCCCTTGTAAAGTTTGTATATTGGAAAACTGCAACTATTCTGCATTCTTTTGTAGCACAATAAAATGCCATTTGAAGCAGGAAAAGAGAATAAAAGGTGGAGAATTAGTTAATCTCAAACAAAGTACAATCAAAGTCTCTGTATGGGAGATCATAGAATGGTTTAGGTTGGAGGGGACCTCAAAGATCATCTAGTTCCAACCCCCCACCATAGGCAGGGACACCTGCCACTAGAAAAGGTTGCTCAAGGCCTTATCCAAAATGGCCTTGAACACCTCCAGGGAGGGAGCAGCCACAACCTCCCTGGGCAACCTGTGCCAGTGTCTCAGTGCCCTCACTGCAAAGAACTTTTTCCTAACATCTAGTTTAAGTCTCCCCTCTGCCAGTCTAAACCCATTACTCCTCATCCTGGCATTACAAGACATTGTCAATAGTCCCTCCCCAGACCTCCTCTAGGCCCCCTTCAGATACTGGAAGGTCACTCCAAGGTCTCCTCAAAGCCTTCTCTTCTCCAGGATGCAGAGCCCCAGCTCTCATAGCCTGTCCTCATAGAAGAGCTTCTCCAGCCCCCTGATCATCTTTGTGGTCCTCCTCTAGACTCGTTCCAACACTTCCCATGTCCTTCTTGTGCTGGGGGCTCCAGAACTGAACACAGTGCTCCAGATGGGATCTCACAAGAGAAAGGATTATATTTATTTTAGCATTGGGACAGTGAATCAAATTTCTCCAGACAAATGCAGCAAAATCAAAACTCAAAAGCAAAACTCACCCATACTCACCTTATTATTTACTATTATTGCACCCAGAAGTTACAAAAAGCTTTGGTTTAGAAACATGTCATTAACCTTTTAAAATATTTTTAGTTGTGATTATGTTAGACAGAACTATTTACCACTGAAAATCTCTGTTAAAAAGCTATATAAAATCATGAGTTTCATAGGTTTTACAGATATATTTCCATTGATAACTAAGAATTCTCAAGTGAGGCCATCCCTGAAGGTGCTCAAGTAAAGACTGGATAAGGCACTTAGTGCCATGGTCTAGCTGACTGGATAGGGCTGGGTACTAGATTGGACTGGATGATCTTGGAGGTCTTTTCCAACCTGGCTGAATCTATGATTCTATGACCACACATATCAAAGCAGGCTCAAACAGTTACTCATGCAGATCAAACAGGTGAATCACATATTTTTAATAGGAGATCTAGAAAATTAAATTAGACAAGGTATTTCAGTGTTGGGTTCATCATTTCAGTCAATTTAAGAATAACACTGTTATGTTTGTCTATCTTGACTGTCTCTGTTTAACAAATGCTCTATCAAAATCGTTAGCATTATCTGGTGACATGATTATTACACAGGATCCTGACCATTCTGCAAACGCACACATTTAATGGGTCTGGGAGATGAACTCTCATTTCTGGTAAGGGTCTTCCTCTACCACCAGAGAAATCCATACTGATTGGACACTTGAAGAAGTGCTTCTGTCTTGTACTTTGTCTCCTTGTAGGAAACAGCATTTGTCAAGCTATCAACTCTTCATTGTTCATAATTGCTGAACTTGCATTACATCTAAAAGAAGACTCAAACCAGAGGTACCTACAAAGATGCAGATTACATTTCAGCTTTGTAAATTTACTGTTTGTGAGATTTATTTTATGGTTGTGTTTGCAAAGCAGACATACAAAAGTATTTGCACAGGTTTTGTATTTTTTTCATCATTGGCAAAATAAAGGCTCCATTGAAAAGGGCAGAGAAGCATCTTTCCTTCAGCATGCTTCAGTGGTTTAGGCTTGACTTTATGTCAATGCCTACACTGCATCATCTACTGGACAACGTTTAGAAGAAATTAACTAAGCACATACACCTGGTCACATGTGCATAGATAGAAACAAGCCAAATTATATACAGACAGGGAGATACCTTCAACTATCATTCTATTTACAACAACATAAGTTTGGATGGTCTATAGCAGTGGAAAAAAATGGGTTTCTGTATTAAAGAGTTAAACTAGTAGCTTCTGCTCCCTTCCCCATCTCCTATTCCTTTCTTTCTCCTATTTTCTCTTGGGTTGTTTTGTTTTGGCAAGGGGGGGGGGGGGGTGGGGTGGAAAGATTTGGGGTTTTTTTCAGTTTTCATTAAATGCAACACATGAGAAGATATTTTTTCCCCCTCTCTTTTGTCCAGAAAAAAAAAGAAAGAAGTTCCCTTGTGGTTGATTTTTTTCATGAAGGAACTATCAACGAAATTTCCAATGTATATTACTTTTCATTTCAGAAGGATTTCAGCAATCCCTAAACCTCCAATGATATCTTCTTGACAACATAATCTCTTTGTAGTGGTAACTAAATTAAACCAAACTGTCATCAATGAAAGCTCTCAAGAGTAACTCAAGGATATTCAGCACACATGATCTATAAAAGTAGAGTAGCCAATCTTTAAAACCACCATTTAAAGCAGAATGTTTAAAGACCACAGTCTTCACAGGACATTTCACAGAATATTTACTTTTGTGCATTCTCATCTTCAAAATTGTTTATTTGAAGTTTAACTTCAGAAATTCCTTCACTGGCAAAAAAATTTAAAAATATATATATACTTTAAGAAAAACATAGTGTTGTTAAGCATAAAACTAACTAGAAAATACCAAACCAGGTTTCCATACCATTAGGGTAACAGACAGAAACTTGTATCTATACAACCATTTCAATAAGGTTCCTTGTATTAATGTATGCACTCCAATTTCCACAAGGCCATTCAAATACCTAAATACATGAGCTTTTGTCAAGCCTGGTGGCTGTATGTCCCTTTAGATTCCTTGCAGAACTACATAGCTCAAATGACAACATATTTTACAGTCCACTTCCACCTGCAAGATGCATCTTTAATGGAAAGTACCTGTCATCAGCCATGTACAAAAAAACCCAACAAACAAAACCAAAATACTTTATCTGAGGATTGAATTATTTGAAAGCAGAATAAACTCTTGGAAATATGAGTAAAAGCATAATGATGCAGCATCTTCCCAGTATCGCAGTTCAACAAAAGCACGCCGTGTCTTGTTCCACAAGCCACCTATAAAATATTCAGTAGAGCCTTTTATTCTCATAGCTTTTGGTGGACTATATCAAGGAGCCATTAGCCCTGAGTGGTACTTTACAGTGAGAGTGGTAAAACACTGGCACAGGTTGCCCAGAGAGGTTGTGGATGCTCCCTCCCTGGAGATGTTGAAGGCCAGGTTGGATGAAGCCTTGAGTGACCTGTTCTAGTGGGATGTGTCCCTGCCTTTGGCAGGGGGTTGGAAATGGATGATCTTTGGAGGTCCCTTCCAACCTAAACCATTCTATGATTCTGTGCTCCATCTACCTACAATAGCAGCATTTCCACAGAGCAGTGAAACATATCTACCAAACTGGGCACAAGGACAGCAGCTTTCTCACTGCTGGAAGAGAACCACAAAACTCATTGCCATACAGCTGAGTGGGAAAAAAATATTCAATCCTACTTAGCATAATACCAACTTCATGAAAGAAGGAAAGAAAGAGATTTTTATTCCCACAAACTGAAAGTGAGAAACTGCAGTGATACAAATTTTACTTCAACTGCATACCTGCCTTAACAAGCTTTTATACTTGGTGAAACTTGAAATGCCCCATAATTGAAGCACTATCCAGATCTGGCATGAACAGAATATTTGACCACAACATCCACAGCCTTTAGAATCATAGAGTCAACCAGTTTGGAAGAGACTGCCAAGATCCTCCAGTCCAACCTATCATCCAGCCCTATCCAATCAACTAGACAATGGCACTAAGTGCCTCATCCAGTTTTTTCTTGAACACCTCCAGGCATGGTGACTACACCACCTTCCTGGGCAGCCCATTCCAATGCCAATCACTCTCTCTGTAAAGAACTTCCTCCTAATATCCAGCCTACAACTCTCCTGGCACAACTTGAGACTGTGTCCAGTCCTGTTGTTGGTTGCCTGTTAGAAGAGACCAACCCCCCTAGCTACAACTTCCCTTCAAATAGTTGTAGACTGCAATGATGTCACTTCTGAGCCTCCTCTTTTCCAGGCTAAACAAACCCAGCTTCCTCAGCCTCTCCTCATAGGGCTGTGCTCCAGGCCCCTCACCAGCTTCATTGCCCTTCTCCGGATTTTACAATCTGCCAAGCCATAATTTTAACCCATATCTAAAAATTAAGACTGTGTGAAACATGTTGATGAACGAGGGAAAAGAACACCTCTGAGTTCCACAGTGAACAGTTTGCCAGCTCTGTGCATTTTTCTCTCAATGAAAACAAAATATGGCTATATTAAAAGTATCAGCAATATTTGTCTTTGTGAAACATATCTGCTCTATGTTCCATGCCCTGAGTAGAGAATAGGATATATACAGTGATAAAGTTTACCACTAAATATGATAAACAGTGACATCCATACTGAGAATCCCTAAACCAACAGATATCAATTACAAAGTCTGAAAAATGTCAAAGCTCCAACAATACTGTTGTGATTTTCACTCCTAGCTGTCTAAGGACGGAAAGATAAATCCATTACAGAGCACCTATGGATTTTGAATAATTATTTCCCTACAAGAAATGCAGTTTTCTGACTGAAAATCCAATTCCTTGCTACTGGTTCTATATTTAGCTTTAAAGTAACAGTTTAGAAATCTTAAGTTTGGAAACACCTATATTATTAAACAGCCATTAATAGGGTGGCGCAGTCTCAGCACCACCTTGGACTTAACACTATGTAGAACAAAGTGGAGATTAATACTATTGGAAGCAACATATCACTGCCTCTACACTATTCTTCAGATTGTGGTTTTTAAATTATTGTACCAGAAAGTTACAAATGAAACATTCCAGGCATTTTTTCTATAAGTCATCAGCGACATGGACAGAGTGATCAATATTACAAGCAGAATGAATTCCACTAATGTCTGTTGAGAATGGGGGGAACAAAATAAGGAGAACAAATAATTTTACTTTCCTATTTGTAAGAGAATAATTCAAAAATCAGAAAGCAGAAATATGTACAATCCATCCACAACGTGCTGTTCTGCAACAACTGCTACAGCCCAAGGTGTTAAGAGTTAGGTGGATGCAGCACTCCTGAACTTTCAAACTCTACTCAGCTGTGAAGGTGACAGCTCTTTAATGAAACAGCACTTTAAGAGCACGGAGTGAAAAGTCCATATTGAGTGTTACTAGTGCATTGAGTCTTTCATGTGACTGATAGACAGAAAGCAGTAACTGTTAAATGGTATCAATCAAATATGATTTGGTACTGATCCTGTCACCTGTGTTTATGTGTTAGTTGCTCTCCCTATGCTCTGCTATTCACATCCAGGGAACACATAGCTACAGTGTCTGTCAACCTGAGGCTATCTTGAACTGTTGTCACTTAAAGTCATATTTAGACATTGTAGCACTTAAAATAGCTTTTTCTCGCTCATCAGCACTTTGTATTACAGCGGCAGAGCTAGACTGGATATTGTGCAAAGGATCCTGACTACCCACATTGGTTAAGGAGACGTCAAAGTTATTTTGTGGCAATGAAATGAAAATATTGATTTACTGATAAAGTAACTGCACGTATATTTATTATACTTTTGATTTAATCCTTGTCCTTTCTTCAGGAACAAAAATCTTTATCTTGGACAACAATACAGATACTGAATGCAACAGCAAAAGAGCACTAAAGATCTGCCATAATATTCCATCCAGACTTCACATAATAAATAACTCAAAAGGACAAAAAACACTGTTATATTTGCTTCCATGTTAGAAGAAACCTTTTTTAAAGAAAAAGAAATACTGTATAAGTTAAATAATTAAGAAAAATCTTCAAGCCTTCGTAATTGGAAGGGTCCCAAAATCCCTTTGTGTTTCATGCTGAGATGCATAGAGAGTTGTTCATATTTAATTGAAAATGTATTATCATTACAATTTCAAAGGATCAAAAATAAAGGGAGTTTCCTGAAAAATTAAACCAGGCCTTCAGTCTTTCCTGTTGTGCAGAAAAAAAAGGTCTATTTTTCATGTAATAAACTGTAGAAAAGGACCTAAAGAGGGCAATTTATTCATTCTTCAAGGAAGCTGGTGGAAAGCAAAATGGTGAGTAATTAGTTTTGGAGGGTTTTCTTTTCTGATATATTTAAAACTTTGTGAAAGTTAATGCTCCCACACAACTGCTTTCAAACACAAACTTTATCTAAATGGTGTTTTCACTAATTTTAGATCCTACTAATTTGAATTTACAAATACCAAAGTCTACTCCTTTGAAATCCTTAAAAAGGTTTACACTTGCTTTTTCATGTTTTCTAACACTTACCTATTGTAAGATTGCATATTCTTTTAATGTTAATTATTTCCTTCTTGATAGATTATGGATATCCATAATCAAGGGCTCCTCTTGAGACTGTATATGTAAAAAAAGCATAGATGCAAACTAAAATGTCGAAATAAATAAATAATGAACGAGCCCAGTATCCTATTTCTGAAAAATCAATCATCCCAGGCAGATATTTGCAACTAAAGAGAGCCCAAGCACAGTCAATTTAAAACAACTGTTGGGAAGAAACACAGCTAAACACTTCAAAATTTTTCTTAATTTCTTAATTTGATTTTGGATTTGGGTTTTTTTTTCAAGCTGGTTTCTTACAAAATGTGTGGCCTGTTCAAAACCATAACTTCATAATGACTAGTCAACATCATCAAGAGAAGTGTGACCAGCAGGGCAAGGGAGGTGAATCTCCCTCTTTATTCTGCTCTCATCAGACCCCACCTGGAGTATGTGTACAGTTCTGGAGCCCCCAGCACAAGAAAGACATGGGAAGTGTTGGAGCAAGTCTAGAGGAGGACCACAACGATGATTACAGGGCTGGAGCAGCTCTGCTACAAGGACAGGCTGTAAGAGCTTGGGTTTTGCATCCTGAAGAAGAGAAGGCTTTGAGGAGACCTTGGTGTGGCCTTCCAGTATCTGAAGGGGGCCTAGAGGAGGGCTGGGGAGGGACTATTGACAAGGTCTTGTAATGACAAAATGAGAAGCAATGTGCTTAGACTGGCAGAAGGGAGATTTAAACTAGATGTTAGAAAGTTCTTGACAGTGAGGGTGGTGAGACACTGGCACAGGTTGCCCACAGATGTTGTGGCTGCTCCCTTCCTAGAGGTGTTCAAGGACATTTTGGATGAGGCCTTGAGCGACCTGTTCTAGTGGGAGGTGTCCCTGCCTATGGCAGAAGGTTAGAACTGGATGATCTTTGAGGTCCCCTCCAACCTAAACCATTCTATACTTCTAATGTGGTGTGAGATATTTTTTGGGAGCACACCAGACTGAGATTACCTCATTTTACTCTTCTTCTAAGGAAAAGGGGCAGTAAAATAATAAGGCTCCCACTGAATTGGAGATGAAAATACAGAAAGGGTGTATTGTTGTGGAGGGCCTGTAGGCCCGAAAGCAGGCTTATTTATGCCTGTTCTGCCTGGACATGTCTCTCCGCCTGCACCAGGGGTAAACAAGCACAAAGGGGCACAAGAGACCAGGGCCATGAAGTCAGTTGCCCAGGACACCTGATTGTGTAAGCCCCCACACACCCAGCTCGTGTCTCCCTAGTGTAAATCCACGTGATCCCCATATTTGGGATAGTCCAGGCAAGTGCCTTTTGCCCAGTGTGGTAAGGTTTGGCTGACTGCCAACCTGATTGGTCATTCGAGTGGCCAATGAGATCATTAACTCTCGGCCCACATTTAATAAATAGGGGTGCACAGGCTCATGTGCAGACTTCCCCACATTACTTGCTTCTCTGCCACACTGCTTGCTTGCCTGCCTGCGTACCCCTGGAGAGAGCAGCCAGCAGAAATCAGCAGCACAAGGTCAGAGTCTGCCATTTCCCCTGACACTGGAGGATTCCAGCCTCAAAGTCCACAGGCAGAGACCCTGAAGAATTGGACACTTGCAACAGGCTGTGACACAGCCCCGGAGGGTGATTTCTTATTAATCCCAATTGTGAGTAAACACTTGAATGCCTCTGTAATTTCTGTTACTTCTGCCATAAAGCAGAAAGCAGATTATAGTATAAGACCCCAAGTGGCATTCAGCTGCGGGGAAAACTCTCTCTCTGTTAATAGTTTGAATGTTTGCTAGTTATAGATGTTTGTAGATATATATCCTAGAATGTCTTCATAACCATGTAAAAGAATCTTTTTAATATTAAAGTTCAGTGGTTGGGGGTGTGGAGAGTTGAAATATTGGAATAAATATATATATTTTTATAAATATCCTCTCGCATTAATTAATTTCTCCCCTCTGCCTAATCAGCGTAGGTGTCGGAGTCCCCCTCCGTGACATGTATTTAGAAGTGTGCAGGAAAAGATGTGCCATACATGAATCCTTAACATCTAATTCAGATACAGGATGCACGACAATTCCTCCAAAACCTTCCCCCTAGCCAAGCATATCACAACCACCAGAGCCCAGCGCTCATTTTCTCCCATCTCTCGTCATCTCCCATTTGGCCCAAGCAGGCCAAAATTCACATCAGCCCATGGTCTTGACAGCAATGACCTACAGGGTATTGCTTACAAGATAAGGATCCTTGTGGAGAGTTGGAGAGGCAGGGAGAAAAGAGAATGAACTGACCTTGCTGCTGACTTTTAAAGTGTTTGCAGGATTTACTGGATGGAGGAACAAGGTTATGATATCCAGGGCAGACCAGTTCACAGCCTGGGATGGATCTTGGTCTCTCTAGTTCTTTTGCGGGAGTCTGGGATAACCTGGAACCCCTCAAACTACCACACATGGTTGTACCATTAAAATAGGCACTCTATGAGACATCATCATAATTGGGAAACATCATACTTACAAAACTGTACTTTTACTTTGGTCTCGAATTACTTGGAACTGTAAAAGGTCTGATGGGTTAGCCAGTCAGACACTTTAGATCAATACTGGTAGAATGAGCAACTAACACCTCTTAGCACCCTAAATTAAATGATTACACATCTATCATTTTTCCTTTGTGATGAAAACAAGGTTCTGGCACCAGAGCATTGCCACAGGATCAATGTCTCCTGCCTAGAAAATAAATTCTTCCACACTTCTGCAGCAGCAGGAGATTGTTATTGTGCAACAGCTATCTATGTCATTTTCTTAAGTGCAGCAACAACATTAAGGGTTGCTGTTACAAGGAAGAATTACTGAGTTTCTTTTACAACACCCTTTCTCCCACAGCATCCTTTTATGCTTTACAAGGTGCAGGTGCAGTGCTGTTGGTTTGCCAGAACACTACAACTATACTCATAGGCCAGGAGTCTACCCAAGTACAAAGAACAAACAGAAGCTGATCCATACTGCTTTAAATCCCACCTCAGAGCTGGTCAGCAAACAGCAAGGGTGAGGTCAAACCTATTTGTTGCACAGAGGCATCCACACCTTAAAGGTAGAAGTCTTCACTTCTGTAACTCTCCCACATCTGATACACACACAAGTAGGAAGATGTTGCAGGAGCAGGAGCTCCTGTACTTGATCCTGCCTACAACCCACACATGAACCCTTATCGATGTACTCCTGTTCTTTTTAAAGCTGTGCCAGCATACTTGGCTAAGCATCTACAGAAAGTATCTAGTGAACCTTTATTGTTACCACACATTCAAGTGCACTTTCTCACACCTGTACTACCCATCCACAGATGTTTCTCCAATGTGTTCCCTCGGTTCTTTTGTCCACACATCCAGCCCTACTAACCAGTGTTTTTCCCATGCATTCCTTATGCATAAGTCACCCCTGTAGAGATATAGCTGGGCAACATTTTACCTCTTCTCTAATATATAGGTAAGTCCTGTTGTTGCTCTGTGCAAACGACAAAGAGGATGACACCACTAGTCCCCAACATAATTTCACCTGAGTGTCAGTTTTTATTTCAGGCATATATTGACTGCTCATAGTCTTCCTTCAATACAGCAATGATAATTTACTTGTTAATATAATAGACACACACACACAAAAATCTGGGTAGCACCAGACTCCAGTTACTTCCTTCTAGTGACTGATATGTCCTCCATAATCTTAAGCTAGTGTTAATTTTAATTCTTCCTGGTAAGCAGAGGATAGGCTCCTTTTCCAGGTCCAGGCACTTAAACTCGGGAGAACACTGTCATGTCAATTCCTTCTCTGCATAGATCTTTGTTTGTAGTTCCTCGTACAGACAGTTTTAACAGGGAGCCTTGACTTCAACCATTCCCAGGAAAACCCATCTTACTGACTCAGGCTTTGTAAGGTCCTCCTCCCAGACCATTCCCTGCAGTGGCATATGGCTTCTACTATCTCTAAACAAGGGGATACCTTATTGCTGCTCACTGAGCCCAAGAGAAGTGGATAACACAGCCATTAGCTTCAGCAGGATAACTATACTGCAAGCTGCTATTGTCACTGCATTCTCTCTGATACAAAGAGAAAATCATGAGACTTCATACCTCAAGTCAGCATTTTGCAAGCAGAAGCAATAACAGGCTTTTTATTTAGCTGCATTTCATATCTGCCAACTGCACATTGCCTTCCTAACACCAGATTCCTAAACACATCATCAACTTCGAAAAGCTGATCACTGAAAAGTCAGTTTAGCTCCTTCATATTCATACATTGTGCTACAGCCTTTATTTACAAGATCATATATGTTAAGATAGCATTAGAATTTGTTCACGTGACAGCCACAGCATGATCTGCTAGTGAAGCAGGCCAGCCTAAGCATTCTCCATCTCTAGCCAAACTACTAACTAGCTCCTGAATTAACAATGATAAAAAGATACAAGGCAACAGTTATGGCTCTTAGTGTAACGTAAAGCTCCCTAGAAAGTAGATCCATGCCGCTGCATCATGCTGGAATGTGTCCAGAGAAGGGCAACAAAGCTGGTGAAAGGCCTGGAGCACAAACCGTGTGAGGAGAGGCTGAGGGAGCTGGGGGTGTTTAGCCTAGAGAAGAGGAGGCTCAAGGTGGACCTCATTGCTGTCTACAACTACCTGAAGGGAGGTTGTAGCCAGGTGGGGTTGGTCTCTTCTGCCATACAACCAGCAACAGAACAAGGGGACACAGTCTCAAGTTGTGCTGGGGGAAGTATAGGCTGGATGTTAGGAGGAAGTGACTCACACAGAGAGTGATTTGCCATTGGAATGGGCTGCCCAGGGAGGTGGTAGAGTCACCGTCCCTGGAGGTGTTCAAAAAAGCCTGGATGAGGCACTTAGTGCCATGGTCTAGTTGACTGGCTAGGGCTGGGTGCTAGGTTGGACTGGATGATCTTGGAGGTCTCTTCCAACCTGGTTGATTCTATGATTCTATGATATTTCCCTGGACCTGGTGAAATTAGGCATTTAACCTTGACAGTGGGCCAAAAGGAGAAAATCTCACAGACATTTCTCTGGTGTTTTCCATGACTCATTCAAAAAATAGTATGAAAGATGATATTGGGAAGAACAACTGAAAACTATAACTCTGAATTACGACAGATGCCAACAACAGTTTGATGCAAGAAAGCCACTTTTTTGAACTAAGAGACTGTAGATGAAAACCTCCACCAGGATATGCATTATACATGGCCTTTGTCAAATCTAGTTAAATAGACACTGTGCAAAACTATCATGACTGTAGCGATTTTAAAGGTATTAAAATCATTCATCCTTCCCCCTCATATATCTATATTTAAATGTATTCTTCATGTAACCTACAACAGAAAATTAAAGAATCCAGGAGATCACCATTTATCATGTTTTTCATTTAAAAACACCAGGCCAATCATATAGAGTTGCAATTCACAAATCTCTGGCTCATTTTTCCACGTGAACATTCATAGGAACATTTGAGAACAATGTCCAAATAACTCTGCATTTCTCTGTAGGTTAATAAGTACTTCAATATGATAACAATAGGATGCTGGGTTGCCAAGCATATAATTTAAAACAAAATTTCCAAGAATGTATGAGAAGTAGATATTTATCTTCCTAATCAATAAAATTGGGGTCATAAATTCTTTGTGCTTTATGTGATTTAACTGCTAGGTTTTTTTTTCCAGGCAGATTATGTCAGTTTGGATGCTATCTGCAGAAAAAGGGGTCATGTTGCATTTTGATAATTAGATTACCAGAGTAAGGGTAACAAAATATTTTGATCACATCTCATCCAGCAAGTATTTCAGATCTTACTCTGAAAAAAAAGTGACAAGTCAAAGCTTCAGCAGAATCACATTACACTACTCGGGGACATTAGAGAGGCAGCTTCCATTACAAATTTCTGCTGTCACCTAACGAGGCAGTAGGTGTGGGGCATAGCTGCCTTTCCCAGAACACCTACTTTTGTCTTTGGCTCTTCAAAACGAGGCTGTGTAACAGGAGTTGAGCCCTTTGGAACATGCACAATTTCCAGAACTCAGCTGAGACCTCCTTCTTTCTTGGTAATGGAGGAGACAGATTAGAGATGAACTCGAGAGAAGGTTTTTAGAGGGTGGCTTCATGGAGAGAGATGCCCCTTTCAATTCATTCCCAAGTTAAAATCTCTCCATTACTAAGAAAGAACTCAGTAACTTAACTATTGCTTACAAGCAAGAGATATTGGAAGTGACAAATGATGAGCATGACACACCTGATTTGGAACATCTGATATGACTGAGGCTGTGCTGCCCTGCTCTCAACTACAATATAGTCAGAAGAGTTTTTTGCTGTGAACCTTCTCTAATTCTTCATAATAAACAAGAAATCCTGCGCTGAAGAGGGAAATCAAAAGCTGTATTAACCTTGAAGTAGCTACATCATCTGAAGCAGCTGACAGATTGGATCACTGGATTTTACACACACGCACACACTCATATCCCCAAAAAAGATTTTGTAACAGTTATAGATGTCCTAAAGCAAGACTTTCATTTTGTAATGACTCATGTAGTAGCTGCGTTCTCAGAAATTAAGTATAGTGTAAGTGATACGGCTATTTTGGCAAGGCGGGGTATAAGCTAAGATGAAACATCCAAGGGAATGATCCTATTATGGCCTGGCAGCTGGGTAATTGCAAGAAAAGAAACAAGTGGTTTATACATCTGAGTCATCATCTACTGAACTAAATTATTTGAATGTGAAAGCTGTGAGAGCTTTCATTAATGAACATGTGGGAGAAACATTCCTAATGTTAGTCCATAAAGATAGGTAAAGCAAAAACTGGCTGTATAAAACCCAAGTTCTCTGTAATAATATTAAATAACCAGAAATTAAATTTTGGGTTGAAATACAGAGCAGAAATTGAAAAGAACAGTTTCAAAGCCAATTAGAAAGTTGATTCAGGCAGTGTATTTGTCCCTGTCCAGTACATCTTTACAAGTATGTTGAAAGAATAAAGGGTTGTAACCAAAACCATGACTGAAATATTTTAGTGGACACTTTTCCCATTAGATGAGAAATGAAAACCTTTGTCTGCCACAAGCAAGAGTTCTGATTGTTCTGTTAAAGACAGAAGATTATTGTACAGGCTCTTTTGCAGTCAGTCCAATCTGGTCTCACTGGTATCTGAAGTCTACCTTGAAAGCTAGGAGCATGGAATTCGCCAAATTGTTCATTTGGGGTAGCTGCTAAAGAACTGCATGCACAGGCCAGGCGCCTGCTGCTTGGTATATCCAAATACATTGCTAAATTGAGCCTGCATAACAGAAGACAGAGTCACTTTTCAATCCAGCTCTGCACGATAGAACACAGAAACATATTTCAATCACTTTGGAATTCAAATGCGTGTTTATGAAGTTAATCACATTCCTACAAGTTTTGCTGAACAGAGACTTCAAGGAAAGATTTTGAGAAGTCCAATTTATTCATAGTTGTGACTATAAAATTAGGAGATATTAACAGTTATCTCAGTCCCTCATCTCTTGCTATAACATGTTATTGAATTCTACCTTTCACAGAGACGGAAATGCAGTTGGCATAAGTGCCAAAGCTGGAGCAGCACCAATGACAATCAGTGAATGTTTAGCATCAGACATCATAAAGTTCAACACTACTCGGCTTGGTGAGTAGAACTACACATTTCTTGTGTACAGTCAACTATTTTGAAGCAGATGAGATAAGGAATGATTTCTTAAGGCATGGTCTCCTGAAATTTCATATCATTCATTCCAAGTGCTGCTAGGCCTCACAGTGATGCTCTATCACAGGGTCTAGGCATGCTACAGTTCCTGCCCCAAACCATCCTACAAACCCCACAGCTGATTTGAGCCAATTCAGACCTTCCACAAGGAAATAAATTGATGTGTGAGAAATGGCTCGATCACTGCAGAAAATTAAGAGATGGCAAAACCCAAACCATTAAAAATAAGAGTACTCCTAGGAGGAGGAGATGGTGAAAGGTATCTCCCCACAGTTGACAGACTTACTCTGATCAGGGTTTCTCCCAGCTGACCTGCTTCACCTTGAAGCAGTCAACATTTCTGGCTGTGTCATTCATTTCTCACTTAGAGACATGCTATTCTTCAATAGAAATAAAACCCCCAGGCTCTATACGTTCATGTCTCATTCACGTCTCATCACTCAAATTCCAAGTCATCTTTATCACTTTGTGATAAATAACATATCTCTGTGCTTTCACAGACTAGTTACCAGTAGGTATGTATTTTAGCAGGTATCATTACAGCTAGGTGATAGCACCACACTTAATTTTTCATCTTATTTTCAACAATTCCATTTATCTAGCCCTTTTCTAAACAGCCTATTTCATACTGTAGCTGAAGTCTTTAAACACACATTTCAGTCTTAGAGGAAAGATGCAGCAATTGTACTATGTCTGAGCATGTTTTGAGACAAGTGACACTGGGCCAGCAGTTTTAATTGCCTTGAGTTGGTGAGAATCAGATATAGCCAAACACTGTCACAGTGTAAATGAAAGTGTAATGGGTATCTGAGATAAACAGAAGCACAAACAACTCAGCTGCAAATGAGCAAAATCTGTTCATGAGGCAGACTTATGAAATAATTGAGCACTTCTGTGCATTATATTTCCACTCGGACTATTAGCAATCGGTTGCATCACCCATTATCAGGAATTACAAACCCAATTTCACATGTACTGTGGCAAAAATGTGCCCTGAAAACAAAAGGCCATCCACACAAGATTCCACCTCTCTTTCTTAGATTGCTCCAGCTTGTTCCAGAGCTCCCTTCCCGCATTTCATCCCCGCTGGCAATCCTTAGCTTTGACAAGAGTTTTAGATTCATTAATAACAATACTACTTATCCATAGTGGTAACCACAGTGATGAATTCTGGGCTCCACACGACCATTGCTATATTGCTGCTGCTGTAGTGCTCCATAATTGGCCTGGCTGCAGGGGGGACCATGGCTTCCCTCTCAAATGATTTTCCCATAAAGTCTCAGCTCTCGCTAATCTCTCCTGACATATAACTTCCAGAGCTCCAAGGGTCTTATTTCCCATTCTTAGCAGGACCTGGAAAATATCTATTTCTGCCTGTTAACATACCAGCAAACAGTCCAAGCACAGGTCACCGATTCAAACACAGGTCTCTCTTTCAGGCAGCTTCTGTTCTTGCCACGGTCCCCCTTGCCAGCAGCCCCCCTCAAACATTTCCTGCAACCATACTATATTGAAACAGTTGTGGCTCCTGGATACCCGCTACTCTAAAAACTAATCAAAGCCCAAGGAGATGATTAACCCTTTAATTGGTTCAATCCTATATAAATTTACACTTGACTAGTATATAGTAGGTCTCTAGCAAGTTTAAGCATCTGTATTGCCAAGATAAAACAGTCTTCCACAGCAGCAGTGAGTTTGGCCTATGATTCAGTGAAGCACAGATCCCTAGCCTCATAGCAAGGCATTTCACTGTGAAGATTGGTCATTTTTTGCTAAATTAACTTCACAATATAATAATTCATTATGTCCCTACTGGCAACAGATCCAAAGACTCAAATTATTCATAGAATAAACATTCTTTAAATAATATTCTTCTGAGATAGCTATTTATACATCTTCCATTAGACTATTTAGTTGCCAAAGAACTAATTCTAGAAGATCTTTTAGTCACAGCATGCTAAACTGTATGGATTGGCAACGTAGGAATACTAAAGATTAACCAAGAAACAAGCACCAGACCTGGAAGTCTTAGCTGCCACCTGAGTTCAATGTCAGAATCTCATTCTGACTTCATACTTTAGAAAGCACTACATCCAACCTCACAACTCTTCCAAACTGAACAGGTCACTGGGCACTCAAATTTCAGGAATAGATGGGCTCTCTAATGCCTTAAGACAGCACGTGAGTACTACACACATCATATGCTTGGATATGCATGTGTCATCTGCTCAAAAAGAGGACATTCTCCCCACTGTGGGATGCATTGTCCATCCAAAAGAAGAGCCCCATCACACAGCCTGACACACATATGCAACCTCAACATATAGGACACTCATATAAAACATGAGAGAAGATGCTGACATTTCAGTCCCTAGGGATGACTTGCAGCCACTTGAGGAATTGCCAAGCAGTCTCTAAGAAAGCAGGTAACAGAGAGCAACCGAGCTGGATCAGTTTAATGGCAAAGGTGGGCAACCTTGACTTAAACTACATTTAACAAAAATTTATTGCAGTAAAGAGCTGGTAAGTTGAGAAAATGAATATAACATAGCTGCGATTCATTACTTATTTATCGTTTTTATCAGTCCTCTCATTTTAAATGTAGAAGTTATTACAGAGTTTGAACCAAATTGCTTAATAAAGCCATACCTCAAGTGCAGTGTCTAAGATGGCCACCTACTCAGTTAAAATTCTGGCATCAGTGTATTAAATAATTATTCCATTATAGATGTATACATATACTTCCAGCTTCGATACTTTGGATTAAATGACTTTCAGCTACTACTTGTAGCTACAGGATATAATCAAAAGGTGGCAGCAGAATTGTCGGGTATTCCACTCAACACACAGTTTTTATTTGCTTCCTTTTAAAAGCAGACACAAAATTTCTTGATGTCCCTAATAAAAGAACAATTCTCAAACCTTATTACAAACTGAGATTATTTAATCACTTTCTGTAAAGTTTTGTGCACATAGAAACACATGTTCATATGTATCCAGTGCTGTATTTCAGAATATGCAATACAAGAAAGCTATTTTAATCTGATTGTGTTTGTACTTTCAGTTTTTCTGGGATAAGCTTACTATGCAGCCACTACCACTAGCTAATTTAAACAACTTAAACTGACAGAATCTCTCGCAGCAATTTCATGTTGTACCATGGCATGTGTACAAGCATTAGCATCACAGCCAGAATGTTACAAATAGAACTTAAAAAGGAGCATAGGAATAAGTTACTAATTTTCAGGATGCTCTTGTTGGTGACTACACATACATAATTCTAGGAGAATGTTTGTGTTGCAGTCAACAAAAACTTAACATTTAAAGAGAAACATTTAGCACACAAATGCATGAATCAATAAAACATCACATGAGGTTCTTTGTCTGCTACTGTCATTCTCTGTGTGTGACCAATAACAGAAGCTGGCAAAACTCCAGTAGCTGTGTTTAAGCATCTACAGAGATGCCCAGTAACATTCTGGACAGCACACATACCACACACACACAACATGGGGAGCCATGGACAATCACAACGAGTAGAATACAAGGCAAACCAAAATAGCACCAAGTTTGTAAAATTAAATACTTCAATGCTTAAATCTTAACCTATCCCCTTTTTTTTTGCAATATGAAAATAAGGAAATCTTCATTTTACAGTGAAATCTTTGCTGCTTATTTTCTTCACAGGACTCAAGGAACAGTGAGAAAACAGAAGGCACAACACAGCACTGATGAACACCTTGCTTTCTTCTATCACAATACATGGCCTCTTGAATTCATAGAATCAGCCATGTTGGAAGAGACCTCCAAGATCATCCAGTCCAACCTATCACCCAGCCCTAGCCAATAAACTAGACCATGGCACTAAGTGCTTTGTCCATTTTTTCTTGAACTCATATCCAGCAATGGTGACTCCACCACCTCCCTGGGTGGCAAATCACTCTCTCTGTCAAGAACTTTCTCCTAACATCCAGCCTATACCTCCCCTGGCACAACTTGAGGATGTGTCCCCTTTTTCTATTGCTGGTTGCCTGGGAGAAGAGACCAACCCCCACCTGGCTACAACCTCCCTTCAGGTAGTTGTAGCCAGCATACTGTACAGAAGTACATTCATGGGCTCACCAACAGCAGTCATTTTTGTATTGTCCCCATACCTCACCAGCATTACCTTCACGTAAGCTTCACTGCAGCACTCTGTGATGTCAAAACAGAGCTACTTCTCCTGACAAGAGACCTACTTCCCTACCTGGTAACTCTCCCCTATATGATTAAAGCTGGATCTTCTTTGAACCTGCATCTCCAGAGCAGGGGGAACCTCTGTTCCCAGCTAATCCTTTGGCACACCCAGCCAGGGTGCTGGAGGACACTGCCTGATCTAAATGTATCTCTGGCAATTGATCTTCCAGAGGTAGGAAAGGAGAAATGCAATACAGTAAAAGTAAACCAGTTTTTCAAAACAAATAGAGAGATTGAGCCTAAGCCACTTTTCTGTCAAGATGAAAACAACACAAACCTTTATGCATTTTGTGATGACTTTTAAGACCTTACAAAAGTACTACAACGCTAACTGGATCACTAACATTTCTTGATATGTTTCAAGTAAAAAGCCTTATTTTAAGGGAAACATAATAGAATTTAGGTCGACATTTCCCATGCTTAAAAGCAGTGGCATTACTACAAAGGATATAAAATGTAATACATTGCATAACTTTACTTCCAGTTAATCATGTTGTAATTTGATGCATCGTTCTTTTTTTCTTTCTTTCTCCCTCTTACTAAGCCTTCAGCCAACACCAAAAATGCTTTTACACAGTAAATAAAAAGCAACAGTGGAAGCAGTATCAAACTTAAGAATTAAGGCCTTTATAATTAAATAATACACATGAAAAAGCCTTGTGACACACTGGTGCTGCTGGAACAGAACTCCCAAGATTGCTGAATGACACCACATCAATCCCTTCTCTTTAGGAATAATGTTTTTTTAAGTTCAGTTATGACCCTACATGTCTCAAGCAAGAACAAAAAAAACCCCAACCAAATGAAAAAGATAATTGCAAATCACAGCATGATAAAGTACTAAGCCAGCAAAGAAAACATTAATAATAATATTTTGTGGTTTATAATTGAAGTACAGAAGTAGTTAAAATTGTAATGCAGCTTATATATCTTGTACTTTTCTGCTAACAGTTTTGAGGTTAAAACAGTCATAGCAAAGCACCTGAGTTCTTGGTAATCACTGTATAAATGTTTCCATCTAGACACAGAGCACTTGCATACTGCACACATCCCCATCACCTGGGGCTTTTACTGCTGCCAGCCATTCAACATTCATCATTATCCCACTGCTACTGTGATCCTTTGCACACAGTTATCTCCATAGGACCTACTGTAATTGAGATGCAGAACATGAAATAACATCAGAACAGGAAAATACCATTTGGCCCAAAGTACTCACTTCCCAAATACCTATCTCAACGTACAGACTGACAAAGCAGACTCTTTTTTTGAACTGAAGCAGGCAAGTTGCTGTAGAAACACAGTACATGTAAGCCAAAATACAGTTCTTGCCACAGTGAAGCCAGTTAACAGCATAAATGAGATTTCTTTGCACAGGCTGCTAACTCTGAGGTAGGAGACACTGCCTTTAAAACAATTCTATTAAAATAATTCAGTAGGCCAACTTCAGCCCCTTTACCCACAGGGTACTGTAATTCCACTAAAATTAAGAGAATTGCTTTGCATTATTATTTTGCATAAGTGCCAAGGGCACTAAAATTTACTTTGGTACATCATTTAAAATGTCTTTAAATCACCATACAATAGAAATAGCTCTCTGCAAATGATTCGTTCAACAGTTAAGTTCCATATACCACTGTATATTTTGTGCCTTTATCTATATGCAGTGTACACTGGTTTGTAGAATATGAAAAACTAGCAAGGCATAGTGGATGGCCTGGTAGGAATTGAAAGAAAACAATATATTCAGATGATCTCCCCCTATTTTAATAAGCAGAATTAGAATGTATACATCAGGGAGAAGTAGTCCATTCAAATGGAAAATGCATGAAAGACAGAGCTGAAGTGGCAATCCTAAACCAGGCATTTCAGAGTGTCTGCAGGGAAGGGTAAGGGGACAGACAGAAATATGATTCGCAGCGAGGAGCAGGATCTGGTTGTACAGTAGCAGATAAGAGTGGAGATGAGAGATGGTAAGCTTTTGTAGAGTTGTGGTGACTAAGAAAAAATATGCACCAGAGACTGGACAGATAACAAATCGCTGGTGATATGAACCAGAGCAGTGTCAGTATTTCTGCTGGTAGACTAAACCACCATTCAGCCTGCACATCCATAACACAGCCTCAAAAGGACTTATTGGTATTTATGATAATGAAATACTTTAAATCCAATAGACTTTTAAAATATTCTGAAAACAAGAAGTCACTATTCTCTCGTTCTTTCTTTATTCTGCAATGCAACAGCTGTTCGCAGTTATCTGATGCATGCACAAACCACAGCCTCTAGGAACACACAAATTAGAAGTGAAAATAAATAAATAACCAAATTAAATTAACAAATTATACCACCCACACTTAATAGGAGGGGGGAAAATAAAAAAAAACTAAAACCCAACATTTTGAAATAGTAAATAGGAAAATTGTCCAACCAAAATCCATCTACTCTGCACAGTGCACAGATTTTGGCAGGCCACCAAAAAAGTGAGAGGCATGTAGGTTTATAAAAAATGCTGTCTTCTCAGGGACCTACATCTGGTGCTGTCTGCAGGTAGCCCAAAGTCCACACCACTTGCTGCAAATGACTGACTTTCAGAGCAGCTATGTCAAATGGAAACACAAGATCCAGAGACTTGAGTGGAATTTACCTCACCTGAACACAGCAGCAGGGAAACATTTCAATTCATTTCCATCATTCCAATGATACAGGAAGAAAGCCTTAGCTTCTAGCATACCAATATCCTAAAACACTGGACCATAGCATCACAACAGCATCAAAGGCAGAACTAAGAATAGCCCTCCTACCACTCCCCTGCCAAATTGCACTGATTGTAAGAGAGGACAGAGTTCAGCAACTGTAACATCAGTGCATCTCCTAGGCTGTGTAATACTAACTTCCACTCGAAGTGTGGCTAGAAGACTGAGGGAAATAATTATCCTGCTCTGCTCTTCTGAAACCCCACCTAGAGTACTGTGTCCAGCTCTGCAGACCTGGCAGAAAGAGGACATGAAACTTAGATTATATCCAGAAGAGGGCCATGAATGTGATCAGAGGCTTGAAGTAGCTCTCCTATTAACCTGGGCTGAGAGAGTTGGGGTTGGTCAGCTCAAAGAGAAGGCTCTGGTGAGACCTTATATCAGTCTTCCAGTATTTGAAGAAACTGGGGTTATTTACCCTGGAGAAGAGGAGGCTCAGGGGTGACTTCATTGCTATCTACAACTATCTGAAGGGAGGTTGCAGCCAGGTGGGGGTCTGTCTCTTCTCCCAGGCAGTCAGCAACAGGACAAGGGGACACAGCCTCAAGCTGTGCCAGGGGAGGTATGGACTGGAAATTAGGACAGAGTTTTTCATAAAGAGTGTGATTGGCATTGGAATGGGCTGCCCAGGGAGGTAGTGGAGGCACCATCCCTGGAGGTGTTCAAGAAAAGACTGGATGAGGCACTTGGTGCCATGGTCTAGTTGACTGGCTAGGGTTGGGGGATAGGCTGGATCTTGGAGGTCTCTTCCAACCTGGCTGATTTTACGATTCTAAGAGAATCTGCAGAAGAGCTGGAAAGGGATTTTTCCCAAAGGCATGTAGCAATAGGATACAGGGTAATGGCTTCAAAATGGAAAAAAAATAATTTAGATTAGGAAGGATTAGACATTAGGAAGAAATTGTTCCCCATGAAGGTGCTCAGGTAGGGGAACAGGTTGCCCAGAGAAGCTATTGGAAGTGTTCACACTGAGACTGGATGGGACCTTGTGTAATGTGTAGCAGGAGGTGTCCCTGCTTATTGCAGAGGGGCTGTAACTAGATGATCTTTAAGATCACTCAAACCCAAACCATTCTGTTACTCCATGAACTTATGAGCCTAATATTGCACAGCCAACAAGGAAACGAATACAGAAATGATGTCTCTAAAACTTTACACAAAGGTTACTCAAGACTGAAACATAAATTCAGTCTAACCTACAGCAGACTCTGTCCTGCTGCACTCCACACAAGCTGCAGACTCCAAATAACTGTCTCAAAAGATAGTCCTAAACAGACCCCACTAATGTAAACCCCAGCAAGGGGAGAAAATCTATAATTAATGATCACTGCCCATTTAGCATTTCCCACAAGCAACTCCAGAAAGCTGAAGTCTTGGCAGTTTGAGAGTTATCAGAATCAATTTAATTAGTTGAAAAATGGTTATTCTCAGTATAATGACCACTCTAACTGTTCCTAAGGTACCCAAGGAAACCAGAATTTAAGATCATTCTAAAAGACTTACCTGTTCAGAAAATGATAAGCTCAGTGAATTGCAGGATGACATAGGTATGGTGCAAGATAAAAGGTTATCAAGAAGGATCACAAAACTCTTGATGTTTCATAAAATAAACAAGAACCCAAAACCAGTTATCACAGCAATTACTGTATCTGCATGACTGATGCAGAGTTTCCAAGGTTTTTAAATTATACTCCAAATCACCATGCCATGGCAATTCAGGAAAATTACTCATCTTTTTCCCCATTAACACCCAAAAAGAATGGACTGGAGACAAAATGCCCCACAAGCCAATCACTTCTTTCAATAGATAATGAAGGACACAGGAATTATTCAGGGTTCTAATGAGACTCTCTACAAAAAGCAACAACAACAATCCTGAGGCAAAATCTCACCAATTAGGAGACTTTTTATCTTGCCTCATGTTTAACTTAGAAACCTTTGCATCCCCACAGTCTACAAGAGAAAAAAAAATATTCTTTACATAGCAGGTTTCAAAGATTGCCTAACAATCAATATTTGGGAAGAGCTACATGAGAAATTTCCCTTGTGATTTAGCAATGACTATGATTCCCCAAGGTCTGTGTTACTGACATTGCTGCAAATGTAGTGCAAGCAATGAAAAATGGAAGCTGCACGTACCACGCTTTCCCTGTTGCCTTTACTCAAGTCATAACTCACTCTTGCATATACTGTAATTTAACCTGTGGAGATCCCAGAGGGTGCTGTGTAAACACAGTGTGAAAACTTCATCTGATCATTAGAACAATACAGCATATTTTGCAGATTATTGAACGTTTTCTAGATCGGTCAGCTGAACTTTCTTGAACTAAGTAGGGCTTTACCTGATTCATAAATGAAGTTTTCCTATTAGGCAGATTACCAGAGTACACTGACACCTAAAATGAGCCAATAGCTGAGAAACAAAAGCTATATATGTCAAATGCATGCACATTTTCTGACAGACCTTAATCTCTCCCTTTGCATGTCCCTTAAGGTGCCGTGAGCCACTTATAAAATACACCACTGTCAGTTATAAATATGGAGCTGGGCAGCTGCTAAGTTACCCCTTGAAGAAAAACTTGATCTTTGGGTAAAGACCAAAGACTCTCTCTCACAAACACTCAGCTGAAGTCTGGCACATCTTCAGGTCTGATACCCACCACTCAAATTGTTAGCAGGTATTAGCTGTCACATTGCATTAGTCCCTCATCATGCTATCTTGCCTCATGCCAGCATATAATGTGATTTAATGGAACATGACATATGTGATCTGACATGATGTGATGTGACAGCCACCATTTAAAGGGGAACACACCTATTTTCAAATCAGATGTCCATTATCAATTAAAGCTGCTCTGGTGATGGTCAGACATTTATATGTCGAGCCCAAGCAAAACTAACCGGCATGTGTTGCCGGCGCTACTGAACTGATGAGCTGGGAATCTGCCAGCTACCCAAATTATCCTTGGGTAATTTGACAGATCTGTAATATAAGCTCTGTGTATCAGTTGCATGTCATATTTGCTCAGCACTACTGAAGGCATGCTTTTGCCATTTTTCTTCTTCATCCATCATCATTAAAATCACCTAAAATGCTGATTACCAAGCTGTAACGTCAGTTCTGTTACTATCAGCTGCTGAGCTTGGTACATGAAATAAAAAGAGGACAAAGAATGTGATTCTGTAGAAGCAGTGAACAAACTGCTGAGAGTGTTGCAAAAATGGTCATTTAACTGACCAGATACAATGTGGAACTAATACAAAAGTTAGTAAGAGTAGCATATAGCGTGAGCAATAAAACCTTTTGGTACCCACTTCTGCTCAATGATTTTTTCCCCCTCAGCAGCGAAAAGGCATTAAGTGCCTCATGCTTAAAACCAAAAAAGATTTGCATAGGTGCACTGAGATTGTCATAAATCTGTTGTAGGCAACAGGCTGTGTAATATATGCATTATTCAGAAGGAGAGAGATTGTAGATGAGTTTAGCATGTAAGTGAAATTCAGACACTGTAGTGCAGAAGCTTTACAACGCATCAAGAATGAATATTATCCTCATGTAGATTAAGTATTGATTCTTCATCATTCTATAGATTAGCCATTAATATTCATGCAAACCCTCTGGGCTGGTCACCTTGCAAGAATGCACAGAGCAGTGGAGGCTCAGCCCTGTTTTACGTCTGCGCTTCTGCACTGGAGCAAGCTCTGTGCGCCACAGCAACATGGCTTCCTGCGAGTCAGATGCCTGCAGTTGCTGCTCAGTTGACTGTTTCTGATGATCTGGCTGCTGCTGCAAGAAAAAAAGGGTAAAGCTGCTGCCTCTAGATTTCCCAGTGCAAAAATTGCACTTCAAGGCCGGATGGCAGCTTGAAGGTCACACACGCTGACGCCTCGCATGCCAGAGACAGGAAGCCTAATTTTAGCCCACAAGAAACTAGAGTGCTGATTAGAAAAAATGAGATTCTATAATGCTTCAAAAGCTTTACAAGGGGAAATTATTCTTAGCACGAGATATCCCATCGTACGCAATGCTTCAAGGATGTTGAAAGAAAAGGTTTCCATAATAAGTGGTGGAAATGAATGAAAAGTAATTACACAATTGTCTAAAAGAGTGAATCTTGAAAGAAACGGTGGATATAATAGGATTATACAGTGATTCTTTACCTTATGATCATCCAGCCTCCTAGAATAATAGGGAAATAAGTAGCAAGCTATGGATTAAAGACATGGGAAATATGTACAGCTTTATTTCCTGGCATATGATTCTATGAAATAGTAGTCTCTATGAAAATCTGAAACATGAAAATTTATAACTGTACCACCTTTTCCTTCACAAAACACACACAGAGCCACTACAATGGCTCCCACATGGGACTCTCTTAATAGAAAGCCTGCTCTCACCTAACTGTCAGGCATGAGCAGAGAGGCTGTGTGGTGTCTGCTCAGGATGTTCTGCAAAGTGCCAGAGGTTGTTTCACGAATTGGAGCCTGGTGCCTTAAGAAAGCAAAGTTATTATGTTAGGAGAAGTTGTTTAGTAGGCAATCCATTCATCCATGATAACACGTAATTTCCCTTTCTTCCCTTTTTGGTCCATGTCATGCTTGCAGAGTATGTTGCACTGCCTTTCTTTCCCCCTACTCACTTTTAAAAGCGTACTTAAGAAAACTTGGTGGCCAGAAGAGACTGTCAGATAGAGAAGGCTCATTACCAGCTCCTTACCACTGCTGAATCATACTGGGAATCTCCAGCTAGGCAAACTCTACACTCACATACACTGGCTACATACAACAGTGTACCACTGACACACTGCACATGATGAGAACCAAAGATCAAGGTTTTTCTTTCTACATTGTCATGGAAGATACATGTCCTGGCTTGCCCAGGCATGATTCTGGGGTTCCCTTCCCTCTGCTGGAGAAGCAAAGCAGAGCACAGGGAGAAGACAAAAGGCTTAGAGACACACACTTCATTTTATATGGAGTTCTTGAAAATGGATGGCCAACAAGCATAGTAGAAGCAGCAAAGAGAAATCAGCGTTGATTTGTTTCGGGGTTATATTGCCCTACTTTGCACCTTCAGGCATGGTTTTAATTTGATTATAATGTTATCTTTACCACTGGGGAGCTTCTGTTCCTCAGCCATATTTTGAAAGTTCACATCAAGGTCAGAAATTTCATTCTGGACTCAGAGTTCACATTCTTAGTCCAAAGTGCCAAGTACTTTTGTTTGGGTTTTAGCATATAGAGTAGGCAATTCCTCAAATTCAGGTAAATCCAGAAAACATTTAGGAACATGATGCAAAGCAGTACTGAACAAGATCAAAAACCCTTCTAGTACGGCAGTCTGTCTCCAGCAGTGGCAATGCATAAATAGGGAAAAGTATTAGAACAAGTATAAATTATATTTCCCCACGCTTCAACTTAGGGACTTCCTGAACCAGATATAATATCTACCAGTTCAGATAAACTTCAGTGAATTTCTCCTCCATGAACTTGCCCAGTCTCCCTTTAGACCAATACAAAATTTTAGCATCCATCATTCTTTTGGCAAGATCAACTACCCACTCCATGAAATACATGTCTTTTTATTTGTTTTGAATCAAGCTCCTCCTACCTTCATTTGATTTCCCCTGGCCCTCAGACAAAATACTGTGAAGAGAACGCAAACAACAGAGCCTTACCTGTACTCCATATGATTCGATAGACTACTACCACAGCCTCCATCAGGCCTCTCTTTTCCAGACTTCATTTATTTAATAATTTCTAACACAGAAACTCTTCCACTCTTTACTTATCTTTTTAGAACTTCTATGAAGCCCTTTTAAGTTCTATTACAGCATCCTGGAGACTGATGGGGGGGCTGAAGGGGTGGTACGAGTTTCTCATTTGTTGACATGCTTGAACATTTCCAGAGAAGGGCAACAAGGCTGCTGAGGGACCCAGAGCGCAACCTACAAGGAGAGGCTGAGGGAGCTGGGGTTGCTCAGCCTGGAGAAGAGGAGGCTCAGGGCAGAACTCATTGCTCTCTACAACTACCTGAAAGGAGGTTCTAGCCAAGCAGGGTTGGTCTCTTCTCCTAGGCACCCAGTGACAGAACAAGAGGACAGTCTCAAACTGTGCAAGGGCAGGGTTAGGCTGGATGTTAGGAGAAAGTTCTTCACAGAAAGAGTGATTGCCCATTGGAATGGGCTGCCCAGGGAGGTGGTGGAGTCAACATTGCTGGAAACATTTAAGAGGAGGCTGGAAGAGGCACTTAGTTCCATGGTTTAGTTAATTCAAAGGGTTAAGTGATAGGTTGGACTTGATCTTAGAGGTCTTTTCCAACCTGGTTAATTCTGTGATTCGTTGTCTAGGTGTAGGCAGATCATGGATTTCCATGTAATACTATAATGACAGTCTCCATTTTCTTATCTTTCCTTTTCTTGTTTTTCTGATGATTGATTTGCTTTCTAATCATTATTGAACATTGAACTGACAGACTCTCAGGCTTATGTGCTGCAACTGGAATACCTCACTCCAGAACACTCAGGACAAGATCAGAAGACATCATCACAGGTATATAAAATTAGAACTGGTTTTTTTTTCCTTTGATGTGCATCACTTGACATTTAGCTGTATGGAATTCATCTGCTATTTTATTCTGAAGTCACTCACTGTATCTGTTTTTCATTCATCAAACAAAACAAGGCAGATTACTTCTGCCTATCAGCATCCTCTAGACATTTTTTGAAGCAGGCTCAGTTTGTCCTATCAGCTCAAGGTGATAGAAATTGCTCTTTCACGTATTAAGGTATTTGTCCCATCTGTCCACAGAGATCCCAACAAGGATCCATTACAGCTCATTTTATAAAAGTAATATCCTTAAGGAGGCTCCACTCTGGTACATCCCCACTTCTGACACTTTTAAATACATCTCACTAAAGCTACTCAAAAAAATCTTACACACGCTCTTAACTCAGCATTGAAATAAAAACACTGGGCAGAAATAGTTCCATTTCTAAACATCCAGCAAAAATTGGAACACAAACCCTATGAGGAGAGGCTGAGGGAGCTGGGGTTGTTTAGCCTAGAGAAGAGGAGGCTCAAGGTGGACCTCATTGCTGTCTACAACTACCTGAAGGGAGGTTGTAGCCAGGTGGGGGGTGGCCTCTTCTCCCAGGTAACCAGCAATAGAACAAGGGGACACAGTCTCAAGTTGTGCCAGGGGAGGTATAGGCTGGATGTTAGGAGGAAGTTCTTGACAGAGTGAGTGATTGGCATTGGAATGGGCTGCCCAGGGAGGTGGTGGAGGCACTGTACCTGGAGGTGTTCAAGAAAAGACTGGATGAGGCACTTAGTGCCATGGTCTAGTTGACTGGCTAGGGCTGGGGGATAGGTTGGCCTGGATGATCTTGGAAGTCTTTTCCAACCTGGTTGATTCTATTCTAGTTGCCAGTCAAAATCAGGCAGAATTCTAGGGGACCCTAGCCTATCTACCACCTCCACAGATCAGTCTTGCTTTTTTGCTACTAGTTCACAGCACTGGTCCCTCCCAGGTCAGCAGGAATCTGAGATTTCCTAGCACTCACATATTTCAGTGTCCTTTCAACCACGTGCCAGTTGAAGGTCTTCTGACAGCCTCTTTGGCTGCTGTGGAGCCAAGGGTCTTGGAAACACTGGCTACTGAAGAAAAATGCTGACAATTCTTCTCAGGGTTTTGGGGGGGGGGGGGGTCAATTTATTTCAAGAAACAGTTCCAGCAGACTGATGAGTCGTGCTCATCTTATTTATTAGTGGAGGACAACTAACCTGAACTATGTTACTTTATGCCTGCAGGTACAAAGAGTTCCCAAAGCTTTCCTGCATAGTTCTTATTTTCTCTCTGGAAAATGCTTGATTGTCTTTGAAAAGGAAAACAATGTCAGACTTTTACTGAATGTAAATATTTGAATTGTATGGGTTTGCTTGTTTGGGGTTAGTTTGTTTTAATTTTTGGTGGGGTTTTTTTTTTTTTTTTGTGGATTTTTTTGTTTTATTTTTGGTCTCAGTATGAGTCAAAAAAACCAAACCTTGGAAACCTTTTACAGAACTAGATTTTTGCATAATTTCTACCATGCAATATCTGTGCATGAGAAAAGAATCTATTTGCTTCGATTCCTCCTATCTTCACATGATGTTTTTCCTTTGGTTTCACAGATATTAAAGGTGTGCATTATTTAGTAAATCACATAATTAGGAGGATATCTAAAAACAAACTCATAAAGTTGTCAATAAACAAAATAAAGACCAGATTTATTTCAGCAGACCAATAACTTCTTTATGTGTTCGTACTGAGAACTATTTCTTCTAAGGAAAAATATTACTATCCATATACACCTTTCAATTCCCTAATGAATTCTTTCACTGCTGTATGAAGAATTTTGCACTTGAATAATCAGCTGCTTGATGGCTTCCTATGAAACAATTAAAGTAACAATGCAAACATGGTTTAGCTTCCCATAATAAGAGAATGGGGGGGAACCCACACAAATGAACAGCAAACAAACAAAAACAAACAAAAAAACCCCCAGTACCCCAGCCCCCCTCCCAAAACCAAACAAAAAAACCACCACAAAGGGAAACATCACAAATGCCAATATTCCTAGAACTTATTTTAGTTCCAAACTGCCTAGCACATTTTTTGCCCAAAAAACTTCATCTATATTGGAATTTCAAAGCACCTGTTTTCAGAGGAGCATCTATTTTCTGCTGCTATTTAAAAATATTCAAGTGGACCTATTTTTACATCTGAGAACTGCAAGGAGAGAAACCTACACTATAAGCTTTCACGTGAGTCCCATATAGAACTTTTCTCATAGGTCTGACATCCTTTCCTTGCGATTCTAATTCACACAGTTGATCTTTACACCCACTCATCTAAAAGGGTAACTTGAATGATGAAGGGTTGCAGTGTAGGCTTATTGCATTTCAAATTTCAAGTCCAAAAGGGAAAGAAAGAAAAGAAAAACAAAACAAAACAAACCCCACACCAAATAATGTTGGCAACATCATTACAGTATCTGTTCTTAAAATAGAAAAGGAAGAATATCACAGTATCACAGTATTATCAGGGTTGGAAGAGACCTCACAGATCATCAAGTCCAACCCTTTACCACAGAGCTCAAGGCTAGACCATGGCACCAAGTGCCACGTCCAATCCTGCCATGAACAGCTCCAGGGACAGCGACTCCATCACCTCCCCGGGCAGCCCATTCCAGTGCCCAATGACTCTCTCAGTGAAGAACTTTCTCCTCACCTCCAGCCTAAATCTCCCCTGGCGCAGCCTGAGGCTGTGTCCTCTCGTTCTGGTGCTGGCCACCTGAGAGAAGAGAGCAACCTCCTCCTGGCCACAACCACCCCTCAGGTAGTTGTAGACAGCAATGAGGTCACCCCTGAGAATATGCTCCAGCTACTCTTGGACTATACAAACCAGTAACTGCAAAGATCATGAAATTATTCTTCTAGTACAGGAAAAAAAATCTGAATAGTTTTATGACAGAAGAATTCCTGTGTGATTTTTTTTCCAGAAAACAAAATATAACCATTTTAACCCACAGATTAAAGTGCCTTTCTCTTTCCATTATATAAATCCTACACCAGATTAGAAGACAGAACCCTATCCCTGTCTCCATTATGACATGAAATAAAACAGTTTTTATACTATATTGACAGAAATCTTCATCTCCAGGGGCCTGCATTTGCTCTTACTGAAGTTAATGCAAAAAAATCTAATTGGTTTCGATGACAGCAGGATATAGTCTGAGGATCCATTCATGAGCCTTTCTGGAGGAAGAGCAGAAAGCATTTATGACCATTATCCTCTCTCTCTGACCACTTATCCCTTCTTTTTGTTTTGCACCATATTTCAAGATTTTAATAGCAAAACCATCATTGATGGTGCTAGGAAGAAACTGGCATGTGAGAAATGCACTGTTTGGGCACATGTGAATGACATCAAACTGCCAGCTCTCAGAGACCACCAGCTGGATAGGCTCCTGCTCTGTTCCACAGTATCAACTTCTTTGTTGGATACTGCTCACTTTCTGAAAAGATGTAGAGAATTGCATGTGGGTTTTGCATGATAAATAAAGTTAACTTTTTTATATATGAACCTGAAGATACAAAATATTAGATGAACTGGGTTAGAGCCTCATGGGAGGAAGTACAGAAAGACAAATTTATAAGATAAATAAATACTCCCAGGATACTGAACTCAAATCAGTTGCAGCATTCTCCTTCTGTGGAGACTTTCAAGGTCTTTCTGGGTGTGTTCCCTTGTGACCTGTCCTAGATTGTATGCTCCTGCTCTGCCAAAGGGCTTGGACTCAATGATCTTTTCAGGTCCCTTCCAACCCCTAACATCCTGTGATCCTCTCTTACTCCATCACAAAACCAGTTTTGTTCATTTCCAATCTTTCAAATAAGTACCTGTGAAAGACCGTATGGTCATGTGCACTTCCAGTGAAAATCTACAAGAGTATTTTCTGCTGCATTTCTAGAACATAGATTTTTGCAAAATCAGGGTCAAACTAGGTGCTTGCCTTTGACTGAAGCTGCAAACACTGAGTAATTCTCATATTCTCAAAAAGCCAATTCTAAATGGCCTTTAAAATTCTGTGGGCATTTCAAAGGCATATGAAAGAGAAGTTCTGATTCTTAATTGTATTTAACATCATTCAGACACAGCAAATATTTTTGCACATACATGAATCTAAGACTCCCTGCATGTTGAACTCATTAAAATTAGTACCACAGGCCAGAACAAAGCTGGAGCAAGGCTGAGTGTGTGCACATCGTATGGAAACAGGAGAGGGCGAAGCATGAAAAAGGTAAAACTGTTTTCAGCACAAGTAATGTCATATAAAAATATCCTGCTTCTACTTTATTTTTTTTTTTCCTCTGGGGATGATTTTCATTATTTCCCTTTTTTTCAATATACATGAAACAAAGCAGAAAGTATGACCAAAAAAATTGTGAAAGAGTTTAGTGAGGAAAATTTTAAAAGGCAAGAACAACGGCTTATGGACAGACAGGAATGGGAAATCTCAGCCGGTGTTCACAAACAGAATGACAGAAAAGGTCAGAATTCACACAGCTCACATTAATATTGCAAATCCACATCTTCAGAAACGGGGGGGAAATTGAAATTAATTCATTGTTTGATAGTTTCCATACCCTCAAATCTTCTCGGCAATCAAATCTAAAACTAGTACAAGGTGACTATCTCAAGTATCTTTCTAAAAGAAGCTGACTGCACAGAAGGATTTTTTGATTACTTTGTTCACTGAAATCAAATGTCTCCATACTGCTAGAAAAAGTATTTCCCTAAGTAAAGCCCAGTTGCAATCTAGTTACATACTAATAATTCACAGCTCTCCTCTCAGGCATATTATTTACATTATGGATTTATTATTGTCTTCTGTTATGTTGACACCAAATAATCTTTTATCTCCCTTTATGTTAAAGGAGTGCAAGCATCTTTTGTTCAGTAAATAATTCAAAGACATATAAATATTTTAAGAACAATAAGCAGTATATTTTGGAGCAGTGGAAGAGAAGTGAAATTAGTTATTTGTAGCTGAGATCTTGATTGCAGCAGCATAATTGTTTTTCAGTTTTCATTATCCCACAGTGAACCAAATTCCTCCCTTTACTTTCAGATGCTGAATATTTAGTTTCATCTGCAACAGTAATTTTTATGAAGAAACACAGAAGCACTCAAGCATGAGCTTCCAATGCTTTCAAAATTCCTGTGATAAACAGAAAGGAGTTCACTTATAACAATTTGTTTGTCCTGCATACATCTTTTTTAAGTATGGTATGATAATCTTTCTCATAAAAATAGTGTTTATGGGTTTGTAGACACAACTTCACAGAGTACCTGAATATAATTAACTAGTGAGAAAGTTTTCAGTCAAGAGGAATTTTTTTCTATATCAGACTGCAATAACAAAGAAAATTTCTTATTCTTTTTATATTCTCATAGAAACCATAGCTGAAATGATAGATCAAAACTGACTCACAGTCAAAAGTAATAGAACTTTAGAAAGCTGAATAATGTGCAGACACAGCAAAAATTCATTTGGGAATCACTTATTGCTAGTTATTTCTCTATGATCTGAAGCTGGCCCTCAGATCTGCAATGCAGATCTTCAAAATCTGGAATAAGACAGACTACAAGGCCTGGCAGGAGCTCTACATTAATATCATCAATCCATTCGCACATTGTCTTCCTTCCCTTAAAAGATTAGCACAAAATCATGCATCCCTTTCTCTTCTCAGGGCTGGGCAGACCTGGTCTAAAACATGTGAAAAAAGCAAATCTGGAGCCTCTATGCAATAGTGAAGTTAAGGCACAGTAGATACAAAGAACAAAAAGTTTCATATAAAGATCAAAGGATCACAGGACGTTAGGGGTGGGAAGTGACCCAAAGAGATCATCAAGTCCAACCCCCCTGCCTGAGCAGGACCATACAATCTAGCTCGGGTCACAGAGGAACGCATATGAAGACGTAGACAGCTTTGGTTCATTGCTTACAGCACAAACAATAACCCATCTCTGAGCAGTCAACCCCTGTCACTGTCTCTCAATTTAAGGTTATTCTGTAACAGAGCACTTGGCTGCAGTTCTTCAACATGACTTTGACAGTTGCAAACCTCACTGCTACACACAAGTGGTTAGACCCGCAGAAACCTACAACTTCAATTTAAACTGTGCTTCTAAAAGACAAATACAAAAGCCAGAGAAAAATCTCATCAGACATTTTCTGCTAAAATATTTGCAAATACACTTCTATTGTTTCTTTTTCAGTAATTTATGCACATACCAAAAAAAAATTAAAAAGGCACAACCCATACTTCAGTAAATTGTAAGTGGGGATCTCATCCACCCCACTTCACCACACTACACCACACAATAAATACGAGATTTGGAATTCCAAGAACCTTTGCGAGGTGAAATGGAACCCTTTTGTACAAGTGAGATTGCCAGCAGAGTGGAAGCTAGGGATCAACTTCACTTGACTTCTCTTATAAGATGGCTCCTCCTTTGGAAATAGTCATCCATTTAAAGTGATTTTATAAGTTTTGGGTCAAGTCCCTTTCTCTTTGCCCTGTTGTGCCTTTTCTTGCCTTTCTTCTGAATGCAGCTTGTTATCCTTTGGTGTTTTCCTCTTCCTGTTTGTTTTAGGAGCTGAGGGTTACATAAAAAACTCCCAGAAGCAGACGTTTAGTAGCTGCCCTTGTGACCTTGAAAAAGATCAAGGATAAACTTGGCATAAAACTTCTAAAAGGCAACAGCAACAGAAATTGGAACTATCCCATTAAAAGGGGCAGGGAAAATAAACCCTTCAATCCTCAAAAATATCATAAAGAAAACTGCATTTGCCTACTCCCAAACATAAACAGCAACTGTTTCAGTACTGCAACTACTTTTCCAAGCATATTTATAACCCTGCATGAAAGCAGATTGTAAATCGGTGAATGGATTCATCAGCTGGTAAAAGAAATGAGATTATTGATGTGAGCATTTATCTAATTATCTAATGCACATTTTATCATAGGCATTTTACCATACTTCAATTTCAAATCCAGAACAAAGTATCACAAAACAGCAGTATTCCTCTAGCTCGAGACATCTAAGGAACGACAGCTATTTTTCCCTTCATGCAACACCTCAGCCCTTTGCTTCAAGAACCCAGAAACCTGCAGGCTTTCTAGATTTTGACCAAGTTTCCAACTGAACTCTTTCTCCTGGTTAGTGTACCATCTCTACATCATCACTTTGGGATGGATGTAATGATTCAGATGAGTTTTATTGTGAGTAGAGTGAGAGATGAGGGTCATTACACATGTCACAGGGAAATACCTGGAGAAAATCCCTGTAAGAAATTATCAGTGTAGCCATGGATTTTGTTTAGATTATTCTATGAGGAAAAAACCATGATAACAAGACATCTTAATTGACGGTATCCCATGGACTTTAAAGTGTCAGAGCAATTTAGCCTTTAAAGCACTACATAAAATATTATATCACATCTCTGCCTCAGTAACTTTAATAAACTACACAGCCTTCAGGGACCAGGCTCCTTATAAATTAACTGCCTTCAACTTGCTGCACAAGGGTCTTTATCTCTTGTCAGCTTAATTATGTGTTTAATTTTATTTTTAACATTTTTTAAAATGACCCACACCAAGAGAAGCCTAGATTGTTTAATTAAACAAATGAATATGGTTGTATCTAGTATGATCAAAGCACTAATTTGTCATACTAATGCTTTATACGAAGCTGATAGTTCCATTGTAGTGCTAATACACTACTTTGGTCTAAAGTTTATCAGCTCACCTTTCCAGCAATAATTTAAAGTTTAACTTTGTTCCACCACCCTCTTACAACTAATGGGCTGTAGCCTCTCCCCAGTGTCTCAACAGAAGCTAGATTCTGAGAAAGTATTTAGTGATTTAATGCATTATTGTGTATGCATGTCTGTTCCAAATTCTACACTCTCCTGCAGAAGGGCTCAAGTGAGTGTCTGGGTAGCAGAGCACAGCTGCACAAGACATTTCAGCAGCAAAATTTCTATTCCAAATATGGGACTAAGCCATAAAAGCAGTAGGTGTTACAGACCTACAGCAAAACCTACAAGGAAGACCTCATCCAAGGCTTGAGGTGTTCAAGAACAGCATCACCACTTGCTGGTACCTGGAATGAAACATAGGGTCCAGAGTGAACTCAGAAGGATGGGGAGAGGCCCAAGCCCAGGGGCCAGGGTCTGAGTTCCAAGCTGCACAGCATTAGTCTCCTTTACCGCATTCATTCCTGTGGTCCCCAAACAAATGCTTTCTTATAAAATTCATCAAGAGGAAAAGTAGCACAGGCACAGAATTCACACTCAGCTTGTAGAAGACTTTCTCCCAAATCCTGCCTGTCCAACGACACCTCAATTCACACTCCAAAGCATGTTAATCCCTTAACATACAGGGTAACGTAAGAGGGAGACTCCTCTCTGTTCATTTGGTTGCATGAAGTGGGAGGAAACAAGAAGGACATTTTCTCATCCCTAATCCTCAAGATAATGCTCACCTACAAAAGGACACTGCATCCAACTACATGCTCCCAGGGATACTTTTGCATTTTGCACTAAAACATCATTAAATCAGAACAAAATCACTGGAAATCAGGAAAGCTACTGCTCTGTGCCAACACTGAGTGACAAGTACAGCATTCACTTCATGACAGAATGGTGAGAAGCTCTGATATCTGTGAGGATTATTCTCCCT
Source organism: Pogoniulus pusillus (assembly GCF_015220805.1). Taxonomy (NCBI): domain Eukaryota; kingdom Metazoa; phylum Chordata; class Aves; order Piciformes; family Lybiidae; genus Pogoniulus; species Pogoniulus pusillus. The sequence goes on along the minus strand of NC_087271.1, from coordinate 21,644,275 downwards.
TCTCTTCCAAAATAGCTCTAGATCAGAGACCTTTTTATGCAGAAATAAAAATTGGAATCCTTTTGGATAAAAATGGGAACTGAAGCCAGGTTGTCCACACTCAGAGGAAATACTCTAAGTACTAAGCTGCTGCATAGCAGCAGTGTGGAAGAACAAGAGCAGCACAGAGGTTTTGGGGTTGGAAACAAAGCTATTTACCACACAAATTCAGTATGGTTTCTTACATGCAAGGTTACAATGGAAAGATAACACTCCTGGAGCAATGAATTAGGTACTAAGCCCTTAACTTTAGCTGAATTTAAGTTACCATCTTCCTTTGGAAGCTTGGACTTGTCTTTCTTTCAACTAATGTTGTAGTTTTTTTCATGGGCTGATTCATGTCTTGTGCACACCAGGACTGGCAATGTATGGTACATTTTCCTGCTTTAATATGATAATCTTATTTCCTCCTTTCAGGAAACTCCTTAGAAGTAGTAGTCATATAACAAGGTAAAGGAATTTTCATGTATACTGAAAGCCACAAAAACCTTCCTTCACCACAGAAGGTGAAATGTCTTGCAAAACAATCAACTAATAAGCACAAGCTGTTCTCCTACTCAGCCATACAATTTTTCTGGTCAACAGGCTCACCACTTCAAGAAAGCAGAGCAGTGAGAGTGGCCAGTGGTGACAAAATCCTTCATGTCACAGAAATGACAACTATCACTATGGCTAACTCGTACCAGGGCTTTTTCTAAATATGGATTGAAAACTCATGTGAGTGGAAGTCGAATGAACCTTCACTGCCAGGGTGACACTGGGCAGTAGATGGGAACAAAGCATTATGACACAAGTTTGATTGATGATGGCTGCACTGTGCATATGATATGCACAGTAACTTCACAAAATGATAGAAAGCACAAGGAAAAGTTCGCTTTGAAGGTCAAGGCTGACAGAACTTTTATATACATGAGAAGATGCCAGGGGAAGAGTAATAACTTTTAAGAAAAGTATAATTGCAAGATCTTGTAGAATTTATGGCTTGCTTGGCTAATATGTCTGGCTGGCTGACTGATAGTTCCATTGTGGTAATAATACAATAGTTTAAAGTGAAGTTCAACTGCTACAAAATGTAGAACTTCCACTTTGTTTTACCATTGCTTTTCGGACCCACAACAAATGACTGCCAGTTTTCCCAAATTAGCATTGCAGATGCTAATAAGTTAGAGACAACCACCTTCAACCACTTTTTTGCCACGTGACTCCAAGCACATCAGTTAGCATGTGAAGCCCTTATGGTTTTAAGAACATCATTTGTTCCTCTAGTTTTCATTTTAAACCATCATGTTTTACTCATTACTCTCCACATAAATGAATTACTTTATCAATCATAGAATCAACCAGGTTGGAAGAGACCTCCAAGGTCATCCAGTCCAACCTAACCCCCAGCCCTATCCAGTCAACTAGACCATGGCACCAAGTGCCTCATCCAGTCTCTTCTTGAAGACCTCCAGGGACGATGCCTCCACCACCTCCCTGGGCAGCCCATTCCAATGGGAAATCACTCTGTGAAGAACTTCCTCCTAACATCCAGTCTATACTTTCCCTGGCACAATGACTTCAAAGCAGAAATAGATAATAAAAATTTTATATTATTAATATACCAAAACATTGTTTTATTAGAAGCAAACTGATAGCTCTATAGGGCAGAGGTAGAAGCACTGGAAACTAATGGACTGAACCATCAAATGGGAGAAAATAATTGATTTTAAAAGGTACTACACTAGTTTCTGGCTAGCTGCAAAACTAGCTGAAGTAAAGATGTGACTTACAGCACCTTCTCTTCCAGCTTCTTGAATCTATATTAAGACCAGCTTTCAGGTTTTGAAAATGTGAATGTTTGGACTCTGAGATACTCTTCTGAATGTTATGTGAATTCTGGCCAGATTGCAAACACAAAAAAATCACAATTTGTTTATCTCTGTACAAGCTGCTTGAAATCTCAGCTAAGTTCCCCAAAGAATCGTGTTCTCATTTGTGGAAGAGTCATTGTCTTTTCCTCTTAGGTTCAGTTACTGGTATGAAAAATAAGACAGAAGCTTTTCTTCCTGTGCTCCTAATTTCTCTTATCTGCCATGATGAAACACTGTAGAGGAGGACTTCTTTTGAAGGAAAAAGACAGGAGCTGCACCTAAGGAATTAAAGAAGGAAAAAGCAAAACAGACCAACTAGCCAAGAAAGAGCTTAAAGATAGATTTTTACTAATGGCTTGTTCACTCCACCATGGAACAGCAGAATTAGATTTAGTGGCTGTACACCTTAGCAGTTTCAGTCCTTCGAATTTCAGCCACCTTAGAGATGGGTAACCATATAGCCCACAATCCCTGTCCCAGAGGAGGTGCACTGTTTGCCAAATGAAAGTGCCTCTAGTCTGCTTATGAGCCATATACAAATCAAAAGTCTGGTATTAGGCCTGCACACAACAGGGCGTCCCAATCAAGAATGTCCAAAATCCTTAATCACATCACCACAGCATTTGCATGGAGATGATTATGGTGCCTTAATAAGTTTTTTTAATAGGTTGATGTGTACTTATATTTTTATATATGCACATACACAGTCCATTAGATTAAATAACTATTCCATATCTATTGCACAGGTGTAAAGCAATCCTCACCTACTGTAGCTGGTTGAAAATGGCATATTATAAATTGCATTTGCTTTTATAAATCAAAGTAATCATACTCCCAGTCCAGCACTGCTTTTACTTATAGTGAAGGAATAGATTTCTTATACAATAGTTACAAGCTTTCACAAGTTGAGTGTGTCATGTAGAGTCATCAGATATTTTATTTAAATTGAGAACTCCATCCCAGGTCAGTACCAGTTAAATGTCCATTTTATTTACTCTATGCCTTTCTCATTTGCTGAAAGCTTGGGCAACAGTATACCTTAGGTTAATCCTAACATTTTAATTAGTTCAGAGCTGACAGCTATTTGTACTTTCAGCAATAAATTTTAGAGTCTTTGGAAAGCAGATGAGTCCATAATTTAGGAAAGTCTTCTTACCTGTTTCAGTTCTCTGTGAAAGACAGACGTGCTCATGAGATTAAGCTCTAGGCTGGCAGAGACCCTGTTTTTCCTGGCACATATTTGATTCTGATGTCATATGTTTAAATCCTGACTTACCTATCCTGCTGTTGGCAAGTAGGTAGTGTAAGACATAGACTCATTTGCAGGTAGAACACTCAGAGAAGTGTTCTCTGTTCTTGGTGATACTGGCAGCTTGAGGAATTGATTTGACCTCCCTCGGGCTTTTTTTTTTTGGTCATACATATGCTGATCCAATGCACCTGCCTGTGGAGGTCACTGTGTTTGCAAGCAGAGATTCACCTGGCTTCCTCCTCTCTCACACCTCCGGCTGGTCTACTTCTCTGTATGCGTTTCTAGATCTGTATTACCAATGGTCTTGCTCATCTCAGGCTATCATACAGGCTAGAGTGTATCATTTATGGCAGAAAGAAAACTAGTGCTCACAGACAAGGTTTTATTCAAGGACTGGAATCTGTTTGTCTGTTGCTTTATTCTTTCTTTTAATTCGTGAGGAAGCTGTTTTTTCAAGTAGAGAAAGTGACCCTGGCAGTTTGACAGGGTCAAGGCAGATTTAGCCAGCGACATGAAATTGTGCATCGGTCATCATTGTTCAATATATACTCCAGGGAGTGAAAGTGAAATGAGAACCTCTTCCAGAGTACCTAAACATTTTTTCTCTGTGACTTCAGACACTATACAAACACCTGATTTTTCTTTTTTTCAGGTGTCTTGCAATATTGTGAAGCTATAATACTGAACTTTACAAATCCATTCACTGCTGTACCATCAGATTTGAACCTCACATGGGCTTCCACAAATAAAATAGGAATGCTCTTGCTGTTACAGATGCTGGAAATGACTAGATAATGCATTTCACAGCCATGCCAATGGTTATTTTCTTTCACTCATCATCTTTTGTTCGTTGCCAGTTATTTCAGTTGGCAGATGTGGTTTCACAATCCTCTATAATTTTATCTGCTAGCATTGCATAGCTGAAAGTTCCTCCCAAGAGCATCTTTAGATATTTCTTATGTCCAGTGCAGGTCTGTCTCCCATTAGTTGTCTCCTTATAGAATAATTTCTTCAGTAAATGCCTCTTATCCAACTGTGGAAGGCAATCTCCTTATCTATCTGTGATAGGAAATGCTACCACACATTCACTTTTCGGCTTCTGGCTAGCCTGGCACAAAAACAAAGTGACTGTGCTCCTCCATAAGAGCAAATCTATCCCCACTGCAGATGTTTCTATATTTCTTTTTGTATAATATTCATTTGCATTCCTTCAGGGGTTGACTAGAGAGGATCCTATGGAGGATTTTCCTTCCAAAGGAATAAAAGCAGTAGAATAATGTATAATAATGCTAGATCAGATCAGCTTAGTGGTCAGTAAATGCATCTCTACCTATAAATTAATTTGAAGTATTTTAAGAAATTGTCCAGGTATTTTGGCAATGAGTACACATGAGAAATGCATTACAGATGTTAGAACAGATCCAATATCTCACTCAAAATATTTTTTCCACAAGATATAGGCATTTTCACTCAAATATTTTATTTACCTCCAACCTTATAAACAATCAAACTCTATCTGATCAACATTTAACATCTTCCCCACCACATAGTCAAGGTGTTTGTATTTCACTTCAGCCAGACAGTTGTATTAATAACAAAGTTCAGTCTATGCTGCTAGAAAATATTTTGAAACCCCATGCATACATATACACAACAAGTGAGAATAAATAATTACTGTAAATATAGTTTAAAAGCCTGCTAAAATTTAGACTCTAGTAAAAACTAATTTGATTTCTCAGTTATGTTAGAACCATCACAAAAACTGATCTACAGCAGGTAGTCTCAACTATTCATTCACTTGCATGTTATTAAAGGCAGATATAAAAGTCTAAACCAAGATGCTGTTAAAATTGAAACTTAAAAAAAAAAATCTTCTGAAACTTAATTCTTTGAATATACAATTAGGAGCAGAAAAAAGGATTGGGAGTTTTTTATCTTATGTTTGAATTGGTACCTATTTCTTAATGTAATCTGGATTTCTGGATTCTGGTCTCCTCCTTTGTGTTGCTAGTCATTTTTGCAGAAGGAGAAACACTCATCCATCACATTTTTATATTCATGTTGTGTTATTTTCCACTTTGCTTTCCTCACCTCAACTTCTTATGATCTGGACAAGCTCAAACAATTTCTACTCTCCAAATATTATCCTTCTACCTAACCTAGTTCCTTGAGACTCTTTTAGGGAAACTTTAGATTTGCTCGCTCCATCCCACTCTGTTTCTTGCATCACATGATTAAAACACATTCAGATGAGTTTTCAGTATGTTTCACCTCATAATTGACTGTATCCAGTGGGCTGAGGAAAGATTGTCCCCTGTCAGTACTTATTAGATTCTCTGATTCTTATAGCACTCCTTTTCCCATTCCCAGAATATCATTCAGGAACTAAATCTAAACAAACACTGAACTTCTCATTAAAATAATTTGTAAATTGTACTTAAATTCTTTTCTAAATTAGAGGTGAAAGAAAGAATAAAAAAGAGAACAAAAAAAAAAGCAAAGAAAACAAAGCAAACAAACAAACAAAAAAGAACCTTCACAGAATCTGACCAAGAAGAACATGACTCTAGTTAGAGCTAGAAAAATAGTTTTCTATTCCCAATGATATTTCATTTTTTTTCCTTAAGCAATGTAAAATATTCCCATCATTCCTTGCAAAGTAGACTTAAAAAATTAAGCATTATAAATTTATTTTAACAGACAATGAACAATCACATTTACAAGGCTTTCAAAAAGTTAAAGATAATACCTTCTCCTTAAAAAGCTGGTAGATTCTTTTATATATATGTGTGTGCATGTGTATATACACATATATATATACACACACATATACACACACAAAAACATTCATTAAAAAATCCTGGTTTGCACAAAAAACTTTTTCAAGAAACTTCAACTAAGTCTAGTAGGAAACCTTTCCTGTGAGTTACATCCCTTCATGCAAAGAATGGCTTAAACTGCATCATAATGACTTATTCTGACTATGTCATAATAAAACTAGTTGCCCACTCCAGGGAAGCAGCTGTACTGAACTCTACAGCAGCACAGAGCAATGGGATGTCTCCTGTCAAGCGAATGGAAAGAACAGCTGAGGTACTAACAACATCCAGTCTGGAAAATACAGATATACATCAACATTTGGAAAAGCTACCCATCAGTGATACTACAACAGAGATGAGCAGTACAAGCCAGTTCTCAATCCTCCACTCAACTGGAGCTGTCAAGTGTCCTCTTGTACTTCGCCCACTTAAAACTCTCAAGAATGTTCAACAGTTGGCTGCTGTCAAGTATTTTGCTGAAATCTAAAGGCCTTAAGCAAGAAAGGCTAATAGGATATGCATGGGAATCATGCAAAGTATTGCTAAGGATGTGACAAATCATATGATATGAACAGCTTCAAAGCTCAGCAGCATGTGCCAATCTGTGTCCTGATTACTGATTTACATTTGGAAATATTTCAGAGAGAAGCTTGACTCTAGACAGGATTGAAAGTGAATTATGTTGTGTAAGAGGTACATTTATTTCCATAAGTGACTCTTCAGAGACTTCTGATAATTCCCAGAGGGACCTCCCTCTAATGATTTAACAAAGTGATCAAGGCACCTAGAATTCATGAATGTTATGACACTGCCTCCCTTTCATGTCTGACATCCTAAGGACAAAGAAACTATGAAGGGTTCACGGATGTAACAAAACTGGGAGTTGTTAAAATACATCACTGTAGTGGTAATGATGGCAGTTACAAAGGAAATAGTTAGAACTCAGCAAAACTTCTCATAAAACAAATTATTCTAGAAGAAATACTCCCTAACACCCTTCAGTGTAAACCAATAAGATTTTTCCCACATCTCATCATCTTCTATTACAACTCCACTAATGTAGTAGCATATTAGCTAAACAATTATTGTTTGATATTCAGATCAATGGGGAAGCTTTTACATCAGTTCCTGTACTAGGTGTGGCTTACTATGAAAATTCTTGTGATAGTTTGGGCGTTATCCACTTCCTCACTCTTATGAAATCACCCAGACTAGACTCCACTGAGCTGGAAGTAAGGGAATGAAGCTTTATATTTACAGCTTAGCACAATATACAGTCAGGTATTTACAATATATCACAAATATATACAGCTATATTCAGAAACTACAGAAGTTAAAGGCAATACAGAAACACAACACCCCTCTCAGAAATCAGTCCCCAGGAGGGGCTTCCAACCACCCTTCCACCTTCTTTCTACCTCTCTACCTTATCCCAGACTTTGCCTTATGGTCAAGGTGAGATTGGAGAACGGCAAGGAGGGTTAGAAAGCAGAAGGATTAATTACACAGAAAGCAGGCCAGGGAGAAAGCACAGGCTCCGACAGAGACCCACACACAATGTCCTATCTATGTTTTGTGTTCTTGTTTTTATCATCTCAGCAAACCTATGAGTGAAGTAGACATCAGCATTGTTTCCTTTTCACAGCCTATAATCTAATTCTCTCTAAAATATTCCAGTTAGTGTCAAACTGGCACAATCCTGTAACTTTTGCTAGAACATTTCCAACTACTAAAGAACTCTCCATACATTCATAAAACATCTGAGCCATATAATGAACATGTGAACAGGTGTATATAAAAAGAAACTAATTGGGCAAGAAATCACTATGAAAATAACACAAATAGCATATCAGCCTCTTGTTAAAAAGTAGAGACACACATAAAAATGAAGAAGTGGACTGGGATGCTAAATTTTCTCTGTTGACATAAAAAACTAACTCTTCCCAGAGATTGGCATCTGAGGCCAGTAGATGCCAGGTTTGCCTAATGAATGGTTATGGCAGTTAAGAACAGAGTGACAGGCTGAATGGCGATGGGAATAGAGTGATTCCTGAGTACAATCCACAGCAATAAAATGCATATCTATTTGGGGATGCTATTGTCAGAGTACATAAGAACACTGTGATACTAGCTTTGAAGGACTGAAAACGAAGTATCTTTAAAAAGTTTAAGTACCAAGTAGATGTTTATGACTCCCATATACTGCAATTTATGTCTGCTCACAATCCAGTATTTGTCTAAGATAATAAAGCACTTTTCTGTCATAATTGGAATTGAATCCTAAGCTCCTTTCCCACATCCCTATTACTTAGTAATTCCTAAAATCAAGTTCTCTGACTTCAGTATTCTGTTTCATGTCTTTCCTTTTTGTTGTTGAAGGCAGCTATGTTCACTTGCCCAGTTAAACTGCTTTGGTTGTTGAGAAGCAAAGAATATGTACCAGCCAGTCAGGATATGTTCCCTGGAGGAGCAGGAATTCTCTGAGTACTTATCCTATTAATTGGTCATTCACATACGTATAGGAAATACCAATTAAATATGCACTCAGCTATATATCATTTGTTTGCAATATAGGGTTCGTGTAGCGAACTCAGATGAAGTCTATGGAAAGCACTGGCAGTGACCTCTTCTAGAGCATCTCAGGATTTTGCTCTGAAACTATAAGATCCAAGGGGCAGTTGCTAAGGAATGACACCAATAAATACGAACCAAAATGTGTGGTGTCTCTGCTGCCATGGAAATGTTGCCTTGAAAAAAGACTGATCACTTCAGTATATTTCATAAAAATCTTAGAAAGCAAGTTTTATGCCAAGCATCAAAAAAAAAAATTCAAGTTAAACAACAAAAAAGAAAGGAAAAAAAAAGTTGCTTAAGTTTACTAAACATAGAATAATGGAATAAGAATCAGGCAACCATTACAAAATAGATCTTGACTCAAGATATTATAAAATATATATATTTATGTAAATGATTTTCAATGAAGGTGAGGCACTTCTGAGCAGATAAAGAGCCTAGCTGCTGATATTTTATTCATAACTCAATAATGCTGCTGTTTGTATTTTCTCCTCTCTAAGAGAAGGTTATACCTGGGATTGCCAGCAAGGCAAGTAAGAAGCACTTCAAAGTGTTTACATCCAGATTTGCACTTTGTTGAAAGTGTTTGGCATTTAAACATAGTGTTTTGTTAAAGGCCCTTGTTGTGCCCAGGAGACAGATAGGATCTCAGATCATCCTTTTTGTCCTTTTATCTTTTGTAGGACCTTGCACCATTTCCAAACGAGGAGTTTCTAACTTTTCCTCAGTGGACAAAATGCAAACCTTTTTGAAAACAGGGAAAGAACACTGCTTGTCCCTAGCAACCACATCTAAGAACCTATATACCATCTTGACTGCAGCTGTAATTTAGGTGTCTTCATTCTCTTCCCATTTTATCACATCACCATTTTTTCTCCTAAAATTAACAGAAGTGGCTTGCAAAATTTACAGATCTGAGGAAAACATTCTGTTTGGAAGGCACTGTAACAACAGGTATATTTCCAATGTTTTGCCAACTCCTTGGTAGATTATAAACAAACCCATAACGTCAAACACTGCAAGCAATTCTCAGCGACAACTTGGTAACCTCTGTCTAAAATTTGATTGCTGTCTTTGGTACATTGATTTAGCAATGAAAGTAATAACGAAAACATAATTTTAAACTTCCTTGCAGGAGTGTTGCAGAGATACATTTAAGTTCGTGTTTGTGTAGTTTCCCCTGTCTGCTTTAAATTACAAAATACATTATTTAAGGAGAGTGATAACAGCTCTAATTGCAAATAAAAGCAGGGTGTATCATTGAAAAGCGCCCCTGTGAGACGTTACGACTAAAGCCTGTACTATAGGAACAGCACATAAAACCTGATAGATTATACAGAAAGGCCCAGTGACAGTTTTCATGGTCTGTTCACTCAATATTGCATTTCTGAAGAAAGCATTCTTAGTTAAATTTGCTCAGCAAGGAACAGAAATGCTTACTATTATTTATGTGCATCTTGAAGCTCCTATTAGAAACTAAGGCCTCACCATGCGAGGTGCTGTACAAATAAAAGAGAAGATTTGCACAGCCACAGAGGATTATGTGAATACTGTAGATATGCTCTGATTACATTTGTATTGCAATTTTTATTTAAACATTTTTCAGTTCTGCCACTTCCTGCCTACTACCATCTACTAATATCCTTCTGCGTTCACTGTTTGTACCATAGAAGCTCACACTGACATGCAGTGCTTGACCTCTCCAATGCTGCACTTTTTCTGCAGGAAGACTAGCGTGGGGGGGTTGTCTCCTATTTAGCTCTGACACCAATACAGAAATGTTGCAAACGATATTTTTTTTCCCTACTCTTCAGAAAGGGATTCTAGAGTACACACTCCTGAGATTAAATGCTGCAAAACCTGGCTGATTTTGAGTTTATTGGTATTAATATCACAGAATGGGAGAATCACAGAGTGTTAGAGGTTGGAAGGGACCTCCAGAGATCAAGTCTAACTCCTCTGCCAGCATAAGCAAAACATGAACAATGGGACTAGAGCTCATTTATCATGCAGATAATGCTGCCTAATAGAGAACCTACTTTAGCCTCCATTCATTTTTTCTATCTGATGTATACAGAAGTCCAGGACAGTTTTAGCCTATTAAATGTCCTGTTTCTATCTAAAAGCTTTAAACTCAAACTTTCAAAATGTATGATGAAGTATGCAGTGTTCTGAATATATCTCCCAACTAGTGTGACTGGTGTCTTCTGTCTTAGCTGTCTCTCACTTACAAAGCACAAAAATATAACTAGTGTATCAGTCAACACTCAACAGTACATTCTTTATGTTCATGCAATTTATCTCCAATTTGTCAAAGCTGCTGTCAAATCGCCTATCAGTACACGGTGCCTTATTCTGGGTTTGTCCACTGATATGAAAGCCTTGAAACCAGGCAGATGGTTTTGTGAAGTAAAGATTGTTTAGCCTCAAGCAAGAAGCTTATAGATTAAAAGAAAGGTTAATTCAAAAATAATTCAAGGTAAAGATAAAAATTTGACAGATGTGATCAGTTCTTTCACCAATCTCTTTTTCCATCGTGTCACCATAGTATTTATGTATTCGAGATCACACCTACATGAAAGTGCACAAAATTTATCAAGGGAGTGAGGATCTGAAATTAATTTCTAATCAGCAAAGGATATCCTGGCAATATATCTAGTCTAAATTCCCTTAGCCCAAAGGCCAGGAATAACCTCAGCAGCTCTGCTTCCCAAGTCCTGAGAGCAGATATTGTCAAGATTTTGTGGTATAGATTATCTGGTTTGGCAGTATCACGTTCCCCTTGTGTGGAATGTCAGTGTAGGTTTGTGAAATGATCTTTAAAAAGAAAGCTAAGTTTTAGAAAAATGTTATCTTCTAATGGAATGTAATCAAGATATTGCAGAGGAAACTACAGTGACTCCTGGTTTCAAAAGGGTAGTGAACAGAATAATGTCCTTTTCATCTGCTTGTTTTATGGTAAAAGGTTCTACGTAATTAAACAAAAAAACCCACTTGCAAGATGTCTTGTGTCTGCCTTTTGGGGGGGAGAAGAGATTTGATATTCACAGAGTAACAAAGCACAATATTGTTCTAAATTTACCAACTGTGTCCCACTTGTGCCCAAGAAGCAATATAAACATGCACAATTTTAAGGCATTTTTTAAAACTAAAATAAGACCTCATTTAAGAGCATGGTGACTTGATTCAAATAAGTATCCAGATCTGGCAGTTAATTAGAGGACCATCGCACAAGAAGAGACTGCATTTTGATCCGTGGTAGATATTATTAAGATAACTGCAGCTTGGATGCCCAAGACAGATAAAAATCCTCTACTTCTTGTGGTTGTATGGCTTGTATTTGTCTTCAATTCAGCCTTTTCCCATGGTGTTTTGGCTTTATTTTGGAAGTGTTCGATATGTCTACAGTTCTAGTTTAGAACTGTCTCAAACCAAGCAACACTTCAAAACAAGACAAACCATGACATATGTTCTTTGTGATTATGGCTCGTATTTAACTACAACAGTTTTAAACACAGCAAACCCAAAGTTTTCATACTGTTTTGCTTCAGGAAAAGGAGAAAACTTGTATCATATCCTTTATCCTGCAAACAGTTAAGACCTATGTTTTTAGGACTCCTGAGCAGGATTCTTCCCAACTTTGCGATGCCTACAAGGGTTAGCCATAGTCTATGTTGTCACAGCAGCTTGTATGTAAAAACTGCAGCTAAGGTAAGACTGTTTGCCCAATAGTTTTTGTGTTAGCATCCAGTCCCTGCCAGCTTGCAGAGAGCAAGGGTTAAAGACAGGCAGGAAACTTGTTCTGGATTTTGCTCAAGTCACCAAGCTCTAAGATCTTACACCTAAAACTCAAGAATACCTACTGAAAAGAAACATACTCAGAGGAACCGAGCCTAGCCTAGCCTTCAGTCTGGCGAGGAGAAGGCTCCGAGGTGACCTTATTGGGACCTTTCAGTATCATAAGGAGGCCTACAAGAAAGGTGGGGAGGGACTTTTTAGGATGCCAGGTAGTGCTAGCACTGGGGGGAACCCAACAAAGCTAGAAATGGGTAGACTCAAAATTGAATATTGGAAAGAAGTTCTTCAGCATCAGGATGGCAAGATCCTGGAACAGAGGTTGCCCAAGGAGGTAGTGGAAAAAATACCTCCAGGAATGGGGCAAGGCCAGGCTGGATGAGGCTCTAGACAGCCTGATGTAGTGTGAGGTGTCTCAGCCCATGACAGGAGGGCTGGAAAAAGACAATCCTTGTGGTCTTTTCCTACCCTGACTGATTCTATGATTATTTAAATTCATAAGTGACTATTTTATTGAGTTTCACTACTTTCGCTTTGCAAGCCACAATTTTTAATGCTGAACAAAGCAGTAAGTAAAAACCTTTGCAAATCGGAGCCTCAGAACCAAAACAAGCACAAGACTGCTGCCTTGCTAAACCTGTGAAGGATTTGTAAACCTTCATCCTTACTCCTTCCCTTACTTTCTGACCATGAAACTTATTCTTATTCAGAACAAACTGAAGTTGTTCCACTTGTTTCAGTTTCGTATCACTGTCATACAATTGCCAGGTGACTTCCCCTAATGCAGATTTTGAGACTAGGTCCTACCACTCTGTGCCAGAAGAATTTTGAGCGGCAGTGTTTTCAGAGGTAGCTCCTGCAGTCAGGCATACCTAACAGTAGCTATTCTGAACCAGTCAACATCTGTTTCAGTACTTCTACCTCGTTTTTATCATCCACTCGTCCTCACCACCATTCCTGTTTTCTTCTGCTATCATTTTATACAATATTTTCCCCAATTTTACTTTTACAAATATTGTTCTGACAGATTATAAGTGAACATATGCAACTGGCAGTGTCATTAAGCTGCAATGTTTCATTGAGTTTACCGAGGTTAATGCTCAAGGTTTAACGCAACAGAGCCGTGACTTCTGTAGCTTTAAGAAAGCTGCCCATGCTAACCTTAGCTTTCTCTTTCAGCATGACTTCTAATTTGATCAAACCCTGTAAGTATCTAGTGTGAAACAGATGGTGTGTGTTTGGGAAAGTTTAAAAAGGGAGCATAATATACTCCCTTTGGCGGGCGACTCTGAAATGCATCTGTTCTCTCTGCAGCGAGGCTCTTCTCTCTACTGCAGGCAGGCGCTGTGAAAGCCTCTTCACACAGCTCTGGCTGTGAGCAAGCTGAATCACACTGCTCACAGGACTTGCAAGTCCCAAGTCCCTTTTCAACCAAATATTAATCAAAGTGGCAATTTTTTTTATGAAGGACAAACATTGACAAAATCAGGACCATTTCATTCATGGCCTCAGGACTAAAGGCTAGAAACATGCAAAACACTCTCCCTGAAGAGCACTAAGGAAAAATACATCAGGTTTCCAGCCAGAGATACGCAGCCCAGACAGTAGACAGACAGACCCTGACAAGCAGGGCAAGAAGCAGGTAGGTGTAGCCTCTCCAGGAGTTAGTAACTCCCACCTTGTGACTTCTATCGCATTGTGAGTTCGCAAGATCAGAACTTGAATCACCACCTCTGGAGGCGTTTAAAAGATACAAGGATGTGGTGCTAAGGCGCATGGTTTAGCACTAGATTTGGTAGAGCTGGATAATGGTTAGACTCTATAATCTTAAAGGTCTTTTGCAATCAAAATGATTCTAGGAACAAAACAGAGTCACCAGTCCTCAGACTAAGGGGTAACTCCACACTGAGTGCCTTCAAGTGTGTCACTTCTCACTTTGGGAGCAAGCAGTAATACATCTGAGCATTCCACCTTTAAAACATTGAAGTCTCCACTTCAAACAGTAAGAAAATTTATTATTTCTTAGTTCAAAAAGGTGACCGGACTTGCTCTGGAGCCCAAGGTGGGAATCAAATGGTTTGGTGGGTTAAATCGCCACTCACATTGACATCGATTTGATTTCCTTTGTATCATTAATCATATATATGGCTTTGAAACTTCATCCCACTCTCACAGCATCAGTGCCATAATGGATCAGAACTTGGCTTAGGCTACAGACAGAAATGCAGAAGCCCTTTTTTGGCCAACCAAAGAGGATAGATATATGTATAATGAGTAAGCTTTAACGAAATTACTAGCCAAGAACAGTAAGAACATCTCATCAATAATCACCTTTGTCTTTGAATACTGATGAGTCACAAGTGATACTTTTTGATTATCCAGACAGTGTTTGCTGCACAAACACTGGCTTTATGGAGAGACCGTGCCTGTGATTTCAACTTCACTACCTGAGAAACAATACATGCATCAGGAAATAAAATACAAGGTAGAAGAAGAGACTAACGAACAAGCAAACAAAAAAATAGTGAAGCACTCTGCATCCAGAGTGCTGTTCATCCTGTGCAAAAGGACTTACAGGGTCTATATTCTACTTGTGTAAAGAAATTATTTGGGCCTAGGATTCATCTGTTTTATTCCCAGTATTTGGGGACTTATTTTTGTCAATGATTGCCCATGGGGCAGACAAGACAGATTCATGCATCTGTTCATCAGCTAAGCAACTTCATATGCTGACAATGAAAAATCCTTATTCAGCTAAGTGTTTTAGGCATCTCAGTATAATGTGGCTTTAAAAAGTGAATCCTGATATCCTGTGAGATGGCAAATATATGACTGTATTTTTGAACTCTGCTAGTTCTAGTAACTTATTTTGATATCTGACATTTCACATGGCTCTTTTCATCTCTTACATTTCAACCAAAGGTAGAGGAATTGAAAGTCAAATCTCAGCAGTATTTCAGACCAGTAATAATCTTGTGAAATGACCTCTTTGTTACAGTATCGCACAAGTGCCATCTTTCAAAAAAAAAATCACCTTTTTAGGTCATGTAAAAATTTAATTGAAGTTAATAAAGTGCTTTGAGATTGCCACATTAAGACAAGAAAAACAAACAGTCAATGAAAACATTACTTTTATGTTGAAGTTTATGTTTTATGCTGAAGAATCCATAAACATTAACAGAGGAGGAAAGCTCCACTGTGGAAATTGAGTTCTTTTTTTTTTCTTCAATTTGTAGGATAAAAGGTTAGCCATGAGATGCACAGCTGTCAGACAGAGACACAACTGTGGTGGAGAGTCCCAGAGGTCACAAAGAGGGCTTGAGCATGTCCTGTGTTGTCCAGACATGCTTACCTGCCTGTCTGCATTGCAGCCAGAGGCAGGAAAACAGGACAAAAGAAACCGAAGCAAACTAGTCTGGTTCAGTCTGGTCACATAAGAGGAATCTCATAAGACCTACGCCCCTGTCGTGTGCAAGGTGTATGCGCCCCCCGTTGTGGAGGAGAACAGCCTATGGGTTCTTCCTTTTTTGGGTATATTTGGGTGATTGCCAAAGGTGATTGGGTGATATTGTGGCCAAAAAGACCATTGGCCTTGGCCATTGTCCTATAAAGGGGGTAAACAGGTGAATAAGGTGCTTGCGTGCTTGTTTGTCAGTTCCTCGCTCGCCCGCCCGCCACCTCAGCCAGCCATGCCAGGAGCCAAGCCACATCACAGCCCATGTGGAATTCACCACTGGTCTTCTACTGAATATTTTCCTGCTTATATTTTTGGAACACAGACATTAAGATTGAGGATTAGTGAGTATTCTGAATTCTTTATTCAAGTTGCCAAAAGAATTTGGTTAACCTCACAAGCGGTGAATGAAGCCGCCAGACTCTCTCTCAAAGACATTTCTAAACCCTTTCAAAATTCCATTGTATAGAGACATTCTGTAAAACAGTTCTGCTAACCGCATCCAAGAATTTATGTGGATAGTTGTAAATAAGTTTGGGGGGAATTATCTTTGTATATATTAATAAATTATTTAATAACTTTTACATCGGCCTTGTATTTCTAACTCCAATTCAACTAACCCCCTTCATAACAAAAACCTACAAACCAGCCTTCACAGAAAGCAGTTGCTTGTTCTACAAATACTGTTTCATTCGTTTGAATGATTAATCATTCCACAGGATTACCTTTTTAAAGCATAAAGCAATTAAAAAGCAATAGGACATTCTGGAAAATGGAATTCTGCGCTGCGCACTGTAAACCCCAGGCTCACTTGTTATAAATACTTAAACAGAAAAACATAAACTTTATTATTTAAAGGCAAATAAAGCTACGCTTCCCTCTCAAACTGCAAAGTCCCAAAGGTTTTGTATTCTAAAGTCTTTCCTCTAAAAGACTTTTCCGATGTATTTTCAAAATAGAAATCATCAGGACAAAGGGCTAAGGAGCCCCTATGGAATCAAAGTGTAGGAATTACCTTCCTTTTCTCTCTATTCAGATTTGTTCAGTTATAACACTGTAAAACATCTGGCCACAACTGGGAGGAATCCACTTAGCTAACTTCTTTCTGTACATGACATGTACAAAGTAAGACAAAATTAATTCAGTACTTTCAGATAACTATCTTCAAATACACAAAGACAGGATTTTATCAAACAAGAATATAAAAGCAAATACATGAATCAGTGAGAGCTGAGTTGATTCTTCAGTCATCTGCACTAGCACCAGAAGAACTGCTTATCTTTGACAGCAAAAACAAACTCTAGACAAAGAAAGAAGGTCAAGGGCTGATCATTTAGAGCTGTATCACCTGAACAGGGTCCCCTGAGGGCAAAAGACCCACTAATAGTCTATGTCTCATCTGCTAACTAGCATCACTGTTCCACTTATCTCACATGGCTTGGTGCATAGGCAGGAAAGGTGAGAGGCTTTCATACTATCAGTAGTAGCAGAAGGGCTTGCACTGACTAGTAAGCAAGGACCCAAAACCTAAATCTTCCATGAGGAAAATAAGTTATTAAGATTTTAACTTCTTGCACAAGTAATTTTTAATCTAGTTGCTGCACAAATGCAATCACAGACTTGGAAGATGTACTGCAATCCTCAACAACCAAAGTTCAGTGTGCCACTTCATTCATCATAGATGTTCTTCCATCTACTCAGTGGTCTCTGTTTGGATTCATTAGGATTATGCATATAAGAACCGCAGAGGAGGGCCACGACAATGATCAGAGGACTGAAGCACCTCTCCTATGAGGACAGGCTACAAGAGTTTGGACTCTTCATGTGGAAAAAAGAAGGCTTCCAAAGACTCCTTATAGTGGCCTTCCAGTATCTCAAGGGCACCTACAAGGAAGGCCGGGGAGAGACTATTTACAAGGTCTTGTAATGACAGGAAAAGGGGTAATGAGTTAAACTGGAAGAGGGGAGATTGAAACTACACTGTAGAAAAGGCTTCTTTCCAGTGAGCATAGTGAGACACAGGCACAGGTTGCCCAGGCAGGTTGTGGATGTTCCTTCCCTAGTGTTCAAGGCTAGGTTGGATGAGGCCTTGAGTAATCTGTTCTAGTGGGAGATGTCCCTGCCTATAGCAGGAGGTTGGAACTGGATGATCCTTGAGGTCCCCTCCAACCTAAACCATTCTACGATTCTAAGTGTGATCCCTTATTTGTAATACAAAACAATAACTGTCATACACCTCCAGATGAAATTAGGAACAAACAAGAACTCTATTTTCTGATTAAACATCATATGCAACCCTGATAAAAAAGATCCAGGTAACAAGATCACTATGACATACTGATTAAACTCCACCATTAAAAATGGGTTTTGCATAAAATGAGAGGCATGTAAATATTAGTGTTCTGATGGATATCATGATGAAATTGATAAAGCTTTGATATTTTATTAGAACTACTCTCAAATGTTTATTATTTGCTTGCCACAAAGGAATACTAGTGAACTTGTAAGTGACTGAATCATCTGATCCAGCAGTGGACAATCAAGGATACAATCTTTGAGGGAAATATCCCACTGCTAGTCAAATCCGGCAGAGTAGTATTTCAGACTCAACTTATTGGCAGGTGTAAATGTTTATCACAAACTCTCAGTTATGTGACTGATGTTACTTGTGAATGATGCTAACAAACTTCCTAATCATAGAATCAACCAGGTTGGAAGAGATCTCCAAGACCATCCAGTCCAACCTAGCACCCAGCCCTATCCAGTCAACTAGACCATGGCACTAAGTGCCTCACCCAGTCTTCTCTTGAACACCTCCAGGGATGGTGACTCCACCACCTCCCTGGGCAGCCCATTCCAATGCCAATCACTCTCTCTGTGAGGAACTTCCTCCTAATATCAAGCCCATACCTCCCATGGCACAACTTGAGACTGTGTCCCCTTATTCTGTTGCTGGTTGTCTGGCAGAAGAGACCAGCCCCATCTGGCTACAACCTCCATTCAGGTGGTTCTAAACAGCAATGAGGTCAACCTTCAGCCTCTTCTTTCCAGGCTAAACAGCCTCAGCTCCCTCAGCCTCTCATCATACAGATTCTGTTCCAGGCCACTCACCACTAGTTTTAAACATCAAATGCTCAAAGAATGTACTGGTAAAGCTGCAGCTTCAAATAAAAGACCAAAATGTGTATTTTGCAAAATCTTTCAGCAAAGTTTGTCATTCCAACAGTAATATATAGGCACAATCCGAATAGAATTTGATTTTAATTCCATAAGCAATAGTAATCCACATACAAAGTTTATCAATCCTTGCATAATTCTATGAGTTCCAAAGGAAGACTTTAATTTTGCAAACATATGGCAGAACTGTAAAAATAAAAGCAAATGCCAGATGTAAAAGCTCAATTTTGTATACACTAGCAGCATCCAAAAAAAAAATCATGGAAGCAAGAAAGAAAAAAAAAATCCCCAAAAGAAAAAAAAATAATTTTAAATGTAAAAACATCTAAAGCACACACTAAACCTTTAAATATGGCAGATAATTACATACCATTTGAATGCTGATTATTAATTTAGATTCTTTGATATGTGTGAGCTAAAAATGACTCTGGCATTAAAGCCACAGCTAAACTCAGGTAAATAGATATTCTGTAAAAATAACAGACTTACTATTTGCTTGCTTACAACAGCAGAGGGTGAAGGAAAGACACTGACAGAATGAGCATGCCAGAACGAGCTACACCTAGCACTCAGCAAGTGGACTCCTGCACTGCAGATGGTAGATCTCAAGACCTATGTTACTTCTGATGCAAACCGGCTCCCAAGGACCTGCGCGGAAGGGGACGGGAACTGGAGATGACTTAATTTGAGTTAGGCAATCCAAGCTCCAATTCCTTATTGAAAGCATCAGACTCCAAATTACAAAGCACATACTTTTCAACTAGGGTGAAAAGCATGAAACACATACAGCATACAAGTGATGCTTTTCCTTATCATTTGGTGCATCTAAATATTTGGTGCATCTAAATATTCGGCACATCTAAATATTCAAATATGCATAATCTTCCCTACTTGCGGTTACTGTAAAAGCATTTTTAGTGCACCTAAGTATTGGAATTTGCATATTCCTCCCAATTCCCTCCTGCTTTGTGCACAGCCCCACAGAAGCTGTTTATCAGAAGGCTCAAGGACAAATTCCTCTGAGCTTCTCCACATACAGCGCTGTGGTTGACTGCAGTTCCAATGCACTCAGACCTCACACCCAAGGCTTCATTGTACATGCTTCTAGGGGCCTGTGCCCCCCGTTTTCCAGCCAGTTCCCAACAGACCTGCATGCTCTGCAGCCAGGGAACCCAAACACAGTCAGTCAGAACAAGATGGAAAATGCTCTTTCTGCCCACAATAACTGAGGCTGTCAGCAACCTATCTTGTGACAACACCTTCAACGCTTACCCTAAGATACATCTCCTTCTGGTGGGAAAGACCCGTAAAAGAAAGAAAGAAAGAACAATAAGCTGCTGATTGAGTTGTTCAGCCAAAAATCAGCATTCAGTTGTTGCTTTCCTGGTTTGGGCCTATGGACCTTCTGACTAAAAATGTTTCCTTGATTCATTTAGTCAGGTTTCCAGAAATTTGAGGTACTGCATTATCCATATCGTTACATAATTATCTCAACCAAAAAACAAGGTAGAATTATCTCCCCTGTTATTGGAAGGCTGTTTTAAAACCTCTCTCCTCCAGTATTAAAAACACCTTCTAATTTCCAGCCGAAACTCATTCATTGACACTGTCACCCATTGGAATTTAGTTTTAGTCCATCCTACAATAGATTTATAGAGTACATTTTACCCTTTCTCAGACTTCACTTTACTGGAGAAAACAGAACTCTTCTGATATGATTGTTTTCTTCTCTGACCTTCTCTGCATCTATGCCAAGGGTAATCACCTTTTATGAAAATATATAGTAAAAATGTACTCTACAGAGAATCCTTTGGGTTTAGTGTACACATAGCATAGCCTAGCTCAGCTTGGAGAATTACATTTTTTAGCACACAGAACAGAAAGACAAGGCATCTGTGGACAGTATTATACTATTTGTATGAGTAATTCCTAGTCAATAATCTACTTCCTTCAGTGGGTATAGTGAATAATAGTTCCAAAGAATGAGACAACCATCTGAGCTATAAAAGCTAAGCAGCATGGAAGCGTACAGAATGAGATTTTGTGTATTTGTATAAAACATAATTTGGGCCTTTGATATTTGGCTCCTCCTATCCTGGCCCCAGTGCTAATTTGAAGCACAGCTCTGTCTCCTCATTTAAGTAAGTTAAGGCGGGAGCTAGTGAAGAGAAGAAATAATTTGACTAGATATTAAATGGACAAGATATAAGATAGCCTGAATTTGATTTCTAAGAGAATGACAATAGTGACTTCAGTTCATGCTGGACTGCAGATGAAATATATTTCCAGAAATACAATAGAAAATGTCTCAATAGATCAAAGATGATAACCTTTGAATCCCCTCACCTTCACTCCTACACAAGCATGAAAGTATCCTGAACACTGATTCTTCATATTTATTTTCCTATGGATTTCTTGTTTTGTTTGGGTTTTTTTTGCATTAAATCTGCCTTCATAATACATCTAGTCTATTTTTTCTATGCTGAAATGAGTCATGTCACACTCCAGTCACCACTAAAGTCCTACTTCTTGTACCTACGTGTGTTTCAACATATGCTCAGGTTTTTAGAGACTTCAAGTACAAATAAAAGCAAAAGCTACCATGAGGCACTCTAGCTTTGTCCATTAACTGGTCAGATAATCAATGCCTGAAATATACTGAAAGCATTAATTATTTAAAGAAGTAATGAAGACAGTTCTGCTTATGCATCTCCTTGTAAAAGTAAGAAAATTGAAGTCTGAAAACCTCCTGGCTCATCACGGGGCTCCTACATGTTCTGTTCCCAGAGATTTTTTTTTTTTTTTTTTGCTGTTTGAAATTAATTCTAATTTTAGGGAGACACTGAAACTCAAGACAAGCTAAAATGCTAAGAACCATGCATACCTTCTTTTTCAGTCCTTTTAAGTGCATATGTTATTGCCCACACACATCTAGCATATAATTGTTGGCAGTGATGGTTTTTGGCTGGCACATCCTTTAGTGGTTGAAGGTTTCTGTATTGCTAAAATGAATCGGTATGATTGCCTCAGAAAGAGACAGAATAGGGGGGTGGGAAAAGTTCGTATTGACATACTGCACTTTCCCAATTAAGTTAAATATCACCACGTTCAGAAAATGCTTTGCTGAGAGGTTTGGTCTCTACCTTTGCTACAAGATTTTGGCAGTTTGTTGGCATTTGGCAGTTAATTTCACCAAATTGTACACAAGACTAAGGGATGAAAATGACTCCATTATATTTCTGCCTGTCTGGCAGACTTACACTTGCCCAAGGGCAAATCTCTCAGCTGAATGTGTTCAAAACTAGAGTGGCTCATCCAAATTATCTGGTTTCAACTGCTGCGACTGCTTGGTATTCTCTAGTAATTAGAGAGCAGCAATTGCGCATTGGACACCTGAAAGAGCAAGAGATAGAGGCCACAAAGAAGCCACTTGTGTTTCTCATCATTTACAGGCTTAAGGTCCTTTGATTAGACAAAGGATAGATAAAACTTGGACAGCGTCTGTAAATTTCCACATCCTTCTGCCAATTCGCCTGAAGCCTAATCTGGAAAGACTGCTTTAAGATGTCAGAGGGAAGTTTGTCCTCATGCTCACAAAGGCTGCCAAAAAAAAGAATGTAATTGTGACAGGTTTTGGTTTTTGTTGTTGTTTTTTTGAATGTGAATACCATCAGTTCCTTTCACACAGATTCCCAAACAACCATCAGATGATAATGAATTTCTGTCAATACAGACCTGAGCCAAATTTCAACTGGCAAGCTACAAATGAAAGACTATGTGCTGTTACCTATCACCTGGGCTATCCTTTCCTTCTTACTCACACTTATTCTTAATTTACAAATAAACTGTCATTCAAAGTTAAAAAAAACCCTGAAATTAGCTGGGGGGGGAAAGGACCACTGTTTAAATACACACTACATGCCGTGATTTTATGCTAGCAAAAAATCACGAAGTGAGAGGGAAATATAGTGAGTATACTATTACTTCAGCTACAAGTGCTTTCTGTGAAGTGTCAAACAATTCAATATTCAGACATGACTTTTTTTTCATTTTCAGCCCTACCTCAATCCTTCTCATTGAAGAAGGACGCTGAGTAAGAGCTTATATTTGTTTTATGTAAAGATGTTTACCATATGAGAATGCCCTAATTGGGAATCCAGGAGTCTCCCATATTTCAAATATATCCCAGTGTGATGGTTTGGGTGTTCCCTGCCCACTCCCCCCCCCCACCCCCCCCCCCCTCCACTTTAGAAATCACCCAGACTAGACTCAGCTGGCTCTGGAAATATGAATGAAGCTTATATTTACAGCTAGCACAATATACAAGCAGATATTTACAGTATATACTGGAAATAGACAAGGTAAAAAGGTAATACAGAAACACAACTCGCCTCCCAGAAGCCTGAGTCCCCAGGAGGGGCTCTCAACCACCCCTTCACCTTTCCCCTACCCCTCTCAACCTTATCCCAGACCCAAGGAAGAATGGAGGTTTGGCCAAAGGGTAAGAAGCAAAGTGGATTAGCCCAAAATGGAGGATGAGGTTAGAGAATAAGATGCAGCTCAGACAGCATCCCCAGCGAGAGTGATGGCAAGAATGTGTTATCAAATGTTTTTATTTCTTGTTCCCATACTTCTCAGCAAGACTGTGATTGAAGTAGACATCACCATTGTCTTCATTTCACAGCCTATGATCTAGTTCTTCTCACCAAAACATTCTAGCCTGCTTCAAACTAGCACACCCAGCCACAGTTCCCTCACCACTGTAAGCTCATGGAAATTGTTGCAATGCCCAAAACTGTTCTAGAACTAGATATCAGAGCAGACAAGTTGATATCCCTGTGTTTTCAACCCTCCCATTTAAGGCAGTTCATATAAACTTAGCAGTGAGATGACACAGAGGTAAATGTTAGTTACATGGTATTTTAACTCAAACACACACTCCAGGAAGTCAAACTAGGACTAATGGGTTAATTTGTTTCCTCTTGAATGAGTGGAGTGGATCCTTCTCCAAGCTGCTGATTTGTTTAACAGACCAAGAAGTGGTAAAGAAGCACCAACGTTTACCTAAATCAACAGTGTTTTCTGCCTCCTGGTCTAAGCAGGGAGGTTCCAATCCACTCCTAGCAGAAGAGAGCCCATGCTGTTTAAGTTCAATTGAAAGATGTCTTAACTTGAACTCTCTTGACTTCATCATTAGAATTTCTTCCTGCTTGGTCACTCAATCTCTGCCTTCAGTAGAGCAGACATCTAGTTATAATTGACCCTCTTGCTATATCCTCCCACCTGTAGCATTGAACCTCCTGAAACAACCCCAGGTCTAGGCAGGGTTCTGTGAACCTGCATCCATTGAGAGCAACTCACTGTGATACATACAGCACATGTGGTGAGGCTGAAGAGAAAAAAATGTGTTACAACATTTCTAGTAATGAAAAAAAAAGCCTGACAAAAAGAAATTGAATTAAAACACTAACCAAGCACAACCTACCTGTGCTTTAGTAGGAGAGGAAAAAAGAGGGAACAATAAAGAATTCGTTTTAATCAACTAAACGTCAGATAAATACCTCATGCTTGGTATCAATGTCACATACTCCATCACTATGTAGTGCAGCTTGCAAAAAAACTTGTCAGTGTGTTTTTTCACTGAGCAGCAGGAAAAGTTTCATCTATAGGTGGAGACCTATGTTTGTGTGTCACCTACAGCCCTATGCTTACCGAGGACAAGGTCTACTAAATATGCAGTTTACAAAACGTGAGTATTTTATATTCTTCTATGTTAATTACTAGTGGAATGCAATTATCTGATTCTCTCACATACTGTGATACCAGATATAACAAGCCTGATTCTTTTCTCTCTCACTTTGGCATAAATTAGCAGTAACTTCATTAATGTCAATAACATTACGTAGTTTGAAAAGGATGAATGGATGAAAACAGAGAAGAGTTAGGGAAATCTAATATCAAGGCAACACACTAGAATATCAAGCCAAGGATTAACAGAAGAAATGTCTTATTGGGTTTTATTTTAATAACACTATTACAAAAGTGTGTTCAAAACTGAAAGCCTTACAAAACTCACAACCAGCCAGAACTGCAGTTTAGTCAATATCACTTAAAGTCCTAGCAACTCACTGCTGAAAGGTAGCAGCAAACAGAATATGGTGTTTCAAATTTCACTTCAATGGATTAACTTTTCTCCCCCATATTAATTTAAAATTCCACCTTAATTTGACTCTCTAAGATGTGACTCTGTTTGAGTTTTGTAATGAAATGTAAATAGTTTTTGTTTTTTTTTCCTTTAAATCTGTTCTGGAGTCTGTAACAAGGCAATACCTCATCTTAAAAAATCCATACCTGTGGAAAAATGTAATTAGTGCTTTACTTAGAAGTAATGAACTTTGTGTGACTTTGAAGGTCACAGGTGAAATGTTTCATTCCTATGACTGCTGTGTAGTGTCTTCCTGACAGTGGGCTTTCAGACAGAATCTCTACAGGTTGTGATCTTAAATTTAATAGAAATTAAGAAATCTGCAAACATTTGTTAGAGGCTGCAGTGTGGTATATAGATAGTTAAAGGCTCCATGTGTTAATAAGTTGTCCATGATTCCAAAGATCTCTATTTATTAAGACTCAAACTGTACAGTCTGCTTGGAAGAGAATATGATTCAATACCATCCCCCTCTGGATGCACACCACTGATTCTTTTGCACCTACCAAGTAGGAGGACTTGACAAGATATATTTGTTTTTTCAGTTAATATTCATAAAAGGTGTGAATAGGATTCAGAACTTTTTAGTACAAAGCAAATCCAAACAAAAGGAATACTCAAATTAAAACTCTCTCATTTTTTCAAGACACAGCAGCCTTTTCTAAGCTTTATTAGAAAATTATCATGCCAGCTGTCTCTTTTCCCTGACTGTTATTCACACAATATGCCTCTCTCTTGTTTCTTTTCAGCTTTGTACATGTATAATAATGAGTTTTCTAGAATGGAAAACCCAGTGGAATATTAAAATTGCAAAGAGCAGCTCTTCGAGTTAATTTCACCAAAGTGCATCACAACATAATACAACGGAGTAAGAATGAATTTCTAATAGGAATTCATTCATGAAAAAATTAATTAAAGAGAATGTTATTGCTAATATAGCTTTTCATGTATGTGCCTTTATGTATGGCAATAATAAGAGTTAAACATTTGAAAAGCCAAACTGCTCGTGACATACTTCCTGGACAGTATCACAAACAATATATTTTCACAATGCCACAGGAATACTGACTTAAGAAACTTACACTTATTATGACATTACTGAAATACAAAGCACTAAGTCCACACCCCACAGTTACAGCTCACCAAATGATAACATTTCGAGAAGTAATAAATATAAAATCTGCTGTACCATTATGAAAATAAAAGTTACTCCCAAAAATCAAGTTCAAAAAAAGGTTAACTGTGGTGGGTTGAAAATTACCCCCAAATAAAATCACCAGACTAGCTCAGAAGGCTTGGAAGCAGATGAAGCTATGTATTTACAGCAAGCCAAAATCTCAAAGGAAATAATACAATGCATACATATAAAATATATTTACAATTATTTACAAGGTAGGGACAACACAAGGACCTTCACAGGGATCCCCTGAATTATTCCCCAACTCCCACAGACAAATCCAGAAGAGTTTCCAGCAATGGGACCTGCTCCCTCCTCTCTCTCTTCTCCTATAACCTCCTCAGATGGTTTACACCAGTGAAAAAGTTAGAACAGAGATGTGTGGAGCAGTGTCAAGCAGAGAGTTGCAAGGAGATGGAGGCCAAGGACAGAAAAAAGAAGTAATTGTATATACAATATAGACTTGATTATTATTATTCTTTTTACAGCCAATCCTCTAATCTATTTACATTTGGCACTGAGTTTTTGGGAAAGTCATGATTTTTTTTTTTTTTGTTGGAATTTTCCCATAAGTCTTAAACCACTACAGTTACAACACAATGAAAGTACCTAATGAACAAAAAAAGAAGACAATAACAACACAGGAGAATATTGGGTTATTGCATGTAAAGAACGAGAGAATCTCAAGGAGTAAAGTGACAGAGGTAGGATGAAATTCAATGCAGTGAAGGCTAAGAAGCAGGAGACTAATAATGAATTATTCCATAAGGCAGAATTAGAGCAAACAGAAAAGTAAATGGAGAAAAGGACGTGTAGAGACAAACTTCCTAAAATGTCAAATATGATCACAGATAAACTAGACAAATCAGTACTTCTCCAGGGAAGATTAACCAAACACTCACAGGAATGCATAAAACACTAACGGGACCCTATCTGGATTCATATATACAAAAGTGAATTAGGAAATATGCAGAAGTATATTAAAATAAATAGGAAGGGAGATTCTCTCAAATAAATGGAACATGTATGAATTACTCTGTTAAGTGAAGGGGGGGAGGGGAGGGAGGGAGGAAGAAAAACAACCAAAAAAGCTTTCAGATAAAAATATTTGGGTGGGGGTGAAATCAAGCTAAAAGTCAGAGCTGGAACAGAAGAAAACATGGCCTAAATATTAGAAGGCTTCTAACCACCAGAGAATCAAAGTGCAGAAGCAACATCCCTAAGTAGAAAAAAAAAAAAAGTCTACTTTTAATCTGAAATGTCACAGAATGAGAAAAGGTTATGCTACGTGAAGTAATTGCCTGTGATAGAAGAGGACCAGGCAATATGTTTCAGGAGATTCATTCCAATCTTAAATTCATATTCAACTATGCAAATTATGCTCACTCTATGTCAAACAACATGCATACATATCACTCTTTCTCCCAAAGATAAAATGTTTTCCTGGTTTTCTACATATTTCAATAATAAACATGAATGCTTCTCTATTTTTTTTTTCCTAATAGGCTCAAACTTGCCTTAAATATTTGCTCATGAAACCACATGTAGACATCTGATTTCTTGTCCTTGGTATTTGCTGCTCCTATTATGCACCAATTCTATTACAGGACAACCAGAAGTGATCCCCAAAAAAAGTAGCCTTTACCTTAGTAGCATACTATTCTTTGGGGGAAATGCAAGTTTTAAACTCCTTAAACCAAGGCAAAATCTGACTTGAGACCTAAGTTACCACATGAAAACACTCAATACATCCCACACAGACATATCTAAGCTAATGGATATAAAGAGAGATCAGCTTCAGCTCAGTGTTGGTAGCCTGTAGGGGACACAGAGATGATTCTGAACTGTGTAAACTGAAGAGGTGGGACTGGCTCCCCATTGACCTGAGCAAGGTGGCAACAAAGACATGTGGTAAGGAAAGTATTTCAGTCCCACAGCTATGCTCAGAACTTCTACTGATCTCAGACAATGGCCTGTGTATCTCTGATGAAAGCAGCATACATGCTACTTTATGCATTCAGCACCCTCCTGTACTACCTATGGCATGTGAGAACATCACTAAACATTCCAGAGTCTGCCTTGGAGAGCTTTTTTTCTGGCTATACATACCAGATTTAACTTTCTGAAGGTTTTAAGCACAAGTTTCAAATGTTTAGACACACTCAGGAAAGCTATCAGAAGAGGATAAACTGCAACGATCACAGAGACACAGGCTGATAAACCACTTGCTGGCAAGCTGCTTCTCTCCCCTGACTCTTTTTTTGTGTCTCAAGTATGTAAAATGCTGTTCAGAATACCTGATCCATAGAAAAGAAGGATAATTTTCCTGCAATATACTACAGATTGCTATTCATATGTCAGCTTTATTTCAAACTATGAGAAATGAAAGCAACCTAAAAAGACTCTTTCTACACAAAGTTACATATTTAAAAGCAAGTTTACAAGCTTTTTGAAGCTTAGTTTTATTTCAAGGCTTATAGACATGTTCTCTTTTTTTTTTGTATCATCTAAACATTAAAATTGCAGCTCCCTTAGGATGACTTGCACTCTGAGTTGACTTTTTATCAATCATGTTAATTTGGAAATAAGCTACTGGTTTGACTTTTTATTCATCATAGTCAAAAGTGGATTGCGTTAGCCCTGTCCCATTTGCCCTTAATTAACAACCATTGAATCCCCATATTAATTAGCAGAGTTGTTAGATATTTTACATCACTTCACTATAGTGGATAATTAAAAGTCCCATTAATAAAACTTTGCTATTCATAATTTGTATAAACCTATTATGAAACAATAAACCTGATTACACCATAGCTTTTTACATGCATGTTTATTGATATGATACTGCACCAATTGAAAAATAATTCACAGTCTTTTAAAGGTTTTTTTTTTTTTTAAGTGGTGGCTTTAAATTAATCCATCTAGTACGTGAAACTCCTGAGATCACTGACTCAAATGCCTCCTGAAACAGCCCCAATAAAATAATTGCCTCTATTCCAAAACAACGACATTTGGGTTTGGAGAATATTTTCTACACTTAGAAAAACCACAAAATGTCGTTTTTATTTATAATGCAGAACAAGAGACTGATTGATTCCTGCTTGTACACAGAAGGTGTAGTCCCAAAGACTGCAACTTTATATGACAGCTACAGCTTAATTGGCATCATCCAAAGGAAACTGGCCTGTTGAAGCACTGAACCATCATTTCCCTAAGGCACCTTAGCCTCGCCATGTCCCCAGTCAGTACTACTCTTGCATTTTCAGATAGAGCGCCTCAGGGCCCTTTGATGGAAGATCTATGCCAAGGACCTCTGAAACCATAAAGTCTAATGCCTTAAATTGTGTGTGTGTGTGTGTTTGGTTTCTTTTGTTTGGGGGTCTGGGTTTTTTTGGGTTGGGGCTGTTTATTGTTGGGTTGGTTTTTTTTTAATGGGGGTGGTGAGGAGGGTTGTTTTTTTTTTGTCAGTCTGTGATTAAAATTAAGAAGAGATTCACATTCATTAAAAAATTAGAGCAGTGAACAATGTCAAGATTGTTCAGGTGACAGCGACAACATATTAGAAACCGAGTTAATGCTGTATACATCATACCCATGATATATATTCTGAGGATTAACCAAAAAAATCAGGAATAATCCAATGAAAACTAAAGTAACACATTTTGATTCATTTCAACGCTCCAACAGATAGGCTAAAAAGTGGTAGAATTCTCATTTGAAAGGCAATCTACAGTTCCTGAGCTTCAAATGATATAAGAAATCATAAACTCCCTGGATAAGGGACACAATTTATTTTCAGATACTTGCCCCAAATCTTTCTTAAATGGTAGAGTTTATCTGCTTCTCAAATATTAGTTTTCAGCAAGTTTTTAGAAAATCTTGGTCTTCGCTTTCAAGGCTGTCCAAAATAATCTGTGAAATTTGGTGTTATATCAAAGTTTGCAAACTAATTATGTTAAATATTGCCAGCTCAAATCAGTGCAGTAATGGAGTACTCACAACCCACAAAGATGGTAATTCATTTTCTAGCATGCATTTTCATCCTAGGTTAGAGTCTCTAATCACCAATTAATATCTCTTTTTGGAGACAATTTCAAAATGTGAGAGCAAAAGCTTATTCCTCAGGAGTTTGAGATCTGTGTGAAGCAAGCAACTACTTCTCTGACTTAAAGTAAAATACAATGACATTTCACGTCAGCCTTGGGGAAGGGAAAAAAAAAAGAATCTAGGATGACATTCAAGAAGTCATCACAGTTTCCTCAAGGAAATTCATTTAAATTTCAAGTTTAAAGTTAAATCTAATTCTGCAACTCTGTTTAATTAAGCAATCTTTAGCTCTTCTCACTGAGGATTTTTTACTCCCTGCTGCATTCTCACTAGGACTGGTTAGATCTGCTGAGTTTAATTTTTACCACAGTTCTCTGGCTTTCTACCTCTGTCATGTTCTCCCAGGCAAAAACCACCTGTTAAAAAGCTCTACAAGATTTCATTTGTAATAAGAGGTTAAAAATTAGAGAAAAGCAGCAGAAATGTATGCCAACTCTGACATTCCCTCAGGAAATGCTGCAAGTTAGAGAAATTTTTCAATATTATGAACTAAAGGCTCAGGTTGTCATTTCCGTGGGAACTGCTGATATTCTGCTGCTGTGACTTTTGTGCAAATGTAACTCTGTGTGGGTGAGAACTGTATTGAAGTGGAGTGGCTGTAAATTTATAAGATGCAAACAAGATATTCTGCTGCAATTCAACAATTTAATAAGAATTTGCAACTGCAAGCAAACCTTAAAGCCAGCTTATCAATACGCAGGTGGAAGATAGTAAAAGGAGTATCTCCCACCATCAATTTCTCTTTTCCACTCATTCTTTCAATGAAATGTATGCTCACATCACAAAATCTTGGGCTAATGTATAATTCAGATTGGGCTTGGGCTAATGTATAAGTTAGACGTAAGAAACTCTACCTACTTTACATAACATCTTGAAAGAATGTCTTGCCTCAAGTTATGGTCACTAGAAAAATAGTTACGTGCGTACTGTATTCTAATTTTATACTTTATTTTCCCTCTATTGAATCTGACTCACTTCCCAGCACATTCTCAACACAATATTGATTCCAGAAAATAATTTCCCAAAATCAAGGTATTTGGATATTTTCATCACTCATATGTTGTAATCCTTTGGAAGTAGCTATGGGCTGGAGCAACTCTCCTCTCCTATGAGGACAGGCTACAGGAGTTGGGGCTCTTCAGCCTGAAGAATAGAAGGCTTTGAGGGGACCTTGGAGCAGCCTTCCAGTATCTGAAGGGGGTCTACAGGAGTCCTGGGGAGGGACTATTGACAAGGTCTTGTAATGATAGGACAAGGAGTAATGGGTTTAAACTGGCAGAGGGGAGATTTAAACTGGATGTTAGGAAGATTTTCTTTCCAGTGAGGGTGGCGAGACACTGGCACAGGTTGCCCAGGGAGGTTGTGGATGCTCTCTTCCTGGAGGCGTTCAAGGCCAGGTTGGATGAGGCCTTGAGCAACCTGTTCTAGTGGGAGGTGTCCCTGCCTATGGCAGGGGGTTGGAATTGGATGATCTTTCACATCCTTTCCAACCTAAACCATTCTATAAACCAAATGCCAAGGAAAATATTCATAATACTGCTTAAAATCTACCTTACATTTCCTACAAAGCCTTACTTTGTAAGACTTTTAAGTAGTTAACACCCCAAACTTCTGAACTCTTATTTTAAAATCATTTTTCTGAAGGAAGAATAAAACTATACTTCCCATTATTGACTTCTTAAAGGTTGCAACTCCCGTTTTTCAGAAGCAGCTGAGATGAATAGGCATCTTGGCAACATCAGTACAGGTGATTTGCAGGTATGCATTTTAATGACATCAAAAATCCATTAACTTTGTAAGCAATTAATACACTGCTATCAATTATCTTACTAGAGATAGACTTCCCATGCTTTTCTCTACTGTTAGAGAAGAAATACTAATCACAAGGAATAAGGCATAAGAATGTAGTTTTTGGAGTGTAGATTAACATAAATAATCTGGTGAAATGAGGTAGAACTCACATCTCATTTTATACTCTAAGCATGAATATGTAGATTCCATTTCATTATTGCTATACTTAAAACACTTTCCCTATACTCAGCGCATTGCACTGACACATGCTAGTGGTGGATATGACCCTTTACCTACAGCAACACTTCATTCATAAATGGAATGCAGCCACTTCTGCTGCAAGAGGCTATTGGGCATTTCATAGAAGCAACATGACATGACAGTACTTCAGAAAAGGAAGTGAAGAAGATAATTAATTGGAACTTTGAAGGAAATTTTTGGAAGAATATAATTAGCTGGCTTGGAACAAGGCCAGAACACTAGGACTAAGTAACTCTCACTTGCAGTAAATGAACCTTGAGATATTTAAATGAAAAAGCTCATACACCTTGCTGACTTCCCAAGAAACTGTGCAAGATGCTATTGACCCAAACATCAAGTATACCTGAAAATTGTTTTGTACAAACATAAGCATAATTACCACAACTAAAACCTTACCCAGTTAAAACAAATGCCTTCTTTTAATTAGACCTGATCAAATCATTAAGAATTTCTTAAAGACTAAAAAACACAACCATTTTATCTGAGAAAAACAGTCACAGACTGGTCTTAGATCACCTGAACTGACCTCTCTTGCTTGTTCTACTTGAATCAAAATGACTTGGACTGTCAATGTTCATGATGCTTTTTGCCCTTTAGCTATTTTGACTATTCTGCAGAATAGAATTTAAGGCAGTGGTGTTTTTATTATTAAATACATTACAATAAAGATAAATCAGAGTAACATCCCATGCTGTGATAAAGAAACAAACAGAGCAAAGAAATTAAAACAATAATTGAAAAACCTGGAGAACTACAACGACTTTTTATTAGGGATGCAGCAGCAAGGCTGCAAACTGAAGTTGAGTCAGTCATCAGCAAGTTTGCAGATGACACTAAGCTGGGGGCAGATGTGGCTGAGTTGGAGGGCAGAAGGGCTCTGCAGTGGGACCTTGACCGCCTGGACAGATGGGCAGAGGCCAATGGGATGGGGTTCAATAGCTCCAAGTGCAGGGTGCTGCACTTTGGCCACAACAACCCCATGCAGAGATACAGGCTGGGTTCGGAGTGGCTGGAGAGCAGCCAGACAGAGAGGGATCTGGGGGTGCTGATTGATACCCGCCTGAACATGAGCCAGCAGTGTGCCCAGGTGGCCAAGAGAGCCAGTGGCATCCTGGCCTGCATCAGGAATGGTGTGGTCAGCAGGAGCAGGGAGGTCATTCTGCCCCTGTACTCTGCACTGGTTAGACCACACCTTGAGTCCTGTGTTTAGTTCTGGGCCCCCCAGTTTAGGAGGGACATTGAGATGCTTGAGCGTGTGCAGAGAAGGGCGACGAGGCTGGTGAGAGGCCTTGAGCACAGCCCTATGAGGAGAGGCTGAGGGAGCTGGGATTGGTTAGCCTGGAGAAGAGGAGGCTCAGGGGTGACCTCATTGCTGTCTACAACTACCTGAGGGGTGGTTGTGGCCAGGAGGAGGTTGCTCTCTTCTCTCAAGTGGCCAGCACCAGAACAAGAGGACACAGCCTCAAGCTATGTCAGGGGAAATTTAGGCTTGAGGTGAGGACAAAGTTCTTCACTGAGAGAGTCATTGGACACTGGAATGGGCTGCCCAGGGAGGTGGTGGAGTCGCCGTCCCTGGAGCTGTTCAAGGCAAGATTGGACGTGGCACTTGGTGCCATGGTCTAGCCTTGAGAATTGTGGTAAAGGGTTGGACTTGATGATCTGTGAGGTCTTTTCCAACCTTGTTGATACTGTGATACTGTCTCACCCTGTACATGTATTCTGTCCAGCCTATCAGCTCATTCTCCATTGTGACCCTGTATCAATTAAATGAAGAGGTCTTCAGAAGGAGAACATGAAGAGAAGACACACATTGAAAAAACAGAACAACCAACCAGCAACAAAACAAACAAAAAAAACCCAAACAAAAACAAAAAACCACCACCAAATCAGTAAGCATGCTGAACATTTTAAATGGTGCTAAGGAGATCTGTCATCTGGGATCCTGGAATGTAAAGCTAAGGAGCATTTCAAGTAGTGAACACAGAGTCAGGTACATGGATCTGTTATGGTGCATATTGTTTCTATTCCTGTAGATTTACCACTGCTCTTCAAGCTGATGTCAATTATTTCCTGTTAATTCGGGATCAGGAATCAGTTAAACCTCTTTCAGTTTATTTTCTGCCATTTGCTGTTGAGCATGTAATTGCTACCTTAAGGCAGGTTTTCCTGGCTCCTTGAACAGAGTTAATTATCTCACATACACGAGGATGAACAAACTTTTCCTCAGCAACAACATCTTTAAGTCCAACATGACAGGAAATTCATGTAGATCTGTTCTGACTCAGTCTTCAGCCTGCCTGCACAGATACCCCTACCAGAAGCAGGTCTACACACAGCACACCCTACACAGCCATAAAGATCCACAAGTGCTTCACAAAAGCAAGGCACTTCTGTAAGTGCCAGTAGATCCTTGGAAGGTATAGAAATGATATTTTTATAACCACTGTAGAGGTATGCATATGTAGATGAAAGGAAGACTTAAGCCCAGCCAAGTCTCACTCATCTGATGGCAGACAATTCCTTCATTCTGCACTTGTTTTAAGGCAGGTTTTTAAATCATCTGCACCTACAAAGATACTCAGTGTACATTTCAAGAAGACATTTAGAATCACTATTTGACAGAAAAAAAAAAAAAAAAAAAAAAAAAACAGTGGGTAAAAATCTGTCCACCCATAATATGGTTTTTCAATAAATCTTTAGAGACAAACACAGGAATCCTTGCCCTTGATTTTAAAATGTAGAATTCTTCTCTATGTGGGGTTATCTATCAAACACATGTTATGCCTAAAGCACGTCACTGAAAACCAAACCAAAAGAAGAGGAGGATCAGGGGTGATCTTATTGCTGTCTACAACTACCTGAAGGGTGGTTGTGGCCAGGAGGAGGTTGCTCTCTTCTCTCAGGTGGCCAGCACCAGAACAAGAGGACACAGCCTCAAGCTATGTCAGGGGAAATTTAGGCTCGAGGTGAGGAGAAAGTTCTTCACTGAGAGAGTCATTGGACACTGGAATGGGCTGCCTGGGGAGGTGTCGGGGTACGGAGGCTGGCGAGAGGCGAGATCGGGGTACTGACGACTCGAGACAGCAGCTTCTAGGCATCTGTGCATCAGTGCATCAGTACCATTTTATTAGGGTAGTGCAGTGTCTTATATAGTGCTCCAGAGGAGGTGTTTCCAGCCAGCCTGGGGCTGGCACAAGTGGACAGTACAGATTGGCCTCAAGTTATGTGCAAGGCAGAGATAGGTTATCTGTGGTAAACAACCTGGGAGTACCACCCAGGGGGGCTGGCCAAGGTCAGCCCCCCTTGGGGCTGTGTCCGCCCCAGGGGCCGGCAGATTCCACCCCCTGACAGCTGTGCGTGGGTTGCTCATGGTTGCCAGCTTAGGCCCCTGGGAATCAGTAAGACCCAAGGACACTTCCCATCACAGGGCCTGATGTTTACATTCCATACCTCGTTGCAGGAGAAAGCTTCCCACAGGAAGGTCATGGAGTTGCCGTCCCTGGAGCTGTTCAAGGCAAGATTGGACGTGGCACTTGGTGCCATGGTCTAGCCTTGAGCTCTGTGGTAAAGGGTTGGACTTGATGATCTATGAGGTCTCTTCCAACCTTGGTGATACTGTGAATTACCTGAAAATTGCTAATTTTGGTTTATGACTGCATAAGTAGAGAAGCACTTCCCTGAAGAGCCTGTGTCTCATGCCTGCTCCCTTCCCCAGCTCCCTTCCAAAAGCTTATTTTCCTTTGTATCCTGTTTATAAACATTCACCCCATTACAGCAGGTTCAGAAGAATTTGAGACTTCACTATCACATCCCAGTGTCTGCCTACACAGCTGTCTCTGCAGACACACTGCACTGATAGCTGTACCTCATAGCTGGAACAACCTGGATAGCCAACACATCAGAGTCAACATCACTGACTATCACCTCAAAGAGAAAGGTGATCAGGAATGTTACTGCTGCTTTACAACCCTGAGGCCTGAAATAAGGAGGCTGAACAATAGGATCATGCCACTTTGCAAACTCCTTCCTATTTTCTCTGATTAATGGCCAGTAAACCTAAAAACTCATAATTAGCAGTCTTATTTTTCCTTTCATTACAACACAGCACATATATTTACAAAAAAACAAATTATAAAATCATAGAATACACTGGGTTGGAAGGGAATTCTAGAAGTCATCTAATCCAACAATGCTGCAAGGACATCCCTAACTAGATCAGGTTGCTCAGAACCCCATCAAGCTTGATCTTGAATGTCTCCACGGATAGGATATCCACCACCCCCTTCTGAAACCTGTCCCAGTGTTCCATTTCACTCATCATAAAGAACTTCTTTCTATTGTCCAATCTAAATGTACCCTTCTCAAGCTTCAATCCTTTGCCCCTTATTCTAGGTGCTATATATCTTTGTAAACAGTCCTCTCCCACCTTTCTTGTAGGCCTCCTTCGGGTACTGGAAGGCCACTACAAGGTCTCCTTGGAGTCTTCTCTAGTTCTATTTGAGTTTTTGATCTAAAGCACATGCTTTGAGAATCAGCATCACAGCATTATATCAGAGAGGTTTACCTTCTGTCACATTCAGTTCAGAATGTTCCTCCAAAAAATTTATAGCCACATTAAAGTGAGTCCTTGTGAAGAGAAGGAGGCTACCTGGAAGAATAAAGGTCAGTATAGTTTCAGGTTATGTCAAGGCTACAGAATTCTGCCAGCATAGCTGCAATGGCCGTGCATAAGAACAGGTTAAATCACTGGAGAACTGCTTATTCCAGCAAGATTTCCTTCACATAATCTAAATTTTACAGATGGGTATAAAGTGCAGCATCTCCACTGTAATATTATCCTGCAAAAGTGTTTCTACACTATACATCAGCCTAAACTAGAGATTGTTTCATTGTATAAAATCTGTGAAATAGTTGTCATATTCATGCTTTTTATCTTCTAATTCTGAAATGTTGGCTTCTCTAACTCAGTAAAATCTACTCTTCAGAGAAATTCAATCCAATGATATCCAGCAGGTCAGAAAGGCACAGTAAACATGACAGTGATAGATAGTTAACAAACTTTGAATTAAAGAGTGCTTAACTGTGTTTAACTGGCCACCTCTCAGCCTATAGTCACTCTTCTCTTGTAAATTAGGCTGCAGAATGACACAGTAGGAATAAAATGGTGAAAAGAGAGGTCAGTAGCAATGCTGAATCAGACCTCCCAGAGGTACCATCTGAGCTGGTATCATCATTGCGTACAGCAGTGTCAAACTGAGTCTCTCAGTACTTGCAGCCTATTTCCCATCCATCAGATGGATGATCTACCCTAGGATGACCGAGACACTGCTGCACTCATTTTCAATCCAAGAGTAAAGTTGGCTGTGAGTGCCATGATAGTGACTTTGCAAAGGCTGATTTACCAATGATCTAATGAAACAAGTGTACCACTTTAATTTCCACTATAAACACAGTACAGAGTTTATTGCAGTGATCCATAGTTACATTTCTACCACCATGATGTCAGATGACAACTTGGAATTTCTGAATCCTCCTTCTCTAGAAGATTTGAGTAAACGTTTTTTTCAATGTTATTACATTCACTGTATCCTAAAGCCACATGAAAAGATAATTTTGAATCCTGAGACTACAATTTCACTGGAATGGTTTTGTTTTCATTTTAAATTTTATACATTTTTTTCTTAAGAAAGAGTTCCTCACAAGACAAATTCAGCTTTATTCCTCAATTCATTTCATCCTTTGTTGACTGCAACTGCAATCTCTACAGTAAAAGGATAAGCTTCTCAGATAAAGAGGTTCATATGATTCTTGTCATTACACACTGGCTGCAATAGGTGGTAAAATACCTGGCAACTTGAAGACACAATGGAAGAACAACTTTAAAGTAGTGGAAACATTTTTAATAAACTGGTTCTACATGTTCTTATATGCATCATGAGATCTTGTATACCCAAGAGGGCTTATTAGATCCAGATAAAATGGTTTAGAAAATTCCTATCACCTAACTACTTTAAGCTGCATTAATCATTTTAAATTCCACCCAAATCATGAGCAAAAAAGCCTGCTCTCATCTAATGAATATAAATGCTTTCCCTTCCATAGCTAAATTTCTTGAGCTGAAGTTTTACAAACATTTAATGGGAGATGTTCGCAGAAAATCCATTAAACAAATAAAACGTTGGGTGTGCAAATTTCCTGTGCAATATGTGGTGTGGAAATTCATCCCTTTTATTGCTTAGCATTTTCTTTTCAAATATCAGGGTTGGATTTTAAGTATTTAAAAGTCATTCTTTTGATACTTTTGATTTTATTCTTCTACCTCTCATTACTCATAATGTCACTTCAAAATTATTTCCTTGCAAATCATCCTGCGCCTTCCCTAGCCAAGCAAAAAAATGAGGAATGGCATAGAAATCACACAGGTCAGCAGTGCTGATCTATGGACAAATATCTTCATTCATTCATCTCTATCTGTCCATAGCACATATAACACTGAAATGCAGATGGTTTCTTGTGAGATTAAATTCCCTAGTTCCTACATTTCCTGTTGCCAAAATAAACAGCACTTAATTCTGGTAGGTTTGATTCTGTCTCTCAGATTCTGAAATAGCTGATCAGAAACTTTCCACCTCTTGGCCCACAGATGCTGTTCTTCCCCATTTTTTAATCTGCATTTATGTTGAGCTGCTAATGGGTACCACATAGTACCATGGGTATAAATGAGAGAAGCGTGGATATGACACTTGTGTATTAAACTCTGGCCAGCTGTCCCAGTGTAGGATGACACTAATATCGTGATGAAAGCAGCTGGCTGAAGTGAAAACTAGATCACAAGATACCAGATTAGTCAGGGAATAATGGTAAAGGCATTGGACTGGGATTTGAGAACTCTCTGCTCAGTTCCTGTTTCTAATCCATTTGTGACCTTAAGTAAATCATTCAGTCTCAGATCACCAAGAGGCAAGCAGGCACCATCTTTCCATAGATTTCCATGTCATTCAGGTTTCCAAATCTAAACAGGTGTGTAAACCCTAACTGAACTTGCCAGATCTGACCCAAGTCAAACCTGTAAACACTAAGACCATCCTATCTGTCCTCACACTTGTTATTATGGGAACCTTACCTTTTGTCAAAGACATAGTAGAGATACACCATGTCAGTGCCCTTGATGGAATCCTCCCAGACCAGATATTGGGAAACCAACATACCATTGAGGCTCACAGTACAGAAAAACAGCTCATGTGCAGAGTTTAACACTGCTTGTGAGGCAGCCATAAAATCTATTTCTTGAATACTATACTATATAAATGGGTTCAGTTAGATGGAAAACCAATGGAGAGGCAAACCAGTCAACCTGAAAAGAACAACTCTGCCTTCTCAGTGTGAATAAGATATGAAATATTCCGTGCCACTTAAATGGAAGACGTTCAGGAATTGAAAGAGCTGCACAAAGCAGCATTGTCCATCCTTTTCTGGCTAAGCAAGCATGCTAAAAATTCAGACTACTTGCATTCAGAGAAACACTAATGCAAGAGCTTCCTCAGCATACCACCTAGCACTTAGGGAACTACCTCTTCTTAAAAGCTGGGTAACACTTGAATAGGTAGGATGTATTTTTGAGGTTCAAGCACATTCAGTATCACAACACAAAAAATAGATGAAGTAGAATTTTAGCATTTATCTCTTTGAAGCCTTCTATAAAAATCCCAAAAATTGTTCCCAGGTGAAATACAGCTTTGACTTCATGACTCCTAACTTTACACATACTTTCTGTACAAGCAGTAAGAACTCTCATAAAACTCATCCATGCAATAAACTCACTGAAGCCAAAGAAATTACAGTGATGACTACTTTGGTCTACTGTCTCTTAATTAGCATCTTTCACATTCAATTGACTGTGCTTTAGCTAGCTCTACAAAACCAAAGGTTATTGTATATAGTGTAACTTCTTTGCCACAGATGTGCTACTTATAAATCTTACTCATCTCCAGATGACTCTGCATCCAGATCTCTCCATCTCTGCACAGGAATAGAAGACAGCTGCCCTGTGGCTCAGGCAGCTGGACTGTGCAGAAGGTTCTCCACAGGTCTGAAGATCTGCAGCTGGGAGGAGTTTGGCCATGTGCACAGGGCAGCTGCCAAATATTCGTTCCTGAAGTCAAAGGAGGATGAATACTTCTACTAGCAGTATTTGGGTTTTTCATCTTCACTTGCAAATTCTCAAAGGGCACCCTGGAGAGACATACTAGCTAGGAAACATCTGATGCTGCAAGAATCCCCTGGGGTAGGGTGAGAAAGAACTTCTACAGTTACAGTGAGGGCACAGAGACATTTAGTGACCTTGTTGGATGTTAGGCTCTAGATAAATCTCAGGGAAGTAGAAAGGGTTAAAGACTATGTCCCTAGAGACTTATACAGAAGAGAAAAAACAAAGCAAAGTAATTTCCCAAGTTTTTTATCATCCAATATTGACAAGTCTGAGTAACATTCTGAATACAGCACACATTTTACTAGGCTGAAAAGGATTAAGTTTCAAGTTGATATCCAACAACAATTGAGACGTTCACTCAAGTCTTCTCATAGCTCATCTCCAACATAAAACGCTTTCCGTGTTTCCACAGAACTCCTCAATGCATCTCTATCTGGTAACAGCACCTGACTTATCTTCCTCCCCCCCTCAGACATTGTCTTCTCTGTAAACAAAATCTAACACTAAACTAGAGCTGCTCTCCTTTTTCCAGAGATCAATTAGCCTCTCAGTTTTTGAGTTCTCTGGATACAGCAACAAAGCCTTACTCATACACTCCACTCCTTGAACACATCTTAATAATGCACAGGAAAACAAAGAATTCTTTCACCTTATTCCAATTTTCCACCATCAAGATTATTTTTTTCTTCAACCTTTCAATATAAACTTTATATATTTAAATGTAAGGGCAGAAAAGTAGACCCTTATCTGGGTAGTTGTTTGCAGTTGGTTTTCTCAGGTTTTAAGAGTTGCTTCAAGCCTCAGGTAAGCATTCAGGATGGGTTTCTATAGCTATGTATGAAAATTCTTATGATATTGTAGTTGTTCTTGCCACAGCCAATCAATATTTCTTTGTACTTGCTTAAAATATGGACTTGATGTTGTTTTTCATGGGTACACATACAGATGAAAATGTAACTGCCATATGAAAGGTTTGTAAAAAGGCACAGAAATAAAACATAATGAAATAGGTTCACTACTGCATAAGCTTTCTTAAGGAGATAGTTACAGTGAAGACAAAAGAAATCCATCAGTGTAAACCCATATGGTAATTCAGGAATTGAAACTTATTTTCTATCTTAACAATTCTTAATCATAGCAAAGGAGGACAACTCTTTTTATAGCTTTTTCTCCATAAACATGTTAGATCCACATTCTGACGGAGTGTTACAATCCCTAAAGCTCTACATATTGTGGAAGGAACATCTGGGGGTAGTCACAGTCTAACATAGCTGGAGCCAGCAAGGTTTGGGGCCTTACATCTTCTAATTGCAATCTTTGAGTACTTCTTTTATATGAGTAAAAAAAAAAATTGAGTAGAAAATTTAAAATCCATTTTTATAATCCTACTCTCAGGAATATAACCCAGAGTGATACAGAACAAGGCATTTATCTTCATTTGCAAGGAACGACATAAGACAACTCACTCAGTATGCTTTGCCACTTGTGAATTGTGTCAGCACCTGAAACGTATGAAAATCAACACTGCTATTGTACTCATCAGCACCTCCTTCTTTCTCTCTCCTTATATATATTTATTTATCTTTTTTTTTTTTTCATCTTCTGAAAGGCACAAACAACCTGTCAGATATATTCAAGCATATGCAAAATTTGAACTAGACAGACAAAAAATAATCTTTGTTCTTTTCCCCATGTGCTCTGTGGGAGTTTTGTCTTGTTTGTATGATTGATCAGTTTGCATTTTACTTCAGCAAAAGCATTTTTCAAACGCATACAGGCAGTTTGAGAGCAGAAGAAAAATATCTGAGCTTAAACCTTTGACTGGACAAGGAGAGGCAAAAGAGAGCAGGACTACCAGGCTTAACAAGGTTGTAAAATGTCCCCCATCAAATAACATTACAGCGATTCTATGACATGATGTGAAGTTTTCCCAAGTATTCAGGGTCCCATGCAAACAAATTTTCACAAGGAAGACAAAATCAAACAAAAAAAAAAAAGGGGGTTGTTTTAGTTTGGTTTGATTTCTATTTGGTTGATTTGGGTTATTTTTCATTTGGGTTGCTTTTTTGACATCAGGTTTTATAATTTGCATTGCTTGTACATCTTAAACTTTCATGAAAATGGATGCCAGTGAGAGACAGACATACAGAATGTCATTAATCCATTCATTATTTTTAATCCATAGAAATTCTTCAGATTTCTGCTATGAACTGTTCTGAAGCCCCCAACACAAGAAGGACATTGAACTGCTGGAGTGAGTCCAGAAGAGGCTACGAACATGAGAGGGCTGCAGCAGCTCTACTACAAGGACAAGCTATGAGAGTTGGGGCTCTTCAGCCTGGAGAAGAGAAGGCTCTGAGAAGACCTTGCAGTAGCCTTCCAGTATCTGAATGGGAGATACAGGAGGGCAGGGGAAGGACTACTTAGAAGGTCTTGTAATGACAGGACAAGAAGTAATGGGTTTAAACTAGCAGAGAGGCGATTTAAACTGAATGTTAGGAGGAAGTTCTTTCAGTGAGGGTGGCAAGACACTGGAACAAGTTGCCCAGTGAGGTTGTGGATACTCCCTCTCTGGAGGTGCTCAAGGCCAGGTTAAACGAGGCCCTGAGTGACCTGTTCTAGTGGAAGGCATCCCTGCCTATGGCAGGGGGTTGGAACTAGATGATCTTTGAGGTCCCTTCCAACCTAAACTATTCTATGATTCCATTTCTTTACCACAAATATCCTGGTCAGACTACAGAGTCCTCCTGCAGAAGTTACTTCTGCAGAACGTTGATCTAAAACAACCACTTCTCTTTTCTTTATTGCAGTTTTGGTAATATTTGTTAAATTGGGTGAGACTTTACCAAAATCTTACAGTGGGAGGGTTAAAAATCACTACAACATTGCAAACATTTCTATTTCTGTGGAGATCCCCAAATCTATATTTGTACTTCATCCTCAGGATATTTTCCCCTTGTAAGAGGGCATGTTTTCTGCTAATCATAATCGTCACTGCATACTACTCAACTGCTGGATGATGGGATAAAGGATCTTTCATTCCTGAAATAGCCATGATTTTATAAGGGAGACGATCAGCTACTTTAGACAGTGTAATTTAACAGAAGTCAATCACTAAAAAGTATTAAGAAACAAATTTGGAAGAGCAGCATATAGCAACAATGCAGTAAACTATCTCTCAGTCTTCTGCCTTAACAGTATTTGTTGCTCTTGCAATATGCAACTTGCTCATTTCTCTAGACAGTACTGTTTAGATGCCTCTACAAATAACTCACAGTATCAATAGTAATCAGCACAGCAGGAGTCACCATTTTTAATGCTCCTTTTTTCTTTTCCTAATGATATTTACCTAGAAATGTAAAGAAAGATCCTGTAATTCCTTCAAAATGGGTATGGTATGTTTTCCAGATACCCATCCCTTACTCTGACACTCTGAGTGACCTTAGGCACTTCAATTGACCTTTGTAAACCTCAGTCAGCTCAGCTAGAAAACAGAGTCCCTTTGAAAAGCAGATGTTGCACCAGCGTTGAGCTTCCTTGGATAAATGCATTTAAAATTAAAAGAAAGCTATGACTGTTCAATGACCTTTCAGTACATTTAATGTCAAGGGCCTTTCTTTCGGAGACTAAGTGTCTATCTGGAATTGCTAATGCAGCTTTTAAAAAGGAAAAAAAAATATCAAACCAACAATCCCAACAAAACAAAAACCTCACAAATTATAACAGCTAACATACAAATGCAGAGGTACAGATTGCATTTTCACTCATACTATATGCTCTGGCTGCATCACCTTTTGTCTTGGTCTGTTTCAACAGAACTCATTTATAATATTACAACATCTTCTATTAGGACAGCTTTTCATTTTAAAGGCTATATTTAAGCTGGATCTTTCATGCTGAAACATTCCAAAACACATCCAAACTTAAAAATCGCACACAGAAAACACACACTAGACCAAATTCATAGAAATGTGATAAATATAGTTTAAAAAACGAAATGACAGAATTCTCAGAAGCAATGTTGGGCATGTGCAAAAAGAAATACAGTTTTACATAATGGAGGACACAATCACCCATAATATCCCCAG
This sequence comes from Pogoniulus pusillus, assembly GCF_015220805.1. Taxonomy (NCBI): domain Eukaryota; kingdom Metazoa; phylum Chordata; class Aves; order Piciformes; family Lybiidae; genus Pogoniulus; species Pogoniulus pusillus. The sequence goes on along the minus strand of NC_087271.1, from coordinate 21,599,474 downwards.
GCCCTGCCATCTGAGCACGGATGTTTGCACTTGTCAGGTACCGATTCCGCCTGCTGCGCCGAGCAGCTGTGAACCACAAGCTGAGAGAGCAGAGCAGGGTTTGGTGGCTTGAATGAGTGACAGCCCCAGGGCTGTGGAGAACTCCAGCAGCGGCTGAAGCAGTCCCTGAAGTGGACAGAAGTCGGTGTTCATCAGCTCCTCCATAAGTGACTCAGCACACACACACATACATATTTCAGCATGATTCCAGTGTAATCTCTTCCGGACTTTCAGTCCTTTAAATCACTGCCTGCACTTCCGATGGCTTTATTTCCCTGCCTTGTCTTTTATTGCCATTAAAGAAAAAAAGAAGTTTACCTTTTTTTCCTCCCTATTTTTTTTTTCGAGTTCAGCAATTCAAGATATTTTTATTTATCTAGCGTGCAAAATCAGGCACTACTTATTTTTCAACTAGATCCACGAGTCTTCGTTTGCATGAAACCGCTTTTAGCTCAACCTCTTGAAAAGTATTGTTTTAAGCCAAGTCAAATTCTGGTGGCTATATCTTCTGTTACTCGAATGCAACTACTTCTAAGGCAAAAATGCAACACTGTTTAAGACAATAAGGGCATTCCAATTTCTTTTCTCATAGTCATTGCTCTGCTAAATACAAGGAAGAACATTAAAAAAAAAAAAAAGGCAAGTTTCCAAATTCACACATTCAAAACCCTGAAGATTGTACTGCTTCTAGGCCCCTATAAGAGATCTGTGCTCTTTGGAGTGTTAGTGTAAATGTGCTGGCATTGTGACTTGAGAGAAGAGAAAAAGCTGCTAACTACAGAGCTGCAATTTAATGATGCACTGCATTCAAATCTCAGGAAAAGATGAGAAAGGAGTTGGTTCGGTACTTGAGCGACTTGATCCTCATCCCCATGCAATGTAGTTTATCAGAAGCAACTGGCTGTAGCAGACTGATGTGGCACAAAGCCTGTGCAGAAGGAGTAGCTCTGCATATTCAGTGAGCTGTTGCAAAGGGAGGAAGGAAATCAAAACAGACCAACGATGCCTGACACCTTCCTAGTTGGCCACTGCCCACTTCCTTAAGGAGGAGAGCACACGCTTCAGCTTTGAAGAAGGCTTCCTTCTCCTCTAGCCCTCTGGACCTCCTAGTTCATAGCTCAGTCGCCTAACAAAGCCAATTAAAAGCAAAGATACAGCAAAAAAAGTGTTGCTGTCTTTTTTTTACTAATACACATCCATGCACTCTCACTAGAGTAAACAGAACAATTTTCTGACTTTCTAGGCTACATTTAAACACATAATTCCCTAGCAAGACTGAACAAGAAAGCTTAAGGAGGCTATATATAATGAGGACAAAAGGTCCCCATCCAAGTACATATTAAGAATCTAAAGTTTGGTTCAATCTTCAAAAATATATATATATACACATATATGTTGCCTACTCTTTTAATATGTAATTATCCCTAGACTGTAATACAGGCACACTGAAAAATACACCATTGAAAACCACAAAGGAGCACAGCAGAAGATTCCACCATAGTTCTGAATTTCTTCAAGAACAAAGAGACAATCATTTTCAGTGTTTGATGATCTGCTAGCATATGGTGGGTATTACCATAAATGAACAACAAAAATAGTAATTATTTATTAATAAAGATGGATAATAAGTAGGAGTTTTAATGTCACAATGTTATTATTAAACAAACACAATTACTGTAGTTATAATGCATACTCTTCATTATCTTCTGCTGGCTTCCATACTATGCATGAAAATGAAATGGTATGGCCTTCCCAATAAATAAGCTTCAAGTGGTGTTTGTGCTTTGCAGCCTTGCAAAAGGTAGCTGGTTTTATCACTTGCGAACATTCTGAATACTTCTGAATCACTCTTTCAAGACTGTTAACTGAATTCCCTTAGATATTTCCTTAGTCTCTGCTCTGCAATCAGATATCACAGAGCATATCAAAACACTTTCTGAAGCTGAGGTAAATAATCACTTTCCCCACCATCCACAGATCTCTGTCTTATCATAGAAGGCGATCAGATCAGCTAAGATGCCAAATTCCTTCCCATTCATATGCCCAGAAATATCTTCCAAGAGGATCTGCTCCATAATTTTGCCAGGGTCCATAGCAATATCAGCTGGCCTCTGCTTCCCCATGGAGATCTCTTGGCTACACTTATCCTTCTCCAGTCATCAAAAACTCCTCCCATGTTCACAGCCTTGGAAAGATGATAGCCAGTGGCTTCTACAGATTATCAGCCTTGGATGCCACTTATCTGCTCCTGTGGCCCAAAATGGGTTGAGTTCCCTCGAGTTATTTCTGTCTCAGAATTCATCCACTCCTGGCAGGTCTCCTTGAACCTCATTCTCTAGGCAGGTCCTAGAATCCTGGGACACATTGTCAGAGAAAACTGAGGCAAAGGAAGTAACAGTGACAGATAAAGAAATTATTGTCTGTAGAAGCAAATCTAAGCCTGCAGTGGCAGTGCTGTCATACAAGCAATGCAAACATCACCGTCTAAGAGTGGACATTAAGCTGCATATTTGTCATATGCAAAATATTTTTTTTTTCCTTCTGGCTGTGTCTCAACCTTATTATTTTTTCACCCCAAAGGGATCAATCAATTTCATAAGCAGTGTCTTCTAGGCTAGTTTAGAGATTAAATGGTAGGATAGCATTCCCAACACCTTAATCCTCACATGCTCATGCACATTCAGCTGCAACAATTTTGACATGCAGGGCATGAGGTTGATTTTAGAATAACCAAAGGAGTTCATAAGGCTAATTTGATAACAGCCAAACCTCTAATCTGCAATCAACCAAAATAAGGACCTTCAGCTGTGCAGGTGATACAAAGATACCCAGTGTAACCCATAACAGCTGAGAAACTAAATCAACAACATTGTTGTGGTGAATTTGCAATGTGTACACCAACCCTTTGAAAAAAGGCACATAAACACCTCCTGTGAGAAACAAAAGCAGTCAAAAATGAAGACACAACAGTCTACTACCATCTAAGTTATTTAAAGTCTCATATGCAGTTGTGACTATGATTTTGCACTAATATTTCTCATGATAGGTTTATAATCTGTGACTTCTGAGTTCTCACACATCAATATTGATGAGACACCATGATCATCAGATAGTTCTGATGTGGAATCATATATTCACTCTACTTATGCATTTTTGCAGTGTGAACAATGCCAGTGAGTAACTGACTCCATCTTCTATGATTACAGAGCAAATCCGGACAGATGATTAACCTAAACAACCCTTACAGCACCGAAGATTGCAATCTCCTTTCAGAGGCACAAATATAACTGAAAGGACCTGATTAGGACACTGGATTGAACATACAAGGCACAGCAGTACTGGATCATTGTTTCTCTCATACCTAGAACAAACTGCAGCTTTCCTGAATTTCAAAGGCTAACTGGTGTCTAACTCTCCCCAGCCTAGAAGTGTTCCTTAAAACTCAGAGGATAGGGTCTCACTCCTCTTAGTAACCCAGAGAATGTATTCTTTCTTTGATGCTGTCTTCATTTCCTGCTAGCCCATTCTCAGGCTGTTCCCAGAAGAGCCCTACAATGTCCCCACTTTCTCACCAGAACCCTGCAATACTTGATTGTTCATATTTTTTTCCCTGCAGATTCTCTGTAACACACTATTTGTGTAGTCTTCATTATGTTCCACCGGGCTGCTTGCCCCATTTTCTGTGTCTAATTCTGATGTTGCCATGGTACCATACTAAGTATCAGAAGAAGAGACTTTACAATAGATTACCTTTTACTACACCACCCTTTTGCTGAAAAGGAAACAGTCCACTTCAATAGTGAGTATTGCTCCTATTAAGCTTATTTTAAATACTTATTTTATGCTTGCAAATATAATTCCTTTAAGCAAACAGGAGTTTTGCACACAGAATTTTTTGTTGCTTCCTTGTTACTCAAGTATCACCTAAAATCACAATAGAAAAAAACCTTGCTAAAATGTTTGCCCATTCATGCTTTTGACTTTTCGTTCATATTCAAAGTCTACAAATGACTGAGATGCTTCCCAACAAGCTCAAAGTGACATCACAGAAAGCTCTTTAGAACAACCGGAACAGGCTCCCCAGGTTGGTGGTGGAGTCTCCTTCTCTGGAAACTTTCAAGGCCTGTCTGGATGCATCCCTCTGATCTGTGCTAGATTGTGTGGTCCTGCTCTGGCAGGGGGGTTGGACCTGATGATCTGCTTAGGTCCCTTCCAACTCCTAACATCCTGTGGAACTCTGCCAGATATTCCTTTTCCTAGAAGGTAAAAAATCCAACGAAGCCACAACGCAAAACTCAGATTTGAACATCAGGTAAGCAATAGGTGGTTATGAGAAATTTTGAAGCCTAATCACCACATGCCTGTTTCTTGTTAGACTCTCAGTAAGATTAAAACAAAGCCATCACCCATTTCAAGCACAGAAGAGACCAAATTATTAAAAGCATCAGGATTTGTTGCAAGATACTGGCAAATACCTTAGGAGGTCAACTCATTATTTCAAAGCTTCCTTAAAACAATGGTAAGTCTCTGCTGACCACTGACACCACAGAATCTTTCTGCAAAGAAGTGTCTTTCAGTCTTAAATAAGCAATAAGCCATACAATGAAATGATGTTTGAATGAAGCAGAAAGTCCAATTCCATGTAGCTCTTAGTACCAAAAAGGTTATACAAACAGATAGAAGGCTGAAATATTTCAGTCTTCTACACACTCCATAAAGAACAGGCAGATCAGACTTTTTTCCACCACCAAATGCAGATATACATAGAAGCACACCCAGAAAGCACCCTGCAGGATGTAGCAACCACACCAGGCAGCTGGGCCCTGAGAAGGAATTTAATTTCTTCAAGGGGATCAAAATCCGGGGACCACATCACATTCACCCATGTTTTCCAGCCCTGTTGAAATACAAGTCTCACTTGCACTCAACAAAGTGGCAATTATTCCAGCAGGGAGAAGAGAAGCATCTCTCTCAGTCTTACACAGCTGTGGTCAAACTGCCTCCAAGTCACTTCTCCATTAGCCAAGCAGCAGCTACAGGTCTTTATTACTAAAAGCAGCATGCTGGAAGCGAGAGAACAGAAAGGCTTGGGAGGGTCTTTGAAATTATTCATAGACTTTCTGCTGACAGATTCAGTAGAACTTTTAACATTAAACAGCTTGCAAACTGAGATCATCAACAGCGCATCAGCTTGTATCAACTATAATCTTTCTGCAGGTTTCAAGTTCTGTGTAGTGGGCATTAGCATAGCTCAAAGTGTTTAAAGAAAAAATGTAGGAAGCTGGAAAATGCAGATATTTCAAGCGTAGTTCAGGATTTTACTGTTGGTTATGGTAATTTTGTTGTGTAGCATTCTCTGTTTAATTCTTGAAGGGAATAATTTGTATCATTTTCTCATTATAAAAATCAGGTTTGTATCCTTTAAAAAAATTAGAGTATGGGGGAAGGGTGGATTTTAACCCACCATTTTTCTCGCAGTGGGACACTACATGATCGACAGTGCAATTACCAGTGCAAAGTTTTGATATGCCAGGTAATACTTAACAGAAATTCAAAATTATTCATCTGCAGAGATGTGGGGTTTTAAACCACCTATTTTTCCCAAGAGTCTGGAGATCAAGAAAAAAGTCCTTTAAACTTCATGTTTGTGAAAAAAAGCATGCATATGAGAGACATTCCACCCTAACACTGAAAGGAAATTGTTTCCATCACTTGCAGAATAGAGTCATACTATTGTAAAACTTCAAGATCATACTCTTTTTTTTCTAATTTGAAAAACATTACAAATCTTCCCTACTGGTATTGGTATTTTAGACATAAACTACCATATCCACTTTAAGTCCAGTTATTACTTGGGTATATACTATTAATGTCAGCTTATATCTTTCCCTTCACAGCCATTTTTCTCCTTTAATCTTGCCAGGTACATTCTGGCAGTTGGGAAGCCACTGAGATTTACCCAATTCAATCTCTTGTATGAAGGCTCATCTACTATTTCCATGTATATTTAGTTAAGCTACTAAATTGCCTTTAGACTCAAACCTTCAGTGTAACTATTCCATTAATAGATTATATTTCTAATCACTTGTTTGTCTTAACCATGGGCTACACAGAACATGCCATTTCCCTTGTTTCTTGTGTAAAAATGTTCTACATTAGTGTGAGCACTGAAAAATCAACAGCATTTTTATTATGTCCCTTCTTTGGGGATTTTTAGTGTCATTGAAATGTTGGCTAAAACATCTACTGATTTCAGCAAGATGTAGATGGAGACAGAGCACTGAGCCAGCTGCCCAGGGAGGTTGCAGAGTCTTCCTCTGGAGGTATTCAGGAACCATCTGGATGCATTCCAGCATGATCTGCTCTAGGTGATGCTGCTCTGGCAGGGCAGCTGGACCAGATGAGCTTGCAAGGTCTCTTCCAGCCCATGACATTCTATGATTTGTTGACATGAAGTGGCAGATGACTTCAGAAAGTCCACATGCAGGTTTTACTTGGAAGTCATTCCCTTTTAACTTGACTAAAAACGTCAGCTAATTCTCATTGTAGGAGATGATTAGTCTAATCATCTCCTACACTTAAAGACAGAGTACACAGCTGTGACACTGTCTACTGTGTAGTTTCACTGATCTGTGTTTGACCTTAAGTAAAAGAATAATCCTCCCAAGATCTTAGTATCATCTTTCAAGGTACATATGTTTTGTTGCACAGACTAGGATGAAAATCTCACATATTCACATCAGTGTAAAGCTAAATGTCTGGAGAGAAATTACACATGGACAAAAACTAAAGCTCTCTTTGTAGCATTCCTCCTTACATCCTCCTCTGCAGTGTTTCATCGAATCCTCTACATAGTGAGACATTTCCCCCTTCCCTTGCAATACTATTTAGGGCAACATACTGCTGCAAATTTTTATTTCAAGTACTTATATAGTCAGAATGAAATCCAATATAGGATTTCTGGGGTTGTCTCATTGAACCAATTTGTTAATGTATTATTTCAGTCACAGGCACGATTGAAGAATTCCACAGTGTCTGATTAATTACCTTTATAAGCATCATCTATAGGTACTGCACATTGTTCTGTTGTTCTGCAGTCCAGTGAAGGACACAGTGATTCTTTAATTCAGAACTAGGAAAAAGTCTCCCTCTTGAACTCAAAGAGAATCTGTCTATCCATCATTAGAGATTGCTGTGTATCCTAGAGAATAAATACCTAATTTCACAAAGGCAGGTGTTCTAGGACTGATAGTTTGGTTAGGATATCTTCTTCTTTCTCTGAAATCTTCTCATACTATTATATGTTTTTTTAAACTCTTTGATTTCCCTTCTTCATTTTACTCATTTCACCACGGCTCCTGACACAAAAAGAATCTGCATTTTGTTATGGAGGACAGTAAGATTCCTCACTCTGCTAATCTCTTCCAGGAAAAGAGATCAAAGCCACAGACCTTGCTGAAAAACTGTCTTCTGTCAGCTTGAGCTTCACCACTTATTATGACTGCAAGGTTTGAGAATCGTCATACTCATAATTGCAAAAGACTGTCCCATCTCTATCTGCCTTTAGGCTGGCCTCACATGGTTCACATAGGTGCTGAACTTATCTAGGCAAGTGTCACAAGTCAGTACCCTGAGCAGTTGCAGAGGTTGTGCTAAAATTCAAAAATTCCCTTGGCATAAATTGAAGTGAACCAACACCAAATGGCTGATGAGTTAGGTTCACTAGATTGGATCAGAGCAGAAGGAAACAGGGGAGAAAGAGGACAGGGAAAAATGGAAAGATGAAGAAAAAGAGAGAGTAAATGAGAGAAAGGAAGATGTCACCAGCCTCTGTTCTCATGAAGCCTCACAGGCATAGTCAAAACTCTTGGGTGGTGAGTGTAGCTTTCAGGATGGCCTTCTGCAGTAGATACAACACAGAACCCAGAAGTTCTGGGTGGGTAGAGGCATGGTCTCAAATCACAAAGAAGGGTGTGCAGCAGGCCTCTGCAGTGCAATGCCTGTCACATGGTCCTGTTACACCTGGTTTTCAAGAGGGGACTTGCATCTCTGCAGGAATTATTGCTTTTAATTGTTAAGGTAGCAGCTGTCCTCCAGAGTTATTAAGGCCATCACCCTGTCGAATCAAGTCCAGATATGTCACACTGTAATAAAGGGGTAATTAACTGATCTGAGATTTTTCCAAAATCAATATTGCTTATTAATTTTTATATTCAGAACCAATTTTAATAATAATGGGTTCTTTGCAGAGTCATGGAAACATACAGAGGAATAACAAGATCTAGAAATAACTTGCAAAAATATATAAACATTAATTGAACTGAAAGAGAAGGTTCTTGCGGTCAATATAGCACTTATCCACTAGATGGACTGAAGGAGCTCCTTTCTGCTTATAGCAGAAGGCTATGATGAATTACAAGGGGCTTTAAGTATTTACTCACAAAATATTATTTCCCAACTCATGGGGCTAACTACAGCTTCAGACAGTATCCAAACGCTGTCAGGGAATTCTGTTACTTGTCAGCTGCTGAGGGTTCTGATTCTTCCCCAGCTTCATGGAGTGCTGGGAAAGAAGGCAGACAATCTCTGACCTTATCTTTGATCTTCTGGATGATCTGTGTGTCTCCAGGACTTCCTGTCTTGGCAGGAGACTTTTAGGTGTAGGCAGGATGTCTTGCAATGTGCAGTCTTAGCATGGTGTCACACTGGCTATGCAGGCTGATCATGTGAAGGCATATAGAGCCTTTTCCTGGAAAACTCAAGGCAGGCAGTTTCCAGGAAGTTCAGGAGAGCTAGCTTATAGCTTTAGCATAATGCTGCAGAAGGCAATGGCAGAATCACTGCCAGAAGCACAGAGCAACAGCAGGCACAGATACAATGGCAGAGCAGGTTGTGTTTACCTGCACATCTCTTTTTATCAGTGTAGCCTGAGACTAATGGACCTTTGGACACAGAATAATCAAAATGGCAGTTAGCCTAGTTTGACCATATAAGCTTGCTTTACCCAAATCTGGGAAAAGCATAGGCCTTGCACAAGACAGGCACAAACTAAGTGTGCACCTCTTGTTTACCACAAGAACAAAACAAGTTGGGCCAGGCCAGAGTCCTTAGACTCAGTGGCTCCAGGTTCTTTGTCCTCTTTCCCGCAGTTGCTTCTCCCCAGAACAGAAGGAGGGAGAGCAGAAAAACATACCTGGGCAAGCCAGGACATGTATAAACCTATTTTGGCATATCAGGCCTACCATGATGCACACACCTCGCTTAAGACAACAGAGTCATTATGGGCTATCTCAGTCAAGGGTGTTTGAGATATAGTTACTTGAATTAGAAGCAAGTGTCAATGTTAGAATCATAGAAAGACAGGGGCTAGAAGGGACCTTGAAAAATCATCTGGTCCAGCCTCCCTGCCAGAGGAGGATCACCTAGAGCAGGGGGATATATACATTGATGACTAACTTTGCATTGCTGGCATTTAAGAGGAGAAGCCTATATCTAGCAAGGCACTTAGATTGGTGCTCAACTTGGACTTCAGTAAACTACCCACATTCTCAAGATTAAACATGCATTCCACTACACTGACCACATTCTTCTCTCATATAATAGGTATGTATCCTTAGAGTGAGGTAAATCTAAAACAACTCCAACTAAATCCAAAGGTCTCTCCAGATCTACACCAACATGAAAACAAGTACTGACCTATTGTATCCACAATCCCCACAGCTACTACAGTCAGGTCTTCCTATCACAAGCTGATTCTTTGCTTTCTCAACAGAAATATCTGTAATTATTCCTTGCATGAGTTATACTGGCTCAGAAAAATCAACTAACATGGGATTCAGCAGGCCTAAGAATTATGCAGAGACTGTTTTAAACAGCGTAATGTTTGAAAGAAACTATTTTGTTTGCAAAAAGTGCATCCACTGCAAGTCCAGTAAAGCTCTTTGTATACAAGCAAATTGGCAATATTTTTCTACACAACTGAAAGGCTGCAGACATTGGAAATTAAAACCAGTCATTCCACCAGGAAAAAAATCCTGCATAATAATAAAACTATAATTCTGAAACAAATGTGAATTTCCTTTTCTGAGTGTGCAAATTACAATTAGGTGAAAGAAGGAGGAAGGAATTTTTAAACCAAACCAGAGACATCAAACCCAGTACAAAAATGGGGCACATCCCACCCTGTTACCAGATGTAGTTTTACTGTTCTTGCTCATGCTGTATAAGTCTACTTGTATTGAGCATAACAGTGCCTAAATATACTGAAATTATAAACAGTACTGCCTTAAAGTGTTTGGTTTTTTTTTAATTTTTAGGATTCTATATGTAGCATACCTTGCTGCTGCCTGTGGATGTAGATTGATGGGTTATAGGAAACATTTGCTATCATAGCAAGTGCTAACTGCCTCCAGTAACCCTGTTAACAGTAAGTGTTTCGAGGAACAGGTCTTTAATTAGCATTAAAAATAATTGCCAACTACATTTTGTTGCAGGATGCAGAGAACTGTTGATTTGAAACTAATTCCAATTCAAGCTATATTGGTGTTTTTCTGGAGTTGAGGGATACAGATGGAAGCATGGTCCTCACTCAGAAGTCAATGACAACCTCTTTATAAACTATTTTCCAGTCATTTCACTGAGTGTTTCTCAGGTATTTCATTTTATTCCTTGACAACTGACCCAAAACTTTGAGCTGGCTTACTGGGGAGATAGGCATTGTCTTTGATGTCCTTGGGTAAAAAAACTAAGTTGTATTTGTAGCTTGTAATTCTTCCCTACATACCAGTGAAGACTCCCTCCCAGCTCTTACCCTTTTTCTGTACAATGGCATTTTGGCCTTATTACTTATTAGGATCAGAAGGAAAACATCCATATCCTTATAAATTAGAAAATGTTTAATAAGAATGAGCTTGAACAAATTTTTATTATAATGAAAGGATTAAGGTGCATGATAGCATTAATATTTAGGAAAAATTAAACAAAATTGCTTTTTGTCTGCAGCAAACTATGTTAAATATTTAATATCCCACATTACAGGGGCACGATTTCAACAAAAGAGTATGGCAACCTTTGTGTTATGAACCTCCATTTCAGTGGTTCTTTTTCTAGGCAGTTTTGTCTAGGCAGTTAGAGCAGAGACAATCTTGCAAACCTGTGCAGAAGGTCTACTGCAGAGGATCATACGAAGAGTGGGTCTAAAGAGGCTGTCTCTTGTGGGCTTCACTGACCCAGCACATGGTTTATTTAGAAGGGAGCACTGAGTTTAATTGTTTTGGAGCTTATGGGAAGCCTTTTTGTTGCTTTGTTTGGAGTGTCTGGGTGTATTTTTAGTCATCTTTAAAACACAGGGGGGAAAAAATCATGCAAGTATTCTGAGGTGATGAATGATATTTTTTTCCCAGTAATTTAGCAGTAGTTAACTTCTATATAAACATTGCAAGAGGCAAATTCTAGCTCTCAGATTAGAATAAGTGAATATATTCTTTTATAACTAAAAAGGTCTGTTAAATCCTGCAGGGAGCTGCAATATGCTTCTGAAACAAAGCAAACCATTTTATGCACTCAGAAGGCCTAGAAACTTTCAAGCTTTCTCTAGGAGTTCAAAGATAAATTTCTGGAAAAATAAAAACAAGTAAATAGTCAAACCCAAGTTTGACCTGCTTACAGCAAGGATGAAATTTTAAGGTCATAATGTAATGGTATTACGCAGTAAATTTGGTAGTAGAGTTTTATTGCTTTCAGATCACTGAACTGAGAAGCAAACAGAATGAAAAAAAACTGTTTGCTCCAAAGCTGAGCCTTACAATGACCTTGAAAAAACAAAAAAATATTTTGTTTTAATCTATTATCCTTTGCCTTTATATCTCCTCCTGTAAAATGTGATAATAAACAATAGTTAAGCATTATACTTCCATTTTGGGATCAGCTTTGAACAGAACACACAAAAGCATTTGAGCTGGCTGAATTCCTTCAGTCAGACCAATAGTCAGTCTCAACTCTGTGTCCTACAAAAACCCAAGCAGAATTATCCTAACTTTTCAAAACCTCTCAAGGTTTCATTAGTTACTTCTAAAGCCTTCCTTCTACCTCAGTTTTCATTCTATACACCCAAAGCAAAAGCTTTCATCTGTATACATGTCCTAGGCAACTATTAGCTATTTGACTAGGGAGTACTGTGAGAAGTTCAGCCCTCTCCAACTTCAGGCCCTGACTTCACCTCCAAGTACTGGTGAATTTTTATGCCTGCAAAATAGTGTACTTGTTTTCCAAGCACTGTTTTCTGAAGTGCACATCTCAGACTCAAAGAAATAAACATGAAACAGGAGAAGAGTAGAAATCAATGTCAATGATGCAGAAGTAGTTATTAGTTTCCAGATTTTCTGACTCTTGCCCACCTAGCCATGTGTAGATATGTCACAAAAATTTAAGAGAAATTTCACCAATTTCCAGATTTATATACTGAATAAAGTAAAAAGATTAACTCGCCTTCATTTAAAAAACAGAGCTGCCTAGCTTGAGACCAAGACAGACGATACCCAGCACATCCTTTCAGAAAGTGAAGGTAAAAAATGAGTACTATTCAATAAGTTTGAGCCACAGCTTTTTTTTACTGTACTAGTAGCAAATATTTTAATAAAATTGACCTAAAAAACGATTTTTAAATACTTCAATAACTGTATTGTGTCACTCAGTGTCAGACAGCTTCGTGACTTTCTAACCTGTTTACAATTACACATATGCACAAAGTGAAGTGTTTGGATATTAACCACAAGAAGTGAGTACAGAAGTGCATTTTGAGTGCAAAACCCAAAATATCAAATACCTGCATAAAAAAGATATTCCAGTAAGCAGCTTTTATTGAGGCATAAGTAACCATTAACTTCTCATAAACGTGGCTCACGCTGTCAGGCAGAACATATTAGTGATACTTGTAAATGTTGTATGTGAATATATACTCCACTTGGGCATCTGCTATAAAGTATTCTCAGCTTCACTTACCAGAAGGTTTTCTAAACCTTAATCCACATTTTTGGTGGCTTCAAGAGAAATAGCTTTTATTAATTACATGTTAAAGCGAAGCTGTAAAACAGCCTTTATTTACATTAGCACAAGATTCTGTCAGTAGATGTATCTTTACTTCCTTGCGCTGTACCTTCAAAGAACTAAAACCTTAAAAAGAAACTCTAATAACAAGTTTGGTTTCAACCAAGAATTTCTTACCAACTTTATTTCATAAGTAAATCCCTTCAGTTTCAACTGTAAATATGAAAGCATTGTAATGCTAGGCTGTGCTGACAGCACAGAGCAGAAAATGAATGAGCCTGAAAGCCCTCCTTCAAGAAAGGAAAACAAAAACTAAAGCAAATAAGAAAAGTTCTTTGACACGAATCCATGGAATTTTCAGTGCCATCACTGTCATTCCACATGTGCAGCCGCTTTGATTGTTACGACTGTTTGGTAAAGAATGGTTTTCCTTACCTGCAGAATTTCAGAGGAAACCACACAGTGGCAGTACTGTGAATGTAAATGCTATGTTCTATTGTGCAGCAAGAGTCTTTTAGGAAAGAAGAGTTTCTGGTGCTTGGTTATGATTAAGTTCACTGTTCCTTTTTTTAGAAGGCATCCTGGTTTCTATCACTCTAAGAGTAGAAGGACAACATGCAGTCGACATGTAATTTATTTCCTTCTGTAATTTTAGTATCCAGAGGCCTCAGATACAGTTAGTCACACATTTCACTCCAGGCTACTGTTTTCTCTCCATTTTTATCCACTCCTTCATTTCCTCTGTTCTGACATGTTTTTGAAGCCCCAGCTCTTAGTGTAAACTTGGAAATCTTTGCCAAAATAAAAGGAAAGAAAACAAACTGTAGGAGCATCCCACACACAAATTTATACACGCACATACCCCAGACATTTATGATTCATCTAGGTTATTGGTTTCTATACTTTCATAGCACACAGATAGCAGTTGATGAGAATTAGAAATGACAAATCCAGAACACTCTGTTCATTTGCACTGTACAGTGAAACTTGTCAAAGAATGCAGCCACACAGATGCTAACTTCTGATGGGTGGGATGGAAAAATACTTCAGATAAGACTGAAATAAGAACTCTCAGGAGATCCTACACTTAAAGAAAAAGAAAAGCACAATGAATGTCTCCTACATGCTGCTTTAAGACATGTTGAATATGAATGTGAACTCTACCCTTTGCACCCAGCTTCTTTACCAGCAGACCTGCAGTTTATAGTACTCCCTTTCACACAGATGTACAAACATCAAACCCACGTTCACTCATGGCAGCAAAGCAGAATTGTCTCTGTTAAATACTTCCAAAAGAAAAGCTACTCATACTTTCTTCTGTGTAACTAATGTCTCAGTACTTTTTCTTCCCTTGTTTCTGTGATCTGATTAAGACTAAGATTGCACCTGCACAACAGTGGAAAGTTCCTCCATGTGATCATTCTTAGTACATGATTAAAGGCCAAAATTGCTTGCAATTTAAAGCCTATGTGCTTTTCAGACAAAAATGTAACAGTTAACATAACCAGACATGCTCAAGGAGCATGACATACAGCACTACAACACAGGCTTTTCTGTTTCCTACTTGTACCAAAAACTATTTATATCCATGATTCCTCCGTAAAACAACTCCCTCACCACTTGACCAGGTGCACAAACAGTATTTCCCCTTTTTGCCTCCTTTCAAAGCAAGTATTAGACTTTTGCCTACAGGGATTAACACCCAGTGCATCTCAATATGGTTCCTTCCCTGCATAGCTTGCATTACTTTGCTTTTAGCTACAAAGGCTGCTGCTGAAGGAAAGCCCTTCGGGCTGCACCCACTTGTCCCCTTGCTGAGTCATTCCTCGAGTCCACACAGCCCGAGTGAAGCAAGCATCTTCGAGCAGGATTTGCACAACAATCCCTTCCACCAGCACCCCCAGGGCAGTAATAGTCCCTCAGGAGAGCCAAGGAAATTGTGTTTAATAGAATACATGTAAACATATATTTACACATACACACGCATACATGTATATTCTGTATGACTCCCCTCCACAGGCTGAATCGCAGCTGAAAACAGCCATAAGACCATTAAGCTATGCAGTGGAGTAGCAGATGGGGAAAAATTATTTTCCTTATCATGGCTAAATTATTGTATCACTGCTAGTCTCAAAGCTACGAGGTACTACTGCTTTTTAACTACATTGAGAAAAATACCAGAAGAAGATTTTATCAAATATCAAAAGGCATGATAAATTATTTCAGCTTGAAAATGCCTCAATTTCTTTCTATGGTGGACCTATCCCTTAAAGATGAATTTCTTTTTATCTTGAGCTGCAATAGCTTGTCCTAGAAATTTGCTGAAGGGTATCACAGGTATCCAATAAACTATTTTGAAAAATTCTTCCATAGAACTAAGACAGTCTCTTTTTTTGTGACAACAGCACCTGAAAAAAGTTACATAACAGTGGTACCTTCAAAGCTAATGCAAACACAATTTTCTTTCTCAGTCAATAGCAGTTGCCAATGTTGGAAGTCACTAATTTCACCACTTGAAATAAATTCATTGCCAGTCAAGCCATCCAGTGTAATTCCCTAATAAATTTACAACTAACTGCTAATAAAAAAAGATCTAATTGTTGAGCTGCTAATGAGACACTTTCTTTTCATTACTGGCCTTCCCATGACATAGTTCTCTCAGCCGTACTGTGTGCAGACAGCACCTAAGCAAATACCCACAACCTGTTCATGTAGCTTTGAACAGACAGGACACAATGGCAGATCTCCCTCATCTCCAGAACCTGCCGTTCTTCCTCCCAGCATGGAGGCACCGAAGAAGGGCAGCTGCGTGACAGCCGAAAGGGAAGAAGGTAACAAAATTGCCAGAGGCAGAGCCTGAGTAGTGCAAAGGAGTCAAGCAGTGCCTGAAGGAAGGAGATAGGGCAGGGGAGAGCAGCGCCGACACAGCTCAGACCCCACCACAACCTAGAACTACACCACTGCTTCAGATGAAACAGTCTAGCTGCAATAAATATCTCACAGGTCCTTTGAACAATATTCTTTTGCAATTGCCACACATCTCCCACTGTTAAACGAACAAATCAGTCACATTGCTCACACTATCAAAGATTCAGGAACTGGAAGAACCCCTTAACCAGTCAACACAAACAGAGCTTACCTCCTGCCCCAAAACCTTCAGCCCGTGGTGTGGAGAGGAGAATGCACAGGAATGTTTTATTCAGCTACCTTTGCACCTGTGGCAAATGTAATAGCCTAAGGCAGGACACCTGCACCTCATTATACAGCTCACCCCTTAATTCATCTGCATAACCACGTGTGGTTAAGTCCCAGGTGTGGGGACTCCATTACAGCTACTGGAGAAACAATTTGGCCTGGCTGCCTAATGTCCTCAGACCCCAGGCAAGATTTAGATTGGGTGTTAGGAACAAGTTCTTTACTGTGAGGGTGGTGGAGCACTGGAACAGGTTGCCCAGGGAGGTGGTTAAGGCTCCTTCCCTGGAGACATTCAAGGTGAGGCTTGATAGGGCCCTGGGTGACCTAGTGGGGATGTCCCTGCTGACTGCAGGGGGGGCAGACCAGATGGCCTCTGGAAGTCCCTTCTGGCCCAGACCATTGTATGATTCTATGAAATACCAGCCCTGAAATCTACAAACAGATCAAAATAACAGAGAAATGTTACTGTTTGAGAGTGGCCACGAAAGTGCTGCATTGTTCAAACCTATAGTACTGGTTGACAATTTGCAAAGGGACGGATGACATTTCATCCAAAAACCAGCACCTCCTAGCCCCCTTGCACAGAATATTGGCCTTCCACTCTCCAGCAGCGTTCTTATTTTCCAGAGCCAGGGAGCTGTCAGCAAAGCCTCCAGCTTTCTGTGGACAGCCTGGATCCTCACCTTTCCATTAACTGAAGTGTCTGACAGTTATCCTTGTGCTGCCTGACCAATGCTAGACAGAACAACTGGAATTAGTATTTGCTGCCAAAATGTATTGAATACTTTATAATCACTCTAGGACAGTCCTTGCTAACTTTTTGATCTCAGAGATGCTAAATATAGGGAAGCAGGAAGACAAAGTTTTGCTTCCAAGCCAGAATTCAATAATCCTTCTTGAATCAGTTGAAAAAAAAACCAAAAAAACCAAACTTTACTCACTGTCTCAGTATCTAGAGATGCAGGCACAATCTTACCTTTACTCTATTATCATTAAATTTTAATTATCTCAAATCAAATATCACACAGAAGTTACTCCATAAATTATCCCTAGTAATAATCACATAAAAATTGTGGGTTTATATTTTGGTTTATATACAACTATTTAACAGCATGAGGCAAAGTTCAAGATACAGCACCTATTAATGTTCTGCCATACTTATTTATTGCTTCTTTTCTCTACAATTCTCAATTTCCACAGTAGAACAAAATGGTTTTGTCTTCTATTTTATGTTCTATTAAAAGAGAAATTGACCTCATTGCTGTGCCTTTGGCCATAGCACTTTGAATACAAGGCAGGTGCCTGATCACCATCTCCACTTTTAGCAGAAGATCACGACAAATAGTACTTATTACTGTTTCCTCTGCACTAAATGTAGTTTCATCACAGAAAATGAATGAAAAAAAAGTTGCTGTTAACGATTCAGACAAACATGTTAAAAGATTAGGATGGATATTTCAGCCCTTAATTTACCTAAAGCTGTATATCTGATGTATTGCATATCCTATGCTTTTACATCATATGCCAATTTAAATACAACTACGTACTTTTTTCAATCCTCTGTTGAAAGATCTTTAAAGTTGCAAGGCCAAGCGAAGGAAAGCCAAAATTGAACCTGACTCTGCTGAGTCCTGGTGCAGTCTGAAGTATATTATGTCATAAGTTATTACATCTAGTTAAATCCAAATTGTCTAGCACTCTTCAGACCATTAAAACATTCTTAAAGAGATGTTGCATTTTCTGATTACAGCTTTTGGCTCTTATTTGTGTAGACTTGTGTTAACAGTCTGATTTTCAAGTACATTTCTTGGTGACACTTAGCTTTGTCTGTGTAGGGCTCTTACTACTAAGTACTTACAGCTGATAAATGCCATTCTTAACAGAGGTGATTTTCATTCTGCTTCGCTCCATTAGTTCGAAGTACAAAATTGCAATGAAAAGGTGCAATGTCCTCTTGGTAGTTTGACTCTGCTTTGAGTTCAGTGCTGCCCATATTTATCTAACTTACAGACTCATTTTGGGGCGAAAAGCCTCAATTTTATATACTTTTTTTAAAACCTGCCAAGGTTAGGGACCCAGTTTTGTGAACACTTTTTTTGCAATCAGTTCCACCAAATGCCCATCACCTGAGGAATGAGAACAACCTGCTTCAGAATGGGATGTAATGCACAGCTCTAGCCATACTTTGCAGCCATTAAACTCAATACCATAGAGTGTAGTGGGGAAAACCTACAATTCAGTTATTTTAAACTGCCATAAAACCTCCCATCTGCAAATGTCATTGTGATTTGCAGTGGTGATGAGGAAATGCTTTTCAGACAACCACTTCTTAAAGATTTTTAATTTCTTATCAGCACATCAGCAACTAAGTATTTATAGATGATAAAAATGCACCTAGCAAGAATGGACCCATTTGTTTCCTATGTGTTTCAAATCTTTCATGAATAAAGTAGTACTACGGGTAACCTTTCGTGAATACAACCTTAGGGATCACAGAGTGCCCTCAATCAATGCAGGGAATTCATGTTGACAGAGTATATGGGAAACAGATTGAGGTATTAAAGCACATAGCCTCTGGTGTTTTAGATGTAAATACTATAACCATCAAATATTTAGACTCTTATGTAAGCAGCATGTCATTTTTTAAACAGTTACTGCTGGAATAAATCTTTAAGGATGGAATTTTCAGAAGTGCTCAATATTGGCCTAACTTTGCTCTTACTGAAATCAATCATAAAATTTTCACAACTCTGGAAAAGGACTTTGTCTGTTTATATGTTTCCACAGCAGTA
This sequence comes from Pogoniulus pusillus, assembly GCF_015220805.1. Taxonomy (NCBI): domain Eukaryota; kingdom Metazoa; phylum Chordata; class Aves; order Piciformes; family Lybiidae; genus Pogoniulus; species Pogoniulus pusillus. The sequence goes on along the minus strand of NC_087271.1, from coordinate 21,580,404 downwards.
AGCACAGTGAGTCATGATCCTTGCTGGAACCTTTTGACTCTGTTGCAATCTAAATAAATTGATTTATAGGAGATCAGTTGGATAAATGATGAGGAACACACACATGCATATAAAGTAGCTAGGGTTTTTGAATGATGGTTTAGTGGTCCTTTGTAACATCTTCATTTTCTCTTGGAATCCTAAAAATCATTTGCATTCTTTTATATTAATTTAATTTCCTTATTATTAATTTTCCCAAACATAGTTCCATGCATCTTAAATTTCCAGTAAAGTATCCAGTCAATAAATTCTAACCTTCTTTCTTGCCACCCACTAAACCCACTTTGCAAACTAAACACATTAGTTTTGGGATCTGATTCATACTTTTTGTCAATAGAATATGACTTCTTCTCTACTTCCACAAAAACTGATGCTGGTAAGTGGTATGCAATCTATTCTCTATTCCCATGAATAACTACTTTTGCTGGATTGGGAAAGGGGAAGAACGGGCATTTCTTCTATGGTTTTGTAGGGGGACTAGGGCTGCTTCTTTTGTTATTGTACAAGATTCACCAAATATTAATTTACCCAGGAACTGGCTTTAGAGACCATTATTTTACTTCCAGATACATGCCAACCTTAAAACCATCTAAAAATGTCTTATTTTCTTCCAAAGAGCTGCAGAAAGACCAAGACAATACTTCTTATCACACGGTGTGGGATTTTAAAAGGTCAACACTGCAATGTCTTTTTCCCTATTTTCTCCAAATAAAATGCTACATGTTTTTGAAATGGAGGCTGAGCTTCCACAGACAATTCTCTAGGCATTTTCCTAAGAGCTGCTAACCTCATTCTCTTACCTGTGCTCCAGCCACTTATTCCCACCCACCTCACTGCTCCTCCAGTTGGACCCATTCTGCTAGTTTTGGATCCAAGAGATGGACCAAACCAAAACTAAATCCTCTTTCTCAAAAGTTTACTTTCAGTCTGGCCCAGCTCCCAGTCTGCTCATCCTATGCAGAGCTGTAGTAGCACAAGAAGCAGAGCAACTTAGAGAACTCAGTTCTGCACCTGGCAAAGACTGCACCAACACAAACCTGTGCCATGGGAAATATTTCTGAACCTTCAAAAGCATTCTCTCACCTGCTCCCTCAGGAAAGCAAGAACAAGCACACATCACATTATAAAACTGGCAAAGGATCAAACTTCAGAAAGTAGCCAAAGTCATGAAATAGGCCATGGAAGGAATCAGGTATTGATAATAGCATCTTCATTTCTTTACCTAAATTCAGGTGATGTTATCACTAACCCTAGCCTGGTATATATTTTATAGTAAGCAAGTCTAGTCTTTCAGATTAGCAAGCTATATTTAGTGCTTTATTCTCAGACTGTTTCACTACAAATGACAGCTCATTTCACAAACAGCTTATCTTATGGTTAAAGATATATAAATACATACTAAAAACGCCGCTGAAAGTCTCTGAATGTATAATGCAGCCTGGTAGACATGGTAGCGATTGTAACACTGCATCGTAGACACAAATGTTAAAGAAACTTGGCAAGAACCAACACATTTTAGCTGCTCAAAATTCAGATTTTCTCAGTCTTGTCCTCTTCTGATGAATGGAACATATGGGAGTATTGTTCATAAAACTTGCATTGCTTTTCTCGATGTCTACCAAAATTCCTCATCATGACAATATTTACCAAAATACATAGAGTTTCAAATTTGAATTAATTACCTAGAAGTTTTTCTGTACTCCCAGGTTTACTGGAAGAGAAAAACCCTTCAGAAGCAATGTGTTGTGAGTATTTAACAGTAGATGTTATAGCAACAGAGGTAGTGGAATGCTTGCTAGGGAAGGCAGCTATCCAGTCAAAAGCCACTGATGCTGAGTGAGATAGAAGATAGGGAAGAAAGTGGCTGCTTTGCCAAGAAACAGTTTGAAATCTGACATTATAAACAAAACACAAGTAATTCTAGGAATAAATCCTCTCTCATATGCTGACAGCTCCACAATATTTTAGCTAGCATTATTACTTACAAACAAACAATTCCTGAAACACAGCATTGAAAGTGCAGAACAGCCTTTAACCTTGTATTCATCCACTCAAGAAACATGTTATTTATTATCCTTTATCCCTTAATTATAGGAACTTCACCTACTGCTCTCTGCTCATTTGAAATGCAGAATAAAACACAATGGATGTCTGAAGACTTAACAGGTGTCAACCAGATATTTGCCAGCTACCGCTACTATTCTACTGGGAGGAGTTGCTGTTCTATAAATACTAATTAGAGTTTTGCACATGATCTTGCTGAAATACCTAAGGTGATGAGTGGCCAGTTGTTACTTTTAAAAGATTAGCACAATTTGAAAAACTAATGTCCCCAATGAGGCAATGCTCACACTGAATAATCAAGAGTTATAGCTGTTCTCTGCCCAAAGGGAATATTTGCTCACTTCATCATTTGGAAAATCTGCTGCCTCTCGAACAACTCACTCTTCTATTTCACTTTGAGAAACTTGTTAAACTTCATTCAACCAATGTAATCGTATGTTGTATGTACTCAAATGGGCTTTCACTTCTATGGCCAGATGATTGGTTTTATGAACACCTTCCAATGACAGAGCTTTTCATATGGAATAATGATTAAAAATCTGCAACAAACTCAGGTTGCACTTAAATGAAAAAGCAAAGAAAAGGGCAGTTCCAGCAGAAACTGTGTTAGCACAGCAAAAATTTCATTTCCTCAAATCTGTCTCCCCTTCAATTCTTCTCCTCCACAAATGAGACAAAGACAAAAGACCTAGTCAAAACAAAACAGGTCTCTATTGCCATAATACAGATTTTTTTTCTGTCTGTAGTAGTTGTTATTGAGGAAAACCATCAATTCTCTAAAATCTTGGTCTAATATTTCTGAAGAAGCTAAGTGATCAGACTGCCATGTTCCACTGGCTTAAGAAAAACCTTGAGTTTCATTTTCTCCAACTTGGTATGAAGGGCAACTGATGTGTGGCACAATTCTGCAATTCTACATATGAGCTGTGCAATCTGACTCATGAGAGTGACACAATCTCATGCTATTTAGCATCAACATGATGCACCTCCAAAACTGGAGAAAAAACAGGTAGAGGGACTCCGTATTTAACCTGCTTAGTTATTTTTCTATTTTGCTTTCTCATTCTGGGAAAGAATATTCAGTAAATCCAATACCATGTACAGGAAAAATCTGTATATTTTAATCAGAATTTATTTGGGATTTTTTTTGCCTTTCAAAATAACAGTATTTACCATGAAATCTGTTTCTCTTCCACCTTCAGCATACCGCTTCCTCTTTTTAAGCACCTCATTGCTGGAAATGTTTGGCATTACTTCAAAAGAGAAGAATGTCAACACCAGAACATCTGTGTCCACATAGAGTGCTTCGATGACAGTGATATACTTCATTTACATCAGTAACATGGAGCTGAACCTTGATGCTGACTGCATTTAAAGATCTTACCCCACAGGGCAAAAGAATATAGGTCAAAAATGTTGATCTGTGTTTGACACACTCCACTTCAAGAGCACTCGGCGGTGATTTGTTCCAGTCAAGAATCAAACTCACAAAACATCGCAAAGCTCTGAGCCATGTTTGCGTAACCACATTCAGAATAAACATTAAAATTCACAGTCTCTGGAGGCCAATCTAAGTTGAATATGCAGGATTTTGTGAGCAACATGGTCAAATTCTATCCTGGATACAGGGGGAATTTTCTCACTTAAATAAAGAAAAGCATAACTTGAGCATAAACATCTGTTCAGAAGAGGAGCAATGTACATACATCTCCCAAATGCAGTAAGGAAAATAGACAATTTATCAACTCAGACCTCAAAGCTGACTGTATAGCAAGGGGATTGAAATAGTTATGTGTGACATAGGACAAGAAATTAGGAGAGTTTCAGTATAGATCACATACCTCCATAGGCAGGCACAGTAATGATGAGTTCCACAAACATTTAGTATGGAAGAGTTCAGAGATGGACTGAACCCTGTCATGTTTGGAATCCAGGGGTTCTGGCAGCTTTCTTCCTTTTAACTTGATTTTAAAACCTTTTGTGTCTCTTTTAAGTTTTCTATAAATAACATACCATTTTCTAATCTAATTACATTATATCCACCAACCTGCTATGCTGGCTTAATAGAAGGTGGAGAGTTCCAACATTTTCCTTCCACTATTCTGAATCCTGAGTACCCTCATGTGAACGTCAGCAATTTTACAGCATTGAGTGATTCACTATTGTTCGCCAGACTAATACATACAAAGCATCAAACAGATCAAATCGATGCAGCTGGATATTGCCCTGTTCATGTTCAAGGACCACAACTACCTGTATGCTGTGTAAGCACCTGCAAGTACCAGTAAATCTTATTTCAGCAGAGAAAGGGAAAATTTTGTTTACAGGTTTCACTAGAATGCCATGGAAACAGATATAGAATTGTAAAAGGCATAATCCAAATGGGAAAAAAAAAGCTCCAATAAAAAGCACATGTCCAAAAATAATGTTTGTGTTTTCCCACTTGGAAAACACATGCATAACTCCTATTAACATTAAGACAGAAAATTACATTGAGTAGATCCCAATATCACTAAGGTCTCTGGTAACAGTATGAATTAATATGTACCTTCAAAGTACAGCAAGACATTTCCATACACGGACTATTAGGAAAAAAAATCTTAATAGAATGATGATCTTTTTTAAAGAAGAAAAAATGCAGCTAGAATTTCTGAAACAGGATTAAAGTATGGTAGTCAACATGTACAAGGAAACTGCTCAGCACCTGCTGCCTACACTGTACCTAGCTCCAGGCAATGTTATTCATTCCTCACTTTCATGGGAGCAAAATACATCCCCTAAAAATATAAAACACAAAAATAAATAGATCTCCAGGGAAATGGAAGAGAAATCTCTTTTAAAAATAGTGAAGGAGCCTATATGTTCTAGAAAAAGACCATTTTGCATTGTTTTATAAGATTTACACTTTAATTTGAAACCAAAGTAAGGCATAAAATTTGTATGAAAGCAATATCTGATTTATAGATAAACTTAACACACAATATACTTAGCTGCAAATACCAGACCCCAGTGAGAGAAGGAAAGGCTTTTGAAAGATGATTAAAGTATGCCTGATAAATGTGGCCCTGAAATGCCCCAAAAGGTTTTCTGAAGTTAAATAGTAAACACAATTAACATGACTTTTGCTACAAAAACACTAAACAGAATGGATTTTTTAAATTAATTTTCAATGTTATTACATGCTCCCATTGAGCTGGAATTGACTCCGTCCACTAACTGTACTGCGAAACAGTTCTTCTGTCCATATGACCCTACCATATAGATAAAAAAAAACCAAACAACAACAATACCCCCACCCCCCCAACAGACCAAATGAAGAAACTACAGTCAATGGCAACAACAAAAAATAAAACACCCATTCTGTTGGTCATATGAAGAGGAGGACACTGTGCAATAGTGATGATTTTATGACCACCGAAGGTTAGCATCTCGCAGGTAAAAATTTTATGACCGTTGACACATTTAAGAAAGATACATTTATAAGGCTCAGATATTGTGCAGCTTGATCAAATGCATTATTAATTAACCAATAAAAAGCAGCAGCTGTAAAGGCTTACAGGAATACATTACGGTACACTTACGGCCTAACCTCACCATCCATATTCAAACAAGTCTCCTAGCTACAGGCAAATCATATAATTCTTGGGAGTCTTGCATGTATTAGGACTCATTACATTTACATATTATTATTCACAGTAGGCATTTCATTACATTTGCTTTGAGAAAATGTACCATCTAGATGGGTATTCATGTGTTGCATATGTGCATGCCTTTCTGTGTAGTACCTGCTGTGTAGTTTACAACTAGGTTGTTTGGCTGCCTTCTGTCTTAGATAAAGAAGACCAGACAGTGTTTATTCACCTGAGATCAACTCATATGGTAGAGTTCACATCCTTCCACCGTGCACCAACCAAACCAGAACAGGGAGGACAAAGCCAAACAGCCTCCCGGAACCAGTCTGGGCCCAGCCCATCTCCCATATTGTTTGTAGGCTTTGCTGGGAGACTGCTAGCCAATTGTGCTGGTTGAGGCTAATTGGAATATTCTAATGAGAGAAATTATATCCTTGGCTGTGAGAAGAAAATAATAATGATGCCTGTAACACTCATTCTTCTGCTGAGAGACACAAGTAGTTAAAATACAGATAAGGCACGCATTTCTCACACACTTCTCACTTAGTTCATAGATTGATAGAATCTTCAAACATCTGCAGGTTGGAAGAGACCTCCAAGATCATCCAGTCCAGTCTATTACTCGGCCCTATCCAATCAACCAGACCATGGCACTAAGTGCCCCATCCACGCTTTTCTTGAACACCTCCAGGGATGGTGACTCCACCACCTCCCTGGGCAGCCCACTCCAATGCCAATCACTCTCTCTGGGAAGAACTTCCTCCCAATATCCAGCCTATACCTCCCTGGCACAGCTTGAGACTGTGTCCCCTTGTTCTGTTGCTGGTTGCCTGGGAGAAGAGACTGACCCCCACCTGGCTACATCCTCCCTTCAGGTAGTTGTAGACAGCAATGAGATCAACCTTGAGCCTTCTCTTCTCCAGGCTAAACACCCCCAGCTTCCTCAGCCTCTCCTCACAGGACTGTGCTCCAGGCCCCTCACCAGCTTATTCGCCCTTCTCTGGACACATTCCAGTACCTCAACATCTCTTGAATTGAGTGGCCCAGAACTGGACACAGTACTCAAAGTGTGGCCTAAACACTTCTCACCTTCTTCTCTGTTGGTCTGGTTGCATTTTGGTTTGGCTTCTTTGCATGAAAATCTATGTAATCAGATCTAACTTTTCCCTCTAACCTTCCTTGTCTTCTTTCTAACATATCCCCTCAGATCTCTGCAGATTTATCCCGTGAGGTATACAGAGGTTTATCTGGTTATTTCTGAGGGGAGGGGAAGAAGGGAGGAGGGGGAGGGGTTGTTCCAGGAGCCTTCTAGGCAGTCTGACTGTTTCAGGAGGGATGATGTATTTCTGTATTACTTTTAATTTGTATATCTCTGTTAATATCTGTGTATATTGTGTGTATATATCCATGATTGTAAACTGTGCTAATCTGTAAATATAAAGCTTCATTCCTTAACTTCCAGCTGACCGAGTCTAGTCTGGGCCAACTCCTAACCATGTTGGGGGTCAGGTAATTCCCAATTCACTACATCGATGCAGGGAAAAACTGGGTCGAAGTCTGTCCTACCAGCTGGATGGCAAGGGTGTCTGAAAAATAATTTGGTCTAAATCCTGACCGTTCAGTTTGCCTGAATGGACATCACTTCAGTCATGCTACTTGAAACAAGACACTGCAGGGTTCACTGCCACTGCAAGGATGAAGGGGCCTGCAGAGCTCCTGCTCTCCATCTGCTCCAAAGAGAACCTGTTCTCATGACATTGTTTTTGCACCAAAGTTTTCTTCTTTTAGTCAAAGGTGGACCCAAGCCATAATGTCTTTGTTACAAGAAAGTTCCAGGCAAAACACTTTAATCTCATTAAGCAAGTCTTTGAAAGGATAACTCACCATTTTGGTCTGCTTGTGGATTTCACCATCGGAGCCATCCCATCTCTATAGAGGCTTTTTGTTTTACTGAAGTTGACAACATTGAAAATTACTCTCTGGGGAAAACAAACCACAAGAAAACAAAACAAAGAGGTCAGGTATTATAAATTACAGCTACTAATATTTGATTATCTTCCACCAAAGAAAGGACTATTTCTCTTCATTTCCCTTGGCAAAAACTACAGAATATCTACCAAGAAGAAAATGCACACAGTCATCATTTGTATACAATAAGAGAGAAGAAAAAATGCCAACTCTGATCCTAGTTTACAGTAATAACTTTGGGAAAACTGTAGCTGATACTTAGCAGCTCAAAGGAAGTGTAAAATCTACATCTTTACTGGTAGTGGACTGATACTGAAAGTAATTCCATGCAGGGGGAAGAAAAGAGAAACAGACAAAAATTTCTCCCTTTACCATCTGTCTTCTGTAACTCACTTTATGCAAAACTACTTATTCTGCTTCTGTTAAAGTCTGGGTTGGATCTACCTCATCTCATCTAGTACATTTGCTTCTCAGACTTTAAATCCAACATACTTTTTTTTTTTTTTATTCCTTTGATGCCCAACATTTATGTGCATAGAAAAACTAAAGAAAACATGCAAAAGCTAAGTTAATTTTTATATAATGTCCCAGGATATGCTAATATATTCCATTTGTACCTCTCTCCTCAAATTTCTGTAGGTATCATGAAGACACACAACTAAAAATATTAGTCCCTATGTATTCACACTTATTTTTAAAACCAACTATTGGAATTCTTAATTCTTAAATAATGGTTCATGAGAAGCCTGAGAATCAAATAACCTCTGTCTGAAATCTAACAGTTTTGACTAAAGCAGAAATATCAATTAAGCTTTCATATGCAAAATTTTCCAAAACCAAATCTGGACCTTCCAGGCAGTCTGCTCAGACAACAGTGATTTGTAACATTAAAGTGAGAACTATTCGCGGTGGGACTCTGACACAGGAGCCAGGCACATCTGCACTTACATATGGAGCAGGTAGGAATCAAGGTAAACTATATAGCCCTAATTAAGTATGTCTGTGTTCAAGAAGATTAAGAAAGTGCTTTTGAGGTGAAGTAGTGCTGGAGATTTTGAAAATGGAAGCACAACCTGCTACGTATGCAAACTCTGCAAATTAGTCCAACAAAATATTAAGAAAAATCTGCAAGGTTTACTGAAACTGACTCAAAAAGCAGCAAGTTGAGAAGATGCTAATTCAATTTTGTACCAAAGTTAATGAGCAAACTACATATCCCCGTACATAAGTGTTCATGTATTTTGTCTATTGCAGCATTATGAGATTTTCTAATGGTCATGAGATAATAACTCTTGATGAAAACATGCATTTAATTTACAAAATGTTTTATTTGTAATTTTAATTGTTTAGGGTATTGCTTATCTGATGAAATATCCACCTTGGGAGGTCTCTAGTTATTTTCCATCTTCTTATGTTTACAATGCGTGGTTCTAATTTAGAAAATGCTATTTCAGTCTCCATATATTCCATACCCTATACGAAAGCATTTTCCTGTATTAGAATGCTGAGTTTTATCCTCTGTTACTTAATTCTGTTCATATTTGTGAAAACAAATTAAGTTGCAACAAATTGGTTTGTTAATCTTGATGTTTGCATGGAGTGAATGAAACAAACAAGATCTCCAAACCAATTGCCTTAAACTTTGGATGCAATCATGTCACTGTTGGGAAGAGAAAGTTGCTAATTTTGTTACACACTGACTCAGAGCAGACAGCTGGTAGAGAATGTTCTTATTCCAATCAAGCTTATTTTGTATAATGAGTTGGGCAAATGTACACAACTGGGTAAGCAACGTATATAAAAACAAAAATATGCAGCTCGTTTAACAAAACACCACAGATTATAACATTTCAACCACTTGTGTTCACCATGGAGTAGGCAGTTAGCAATGCAAGCACTTCTCTCAGCATGGTGCAGAGTTAGATTGGCAGAAGCAAAAAAATTAACAGCACAGAACAGAACTTTATCAACATACACCACTGCAGTAATAAAGTACACAAGCCGAAGCACTCAAATAAGCAGCTGAACTGAATCAAGTCTTCCTGTTGATAGTTAAAGTAGTCCATGCAGCTCAGTCACTGAAGTGTGCAAAAATGTAATGACTACACTGCACACACCTGAGTCAGAAAAAAAAATATGCAGCTTGCTCAATAAGGTATGCAAACATCTTCAAAGTGAGTGCTGTAATAAAAGGGTTGAGATACAGCAATCGAATGTTTGCTGAACAAATGTAATTTTTAGTTTAATTTTTCTCTATTCTGACATTCTTGAACACACCAGTTATATAGTGTAAAAAAAAAGCAACAGGACTAGATAAACTCTACATCTTGAAACAGGCAGGAGTCTGCATGTTTTTATGAATTACACTGAATGGCAATAGGTGGCATTCAATAAGCATTGTAATTCAGATACTCAAAAATGGAAAAATAAAAACCAAAACCCAAACCAAAAACCCCAAACAATCTAGTAATTTTATTTTTAATCAATTGTCAAGTTAAGAAAATACAACTAGAACAAATACACTTACAAATTCTCTAGAAATTACTCTGCAGAGTATCAATCCAGAGAAAATGGCAGATATCTTTACAATAAAAATACTTGTGTTCATTGTGGAGGACAAGATTACCACTATCCAAACTGATGCTATACCAGAAATAACTGTGTGATTTCACATCAGTTATGATACACTGTCAATCTACTGCATTATTCTGACAAATCTCTGGGTAGATGGAAGAGTCAACGTGTAGAAAAACCTCTCGGAACACCACCAACTAAGACCGTGCTATCTGGGGGATGCATGAGGATGCACAGGATGAACAAAGACAGTTGCTGCAGTCATAGACTCTGTGCATGGGCAGACAAATCTGATTTTAAAAAGTTGGTGAAAGTAATACAAGGCAAACAGAGAGGAGATTTAAACTAGATGTTAGGAAGAAGATCTTGACAGTGAGGGTGGTGAGACACTGGCACAGGTTACCCAGGGACCTTGTGGATGCTCCTTCCCTGGAGGTGCTCAAGGCCAAGCTGGATGAGGCCTTGAGCAACCTGTTCTAGTGGGAGGTGTCCCTGCCTATGGTGGGGATGGAGGGGAGGGGTTGGAACTAGATGATCTTTGAGGTCACTTCCACTCTAAACCATTCTATCATTCTATGATTCTTTCCATAACATCTGCAGCAAGTATGCACTAGGAGGTGTCTTGCTGCTAAAAGCATTAAGACAAAAAAGTAAGGAAAGGTTTGGTCCTGCCTTCAGCTTCAAATTTACTAAGTAATTCTGGTTTTCCCAATAGTCCTACGCAAACTTATTTCATGAATTAAAACATGAACAGGTGTTAAGGGCTGTCCTGTGTTTTTAGCATGAGCAAGATAAAGATGAACCTTAAACACAAAGGGAGGAGATGGCTGAAACAGATCACATATTTTATCTTACCACCAGAAGTTTACACTTTCCTGCCTGGGGCTGGAAGGAGCTGTTAGCTTTTTAGGGGGGCAAGCACACATGAGAGTAGTTTTGCATTGCAACTGAAGGGTGGTCATATGCAACACAATAATTCAACAAGTCTGTGTGAGCACAGGGTGAATTGTCCTCTCTTAAACATTTATTGTCCATATTCTGGCAGGTTTTCCACCTAAACCTATCAGCTGAAGCAGATATCCAAATGAAAAGTCACACCTTTGCAAAAGGTTAAGTGCTTTCCCCCAGGATAAGGACACGCTAGGTCCATTCAGAAGACTGCTGGGTTTATTTTGCATGGTTTCCCCTGGCTGACTTCTCAGGAATAGCTGAGCCACTTTGGCTGACATTAAAAGAAGGAGGAAAAACCCACACTAAACAAATGAAAAAACCCAACGTACACCACAAAATTCTGCCTGAGGCAGACACCTGGCACAGGAAATTATGTGTCAAATCACTACAAGTATGAGAAGCTATAACTAACTGAAAATAGGGCTTGCAGTAGGAAGTGTCAGGTATTCTTGGTATTGATGTAACATACACATTTTAAATATTAATTATTATATAAGATATTTAATAGCATAATAATGTCAAGGCAGTGGATGGACAATGCTGCACACTACAAGTATGATACAACCTTTGCTATCAGCTTCCAAAGTATGTGGGAACCGATTTTTTGAAGTCAGATAGGAAAAATTCCACCATTTAGCTAGCCAAAAAAAACCAAAACCAAACCAGAAATCTGAGCATTAAGTAAGTAGTAACATTAACATCTTTCAGCTGAAATTAAGTCTGAATTCTTGTGATCTGAATGAGGATTAAAGATCCAATGGTCCTGGATACCATGGGGCTTGCTTCACTTTCACTGCTTGATGTCTTCATTTCCTCTTCTTCTGATTCTTTAGATATTACAGTGCTTTGTGAATTCCAGAAACCTGCAGTTTTCCTGGGCTGGGTTCTTGCCTTTGGCAAGAATCTTCTTTATTCTTTCTTTTCTTCCTTCTTTTTCATTAAATCCCTCCTCTGTCTTTTATAAATGTAAGTTTTCATCCCTTTAAAGGCAGATCTATTTCAGAATTGAATTGCATTTTTTAAAAAAAGGCAAAAAAAACCACAAAACCAAAAAGAAAAATGACTACTCAAGCCAGCCCCCTGACTTGTGAGATTTTGAGTCACCATTTCTGAGTGTGAGAAACTGGCAATGTGGGACTGCTGCCTTCTCACAGGAAAAGTGCTTCATTTCTGTTCTGTGTGAAAAGGTCTTGGGGATCTTTCCTGACAAAACACCTTATACAAAGCTGTACAAAAATAAATTATACTGGAGGGACTCCAAAATGGAGGGGGAAAAACATGCCACCTGTAACTGTTATCAACGCTGAGGAAAACAAATAATCTAACAGTCAGCTCCGTGCAAAATCTCCAATGAAAACTTACAAATCACATTTTTCTGACCTTTTAAAATTTAAATCATCCATTACTGCTAACATTTTCAAATAACCCATACTTTCCTTTTCCCTCTGTAGGAACACATGTCCTTTCAAATACAAAAATGTTTAATATTGAAGGCATTTAGCCTTTTTCTTTTCAGCTCAGTTTTCAAAACCTGCTGATGCTCAGGGGAGAAAACTGAATCCTCAGCCACAGAGGGAGGATGTCAGGAGCATCCAGAGCTCCACCAGCCTGGCTAATCGGATGCACCTGTATCTTGTTAACTAGAAATTGTCAAGTCCTCAAAGGTAAGAAAGCCTGAGGAAAGCGCTGCAGAAAACGCTCTGCAGTTTGTAAATCAGACGATATTTTTTTCTTCAGTAGTGTTCATTTAGTTGCTTAAAAGAGAGAAATGCTAAAGTCTGGGATGACACAAAAAGCACCATTACAATTTTGGACTTTAGTACAGCCAGACCTCTGGTATACTGCTATGCTAGCTTGGAAATGAGCTTCGCATCTACCAGGGTGTTTCTATGATATTCTTGGTGTTCAGGATAGCCCAGCTCCCATAAGCTGTATTAGTGTTTTCCACTTAATAGGATATAACTCTATGAAGAATATTACTTTAAAAAAAAATAACTATTTTAGGCCTGCACCCTACTTATCTGCCCTTTCTGGCAGTTCTTCCTTTCCTTCAAAACAAATATGTTAAAGCACAGGCCCACATGAGATGTAATGCTTGTGAAAGGCAGTGGAACTTCAGCATCAGCATTGGTGTTATCTCACTTCATTCTAGGGCAGGAGAATACTGCAGAAATGCAGAAAGCTTTCAAAAGGATCTACAGAGGAACTGCTGTTCTGTCTTTAGTGTCATGCTGGGAATTTACTGCTAACCTGGATTCTATGTGTGACTTAAATGTGGTTAAGTGAAAGAATCGGTCCAAGTTTTCCCATTCAACCTTCCTTGGAAAGATGGCAGATTTGTAGTGAATGCTCTCCCCTGCCAGTAGCTGTCAACTTTCTGTTCATATTTTTACTTTTCATCTGAAATCAATAATCTAAAACTTTAAACATTCAAAAAGAAAGCCAGGAGTGGTATAATTAGAACAACTCACATTCCCCACTCCCTTGGGCCAAAACCACCAACATAACTGCAAGTCTGTCACAAGATATATATTGTATTGTGTTGATTCATCTAAAAAATAGGAAAGGTCCTGATAGGGACCAGCCTACAGAGATATTCAGAGCAGGTTTAAAGCTGAAAGTTTCTTGCTCAACTTTTTCTATTCTTTGTAGCAAAGGTCAACGTATTTGCAAGGAAAGGGAGGGGAGGAATAAAAGGCATCTTTATTTAATCAGCTCTGGGTACAAAAAGGTACTTTTATTTTCTGTTTTGTACCTTTTCATATATATTCAGTCTTTCACAAAAGATTTACATGCTTCTAGTCACATTGCTAGGAAATTGCAGAGCTACAGGAATATGTGAGCAACTTTTTATTTGATATTTGACAGGATATCTGAGCCCTGTTGGTCTCGTCATTGACTCTCTCCATATACATAGGTAATATTTTTCAGGAATCAGATGGAATATAAAGCAAGGAAACGGTGCATGGTCCTTCACTGAGACATTCTCAACTAGCCAAGTTATTTCCTAATATATTCCATGCCATGTTACAGCCACTGCCAGCTGACATTTGAAGTAGAGTCGTGTATTAAACTTTTTCTACATAATTACAGAAGCTATCCATGTTTAGGTTCTATATGCTATTCAATCAATATTATGGCTGCAGGTGGATAGTAACAGCTGGCTGTTCTGGAACATGTTAGCAAAATTTGCTGATATCTTACATCCCTCAAGAGGAAGCAGCTGAAAAGACTTAAGTTTTCCTTTTCCTAATAGAAATTATTCAGCCAGTGAGAAGATGTGTTATAAAGTTTGGTAGGATATAAAATAGCAAGAATAATTACTTAGTTGTTTAAAAAGGTAGCACTATCAACTGAATGGTTTTGGCCTAAATCTTATTCATAGTACAGGGCTCACAAGAGGCTTCAAAACACTGAGATCAAGTTGGAAAAAGAGAAAGGGACAGGAAAAGTCAGCTCATCACAGTTATAGGGAACCACTGTAAAAAGAGCACTGGCATAAGGTGTGCCACTGAAAAATCACAGAATCGTTAGTTAGAAGGGACCTCAAAGATCATCTAGTTCCAACCCCCCTACCGTGGGCAAGGACACCTCACACTAGACCAGGTTGCTCAGAGATCCATCCAGCCTGGCCTTAAGAACTTCCAGGGATGGGGATTCCACCACCTCCCTGGACAACCTGTTCCAGTGTCTCACCACCCTCATGGTGAAGAACTTCTCCCTAACATCCAGTCCGAATATACCCATTTCTAGCTTTGTTCCATTCCCTCTAGATCTATCACTACCCAACACCCTAAAAAGTCCCTCCCCAGCTTTCTTGTAGGCCCCCTTCAGGTACTGGAAGGCCACAATAAGGTCTCCTCTGCATACATAGCTACATGTGTATTGAGACCAGAGAACAAAGTACAGACACTGAAGAAGTTCACGTGGGAGCAACCTGCTCACCTGTTATTTCTTCTCTATAAAGTCCACTTTCCTGGACCATTCACAGAGGGCAACAGCCAGCCTATGATCTAGAATCAAATCCGCTCTTACCAAGAAGAGATACACTTACCCATAAATTAGATATTTATGATGGGTGCCAAAGTGACGTAGAGCCATAATTACTCAAGCATAAAGCATCCAGAGTCCTTAGAAGTGACACTCTTACAGATATTCTGCATGACAGTAGGTGCAAGTGGCACTAACAATGAGAGGCTGGCACTGATACTTCTCTAGATGGTGGTTTTGCTCAGCCCTTGAAAACAGAAGGTAATAATCACAATTTAAATAGCATGCAAACACAAAGGCAACAATCCATCTGATACGCAGGCTGAAAGATGAGAATGGAAAAGCCTTTGTAAGTGTAGGTCCCTGTGAGAAGCAAAAGCCTTGTTAAAGGAGAAATTTGGATGGAGCTTTTTCAGCAATTGTTTACTTTGGATTTTTGCAGCTGGCATTTTTCACAGTTAAAAGCTCCTGTTTGTCTGGAGCTTGTGAGAAAAACCTGTGGGGCAAAAGCAAGAGATGATAACACATAGAGAGACTGGATATCTAGGAGAGCTCAAAACTAGGACCGATATATTTGCTGCAGTGTTCTCTGATGAGTTACAAAAACAAAGACATTTTGATGCATATAACCACTGGTTACTGCTGCCAGCTGTCTTGGTTATGTTACTGGGATCATATGGGATCACAGCATTGCACACACACAAGCTTTCTCTATTTCCTTCTCCAGTAACTAAGCGCAGATGGGCTTTGTGTCCAGGTCATTCAAGGAGGTCTTTGGTTTTCTCTTTTCTAGAATCCAAGCATTTTGGTTGCTACTACAATGAAAGCTTTGAAATTTCTGTGTTACTCCATGCATGGTTCTGAATAGTAATGGAATAAAGTTTTCCCCATGCCATAGTTTCCTTATATTTAGAAGGAATTGGATCCTTATTGAAGTGGCTGCAGTGGTGATTTAAAAAACAACAACAACAAAAATGACAGCAACAAAAAAACAACAACAATCAACAAACTAACAGAAAAACACTGCCCCCAAAAAAGGGTTTTGTGGAAAAATATAAACTATATGTTATCAGCTCATTAAACTAAGGCATATTGTTATAGCATGTATCCTTTTATTTGCTTTTGCAAAATTAGTAATTCCTTCTACTAGAGTTGGAGTACTTTTCTCTCTGCTCTTTGTAGCCAAATCATAGAATCATAGAATCAACCAGGTTGGAAGAGACCTCCAACATCATCCAGTCCAACCTATCTCCCAGCCCTAGCCAGTCAACTAGACCATGGCACTAAGTGCCTCATCCAGGCTTTTCTTGAAGACCTCCAGGGACGGCCACTCCACCACCTCCCTGGGCAGCCCATTCCAATGCCAATCACTCTCTCTGTGAAGAACTTCCTCCTAACATCCAGCCTATACTTTCTCCTGCACAACTTGAGACTGTGTCCCCTTGTTCTATTGCTTGTTGCATGGGAGAAGAGGCCATCTCCCACCTGGCTACAACCTCCCTTCAGGGAGTTGTAGACAGCAATGAGGTCACCCCTGAGCCTCCTCTTCTCTAGGCTAAACAACCCTTTTGTAATATTGCAACATTCACACAATTCACCAATTTCTATAAGAAAAAGTAATCAATATGTTAGTGTACATTGGGATTTTAACACTAACAACCAGTAGCTTGTGGTATTGATCTGAAAAAAAAACTGCTCCTGATTTCTACAGTACTTCAGCACTATTTCTGGTATTTTCTGTTTTCACTACCTTGAATCCTTCTCTAAGTGTCCAGCTCATGTACTAACAGACTATTCAAAGTTTTGTGCTTTGAAAGAAAACCCAAGGGTAAGTAGAAGGAAATCTGATCTAGTTCTTGCTATTTTCATGCACCTGTCTTTTTGACATTTAGAATAAGATCTCAGAACTGCCTTAACCAACCATAGTAGTAAGGTGATATATGAATTGTCCTTACAGCTTTGAAAATCCCTTTCTGAAGATGAAATGCTGAGTGTTAGATTCAAATGATGATCTCTGTCTGTTTGCAAAGGTGATTTGCAGTGTGTAAATAAACATGTTCTGGCAGTGTCACAAATAGAACAGCTGAATGAAAGAACCAGGACAATTTATATAGGAAAGTTGTGTCCCAAAGCAATGTGCCCTGTGCTGCAATTGTATAAAGCAAGTGTCATTACTGTCTGGCACTAAACCCCACTGGAGGGGGAAAAAATTCAATAATGATAATGCATCATTACTGGGACATGCAGTATAACTGCAGTCCAGCCAGTAAGGTTCTTTTGTTTTCAAATGCCACAGGTAAAACTTAGGTCTTGTCCTGACTGAGATTTAAACACGGATAAAAGAACCTTCATATTCAGAAAAGCTCTCAAATACATAAATATTTAACCTCACTTCTGAGTGTTCCTAGAGACTTGAAGGCAAACAAACATTCACACTCCCTTCCTGCATAAGAGTGGATTTCTGAATCAAGATTTAAGACAGTCTAGCAATATGGGGAAAAGATGCTGGATTTGCCAAAATCCCATAGGCACAATTTATCCTTAGCAACTGATCACTGCAGATTGCAAGTGGCATTTCTGCAGCTTTGGGATGCAGAAACATTTTTACTACTTACAGATCAACTTTAAGTGTAATATTGTTTTGTTTTGTTAGTTTATGTAAATCAATTGAAAATGCTGTATGAATAAAAGGAATCTGAAAATGGATAGCTCATCTTTATTGGTTTTGAATACTGAGTATATGGCACTTTACTGAAACTATTATATTCTATTAAGTTATAAGAAACATTCCTTATATACTGAGCAAGTCTCAGCACCAATCCTGCTAATTTCCCACCAAAAATGAGTCTCTAAAAAGAGATAAATATGGTACAGTGCTGAACATCTTCTCTAAAGAAATCACATCATATATGACCAAAGCCTCTTTCAATATCATACAGATTTGATTGTACTTCATCTCACTTCCAAAATATACTGTTAAATTGCTCTCTTGGTAGAGAAAACATAATCTCTGAATGATTGCTTATCCCTCTGCAAAGCAACAATACTGTCAAACTACAGCTATGAGGCTGCTACAAATGCTCTGTGCACTGTTGACAGGTAAATTCTGTGTTCTTTAATATGCCAGTTTGGTTTGAATGCTCAAAGTTTCTAAAAACCATTCTGGGGAAATGTGAAAATTGGTCACAGTGCTTCATAACAGAGTGTTTTAATACAACATCTCAATATTAACCATAATGTTGCAAAAGATCTTTCACACTTTATGTTGTTCAATTTTTTTCCTGTTGGAAAAGACTCAAGAGGTTTTTTGGAAACAATATGTAAATATAGCTCTTTTCAGATTTCCTAGAATTCTTAAATTGTAATAGCAGAAGATGCAAATCATTGGCAACCAAACAATTTGCAACCAAAGGCACAAGATATTTCGCAGTTCCCTTACAAAGTAATCAGAGATGATCAAATTCAGTTTTCCAGAGCATCTTTTAAACTCCAAGCAGAGTTTCCCAAAACACAAAGGCAGCTTGCACTTTTTTTTCCTTTTTTTCTTTAGTGCAATGCATGTGACAAATTTTTCTCTGATTTTACTTGAACCCATAATTATCACATGACAAATACTGCTCCAACAGCCTGCCTAGAACCACATATCATAAAGTTAAAAGTCTGCAAAAACTACTTTGGTGGCCAAGCATGGAGAGAGGAAAGAAACCACTTATCACAAGGGAGGCAGGAAAATATGAGTATAGTGGCATAAGTAGAATACTATCCAAAAATGCAGAATACCAATACGAGCTTCAAAAGTAATGAGGAGCTTCCACGACATTGGGCCACTGCTTTGTCAACACAAATACTCATTACATGGGCGAGTGGCCTTCTCTGCTCCTTACACACTTGACACTGAGTTCAACAGGAATTTTAGATATGCCAGGAATGACGACTTACATTGTAAATCTGACTGTGAGAAATAAAATGGTGATTCAGACTGGGCATGTCAGCTACTAGAGAAGCACATAGCATTATCTCCAGAGGTAAAATACATGGCTTAGCGTTGCCCTAGTTCTGGATCATTAGGGATTTCCTTGGCATAAATCAAAGCAATCTAAGAAGCAGGCTCTCACCCCAGCTGCAATGATCCCCAGAGTGGGAAAGCTGAGTTACTCAGTCTTTCTGATAGCACTGATTGCAGACTTTGCCATCAAAGAGTCCCCAAAACAAGGATCTTTCTTCCTCAAGTGACAATTACAGCACAACAGGCAGAAACCATTCACACCGCAAGATCTGATCAATACCTGTAGATAAATAATCCATTCATGGCAAGTGGCACCTGTGCTCCCTTTATGTATAAAGGCAGCTTAGTAGTATTTTAAATTTATTTGCCTATACCATGGCAACTTTTATGAAACAATGATATAAAATATGATCAAGAAGATTTTTGCCCATCTTCCAAAAATGTGTGGCAGTCAGGTACTCTCTTTTGGAAAGAACAGTACCTTTTCTCATATTGCTCTTCACAGTTCATATTTTAAGACTCTTATTCCTTAAGTAATTGACTGAGGAAATGCCCATAGGAGAATAAAAAGAAAAACAACCACAAAACAACCAAAAAAACCCCAAGACAAGACAAAAAGAACAATCTTGCAAGATAGATTAAAATTTTATCCAAGCTGGTAACTCTATTAGCCTAACCATAAACCAAATTACATGATATTTTATTAGAACACTGACAATTCTAAAACCTATTAACAATATGATCAAATCAATAAAGATAAAGCTGAATTATAGATATAAGGAACATTTTCTTTATTGAGCAATTCTTATAGATTGTTTTGAAACAACATTGTTCTAGACATTTGCTTGGATGATCTTATTGCTCAGATTTAACATGATAACTATAGTAGTTTTGCATTATGTCCTTGCCAACACCAAATGGGCAGAAAATTTGAAAGACACTCAGATACAAATATATATGAAGAGTTCTCTAAGTAGCTTCAGGGTTTTAATCACATTAACAGCATGTTTATTATTTAAGAAACTCTGCTAAATTGCAGCTGGGAAAAAGAAGAGTGGCTTATTACAAACATAACCACTGATAATGATGTTGAATTACTGTAGTTACTTACTTTTGCTGGGAAGAGCTGTGTTACTTGTCAGAATTGGTAAAAAAAACACAAGCTTTTATACCTGCTTGAAATGTAAATCTGAGAAAAGGTCTGGTAAATTTAAGGGATGTGTTTTATGTTTATAAAAACATTTTCTTTGCACCTCATATGTTTCTCTACATAAATACAATATTAGCCAAGTAAATTATTGTTCAAAACCGAGGCAGCTGTTGTCCCAGGAATTTGGTATTGGTGACTAAACTGGGTCCTTAAGATTTATTTTAAACCTGATAGATGTTTAAATGAGCTAAATTTGTTATTTCAGCACCAGAATATGTTATAGCACATATATATATTTATATTATGCATACCTAAGTTTCCAAAGAAACATATCATTGCATATACTGATTTTTCTCATGAAAAAGCCAGTGCAATTCAGTTCTCTT
The DNA here is from genome assembly GCF_015220805.1 of Pogoniulus pusillus. Taxonomy (NCBI): domain Eukaryota; kingdom Metazoa; phylum Chordata; class Aves; order Piciformes; family Lybiidae; genus Pogoniulus; species Pogoniulus pusillus. The sequence goes on along the minus strand of NC_087271.1, from coordinate 21,559,644 downwards.
TGCTTCCTTAACCCCTGGGACGACCTCTCACAATAAGAATTGTCAGTGCCTTATTTATAATGGCAGATCTCAGGTTTGATTCTGGCAGCTTTTGATCTCTTGATAGCCCAAAAGCTTTCAAATACAGAAGAATCTGATGCTGTTTTGGCATCCTGCAGTGTGCCTAAACCTCAAAAGGAAGTTTTAGTCCCAGAAGTGAATTACTGAAGCAGTGTAAACAAAACACAAACGTCACAAAATGATGAATATCTCAAACAAAATATCTTTGTCAGACAGATGACAACTTCAGATCACTTGAAAAACATTTGTAGAAACTCAACAATATGCAAGCAAACTTCTGTTTTACACTCAAAACCTGAGAAGTACATGAAAATAATGAATTATTAAACCCTCAAATTTTCTTTTTCTATTTTTGACATCCATATAAAAATTCAAATATATCCATTCTTTTAGACATTTGGTCTCTTTCAATAAAATAATCCCTGCATGTTTATTCATCACAAAAATGAATATAGCTACCTAGTTACAACATAATATAGATACAAGAGTTTCATTGAAAACTATCTGCAATGAACCTCCCATTTCTGATTTATTGAGAAAGAGTAGAATAAATGGAAGACAAAATATTTTATATCATTTGAAGAAATAACTTTTGATGAGTATGTTACAATGACAGCTATTTTATCCCTAGAAACCTCTTCTTGGATAGCCTACGTTGATTAGGTAAAGCCTCTAGACAAATGCAGAATTCAATTGTCCTAAATTCCAAGTGGGCAAATCTTTAGCCTTTTTTCCCTATTAATAAGTTATTCTCTAACTCTTAGGAAAAGGTTTTTTTCCTGTCTTGCAACAAGGGGAAGGGAAGGGAAAGAAGAGGAAGATGGAAGGGACCAGACTATGCTACATAAGGTTTTGGAGTTTTCTTTATTTTAGCACAAAGATACAATAAAACTGGCATTCTGATAATCAGGTTTCTGTCCCTCGGTGCTGCTTTAAGGTTGCAGTGGATAACGTAAAATACTAGATCTATGCCTCAATCCATTAGACATCATGCATGTGCTAGTTTGAAGCAGGGTAGAATGTTTTGGTGAGAAAAACTAGATCATAGGCTGTGAAAAGAAAAACAATGGTGATGTCTACTTTCCCTCAGAGTCTTGCTGAAGAAGAATGAAAACATTCGATAACACTCTCGCTGTTTTTTTGTGGCACTCTCGGGCTGGGCTTTGACTGAGCTGCATCTCCCTAACCTCACCTGCCACTCACCTTTGCTTCTTAACCTCTTGGCTGAACCTCTATTCTTCTTTAGGACTGGGGTAAGGTTGAGAGGGGCAGGGGGAAAGTGCAGGGGTGGTTGAGAGCCCCTCCTGGGGACTTAGGTTTCTGGGAGGGGAGTTGTGTTTCTGTATTACTTTTTACCTTGTATATTTCTGTATATAACTGTATATACTGTAAATATCTGCTTGTATATTGTGCTAGCTGTAAATAAATAGCTTCATTTATATTCCCAGAGCTGGCTGAGTCTAGCTGGGTACTTCTAAAGTGTGGGGGGGGCGGGGAACACCCAAACCACCACAATACATTACATTTTTAAGCAAACTGGAAACAGGGATAAAATGTTGTAGATTTGTAGGCTTTGATACTGTAACCTTTTTATAGCAGCTATAACTACATTAACATAAAGATAGTTGCTATAATATCATTACTGGAAAACAAGGCACTTGGCACCTAATGCCAATTTATAGTGGAGTTAAATTAGCACTGAAGCAATGTGCTAGTAACAAAATTATTTATTAAAGAAAGAAAACAAAACAAATTTTAAAAGGCAAACAAAATTAAAACAAAGTAAAATCAAAACCAACCAAACAAAAAAGCAACCAAAACCCAATACACAACAGAAATGTGAGAAAACATCTGGTAACAATTCAAAGAGATTGGGGAATGACAGCAGGGATTTGCCAGACTAATGAAATTCCTTGTTCCTAACCTTTACATACCTGCATGTACAGTACAAGGCCCCATTCTGACTAAATCTTTGCTGTTAGGTTCACAAACAAACCTCCTAAACTTTTTGCATTATTGATCAGTGGTGGCATGCTTAGCTCACACGTCCTATTTACATTTCATTTCTTTCACTGAGATAAAACATGTCTTTCTAGAAAACAAGAGCTCTTTGCACTTAAACCCCGCAGTTTGTGTTCTTCCTGCATTTTAATGCTTGTAAGCAATTTGGAAGACTAATCTTTGAATAGTAGACAAAACAGGCAATATTTATTGGTAAATAAATGTCTAATTATAATAATTTAGGAACATTTCCAATATCATGGGGTTTTTCCTAAATAAATAGCAGCAAAATTATCTCCTTTGTATATCAATGCTACTTAAATGAAAACTAGTGACTTAGATAATTCCAATGTTATAATGAAGAGATTTTTTACTTATTCTAACTGAAGTACAAGAATATTTAGAAGTTTTAAAAGGGAGATTCAAACGTAATCGATTCATTTCCATGTTTGGCACAGAAACAAACCAACTCCACCTCTCCAAGGCTACTAAAAGAGTGGGTAGCATAGCCCCAAAGACAAAGTGAGATAATATGAGACAGGTCTGGAAAACTTTCTTGCTTCAAGACACACTAAGAACAATTCTGATTCCTTGTGCCTTCTTATACAGAGGAAGGGGATGAAAAGATCGAATGCTCTTTAATAGTAGATGTGATACAAACCCACACACTTCCTGACCTGAAACATCTTATAAAGCTGTTAAAATGATGTAGAAAGAAACTTTAAAAATAATTCCCCAGCTTCCAAATCTGCTCAGAGTATTCGTACTACCAGGCAGCTTAAACATCAGTGTTTCTGAAATCAAAAAAGGAAAGTCATCAGCCACATTGAGCAGGTCCTGCTTTGACATCTGAAAGTCAATTCACTCAGCTTAGCAGCATTCAATTCTCAACAACATTTTGTTCTGGGTCTCTGTCAAGTTATTCTAGGCTGTGAAATTGTCAGGAATGATGGATGACTATCAGCCTTCTGCTATCTTCTTTCCTTCTCCTTAGAGATTTGTGGCTGCTGACTGCAAAGCAAATTCTCCTTTTCTTTTTTTGCACAACACACCAAATGAACAACAGTAATTATGAGAAAGCCTACACCACAATTATTTTAGCACTTAACTTTGTATTGACATCTGTAAGACACAGAGCTCTCTAGATTGATTAGCAATGATATAGCTTCCTGCCTTTTACTAATATCACTGCAGTCAACCTTTACATGCGGTTTGCTCAGAAAAAAATCCCTGTTTTTCTCTCTTAATATTTTAAATTACAAATTTAACCAATTGAAGGAAATTTCTAGTAGCACATCATTATTGTACCAGGGTTTCAGACTGTATAGTACTCCTATCATAATCAAAACTGACATAAGAGAACAACTTAAGGATATTAAATGGGATTTTGTTGGGGAAGATGTTAAAGTCGTATTATTTCTCCAGGTTGAAATCCTTACTTGAACAAATCCTGTTTGGCCAGACAGTTTCAGCTGTGGTATATATGGGGGGAAATTTTACTGAAAGCAATATCAAATTTGTTAAAACACTGACAGAATTTGATGCCAATTATTTAAACCATTTACCAAAAACTAAATACAGGAAGAAACATCTGGTCTGAAAACAAAAGACACACAACAATTTAAGGAGGGAAAAGAGAAATCCATGGAGAGAGAAAATAAATTGGGACATCCTTCAACCCCATGCCACTTATAATCCAGTCTCTCATATTTCTATTGTATTCAAAATAACTGTAAAATTAATCACAAACAATTCTCTAGCAATAACACTACATTAATTAATCTCCATTACTCTCCGCCACATAGCTGTTCATTTCAATTAGACATCATATCTGCTCAGCTTGCTACACAGGGCTACATATACACAGCTAAATGAAAGTCTGTTCCTTCTCAGACAGTATGGTCAATCCTGAGAAGTATAGATTCAGTACCCCCAAGGAAATCATTATCAGATACCATCATCATTATCATTAATGCTAAGTTCAAACAAAAGCAAAACAACTCCACTTCCCAAAAGTCTTGAATAGAGTATAAACATTTTTTCCTCTAACCAATTAATACACCACAGCCAGACAAAAGATGTACTGTTACCACTTTTCCTTGACCATGTTAGATACATGTGAGATAGAAATAAATGCATCTCCCTCAAAATTTCTTTTATGAGGCAGGAAACGTTTGCAACTTGTTGTCATTTAGAGTTTACAAAAGATGAAAGTGGCTGCATTTCAATGGAGTCATATTAACAATGAGATTTCCTCCTTGACCTTTTTGTCATTTAAATGCACTTCTTATGTCAAGTAGTTATGTTCTGTTGCTTTCAAATAGAAAGTGATTAACTCACTAGACATTTAATAGGGACTTTGGTGGTGTTATTAACTAATTTGCTATTGTCTCAGCACTTTCTTGTTTCCCTTAGCTTTCCTAAAGGATAATCATTTCATTACAGAATGATTACATATGAGCAAATGCAGAGGAAAAGAACTGATCTATAGAAAAATAGAAACTGGCTTTATAGAAAAGAAAAACAACAATGTGGGCTATTATGCCAAAATTCAGCTCAATGCCTTTACATGAAACTGCTACAACTGTTGGATTTGTCAAACTATGTTGAAAGTGCTATCATTTTATATGTATTTTTATTTACACAAAAAGTAAGCTGTCCTCTCTACCCAAGTACTCATCAGGAAGTTAGGAATGGTTCCAGACTGTAGAAATGTTACTTTACTTTCATGCTTGGACCTGTTGTGAGAGAGGTCTGTCATATGACTTACAAAGGGGTTAATAAGTGTTTAAACTGCATAGTTCACTCCTCCCCGCCCTCCCAACAAAAAAATCAACCAAAAAACCCCTACAAACTCAAACAAAAACAACAAAAAACCCAAGTAAAACCACAGAAGGTCAGTTTAACTTTTATGAACTTCAGTGTATAAAAAAAACCCAAACAACCAAAACCAACCAAAAAAAACCACCCCCAACCTTTCAACTAACTAAATAAATAAAGCAGCTTTCACCTGTGAGTAGAAGGTGCTCTTCAACACAATGTTTGCATACAGAGATCTGAACACTCTAAAGGTGAATAATACCTTTGTGCACCACCAATAATATTCACTTTATAGAAAAATCTGACCCCTCAAAAAAATAAAAAGAAAGGTTGAAGAATTTGAGCCTAAATAAAATTGCTCCCACCTTGATTGAAAGAAGTGCTTTCAAAACATCAGGTCAATATCAGGTCAAAGACTATCAAGCTATTTAATCTGGAGCTCTGTAATATATAAAGTCAAATTTTACATTGAAAGTAGCTAATCATTGGGACCGTACTATCATAATTAATCCTTAATCAGATAAATTAACTCACTGTATGTTCAAAAAAATTTCAATCTTTTTCTGCAGTAGAAAAATGAACAGAACCTCTCCAAGGAAATGTCCTAAATGTCTCCCTCAAAAAGTCATTAGCTGGAATCTGCGGTATATGGTAACTTAATGTCAGAAAAGGAGGTAACAGACATTAACAGTCCCATAATGAGATGAAATGCAATTTACGCTGTAATCTCATTACCTAAAAATAAATAAACCTCTTCTGCATTACCTTTTGGACTTAGCTTAGGCCTATTTGTTTTATCTCCATTTAGGTTTCAACTTTAATCATATCTCAGAAGCTTTTACACAGAAAAACTGCAGCAGCAACTGGGTTTGTCTACAATATTTGTCTGCTTATAGCTGTTTACCCTGAAATTGCTCATTTGATGCCAACTAGAAGGCAATGTCCAAAACTTTAGAGGGTTTAAATCCCACTATCAAGACAATCACCTTAAACAGAGAAGCTTGAACCATATTTAATTAAATACTTGCTACTTCAAATGCGTTCATTTATTTTCCTTATTCCATAATTATGATCCAGATGCACACATAAATAAATGTTGCATAAAGCCATTGTATCATTATATAATGTGATTCTAACATTATTCTCCTCCAACTTCTAGGAATGCAGAATTTTTATTGATAATTGTATCTTCTTAAAAACACACATCTGAAAACAGATCTTACACATGGATGTCTGCTTATATTACATTAAAAAATGGGAGGGAAGGAGAGAGAAAAGGAGAATGCATATTCTCTCTCATGCATGTCATCAATTAAATACTGATAATTAAAATCTGCAACAAGGCTGAGTTTACAAGGTATTTTTATAAACAAAAGCAAAACCTTTACTACTCTGTACAAAATACTGTACAAACAGTCTTTCAAGCAAACCATAAATTAACTCTAATGTCAGGAAAAAACAAAACAAAACAAAACAAAACAAAACAAAACACAAGTACAGCACATTTTTCCTCTAAGCCATTAATACACTCCAGGCAGAAAAAAAGGCTCACATTTACCACTTTTAAAATTTATTATTATTATACTCTATATAAGATATGTACCTCATTTATTAGGTAGAAATTAATGTTTCTTCCTTACAAGTTCCCTTTATGAAGCAGAAAACAGTTGCAATTTACTGTAGTTTCAAATATGCAAGATGAGAGTGGATGCCTTCAGAAAAGGTCATCTTTTCTCTACCATTCTCCACTCCTCTCTGAATTATTTTCATATCAGAAAGATAACATTTCCCATGTTAACTAGCCACTAACACATCAAAGTTAATTATAACGTCTTGGAAGCTGTGTTGTTCTACTACACCACTCCACCATGACTCAGTTATTCTTTGGCACCATTTTGCACATGTATGTTGCTTGGGACGTGTTGATTCACGTTCACAAAAACAAATAAGGATTGACAGCTAAAGTAAAGACAGACAGAATAGCACCATGTGAAGAGCAGTGCCACATTAGTAGAAAGGGAGGTCACAGTTCTGGGTAGACAGAACTTGTAGGTTTCTGCACATGAGAAGGTAAAGGGCCATCATACCAGGGAGCAGCAGGGAAGGAGACACAGGAAAACTTTCTAACACCTAATTCAGGTAAGCAGCATTCTACCTAGCATGTCACGTTTTGCTGTAAGATATGCATTTCTACTACTATCAGTTATTACATTTAGCTACTCTAACCTCGAATATGTTATTTAAATCAGATTTATGATCTGCTTTTGCAGATATTTTGCCAGCCAGCAAAGACCCTGGAAGGTAGTGAACGTGCTAGTGATTAGCCTTGCAGCTCACTAAATAGTTTCCTGGGCGTTGAGCAACAAATAGTTATTTTATCCCTTTAGGCTGTGAAAATGCTACTTGCAGAGCTGGCCTGTGCAAAGCTAAAGGAGTTCAAGCAAAAGTATGAGTAACAGTACTACAATGACACTCATACAGGTTTTAAGTGCTCATGTACCACTGTGGTGTACAACATTTCTGTGCCTTGCATGCACTCCTGTGCTCAGAATGCACTGGTTCTATGGATCACATCTCATATGGGATGTTTTCATTCTAGACAGCCAGCAAAAGAAGGGGACAGCTGTCCTTGTCGGGCATAAATCCTGTCGGGCAGGTTTAACCCCGGCTCTCATCCTGTCAAAGCGGGGTCCGGGAGCGAGTAGATGAGCAAACAATAAGGGTTTCGTCCGAGCAAAGCCTTGGGGGCTAGGGGGCTTAGCATCTCGTGTCAGGCGTCTTGTGCTGCCCTCAATGTACCCGCACAGTCAAAGGAGGCAGGAAGCTTCGAATCCATTGGCAGAGCAATGGTGCTAGTGCCTATTGGCCAGTTTGGTTCCAAAATCGAGAGTCTAAAGGGGGGGGAATTTAGACAGCGCGCCTTCCTACATTCTGCCTTTCTGCATCGCCTTTCCTACAGTGCCCTTTTGGCATTGCCCTTCTGCACCGTGCCTTCGTCTGCACCGAGGCTCTCCTCCTTTGCGGCTCGTTAAGGGGCCGCCGGTGTATGCAGCACACACTGACCAGCATAACAGCACTTCTTCCCTCTGCCTGACCTGTTTGTATTTCAGCCCGGGATCACCGCGACTTGGAAAGCGTCTTTCATACAGGACATTTACTCAGGGACCAAAGGCGGCGTGGGTATATGCTGGAGTGAATGCCAAGACTCCATAGGCATTAGTTAGAATTTTTCCTGTTCTTGCGTTATTGTTTTCCAAGTTCTGATCTTTTAAACTGTTGGATTCTATGCAATTGCTTCTCGTCAACCAAAAATCTAAAGAACCTCAGGGAATTTTCCCGATTTTTGAATATTAGTAATAAAAATTAATATTCATACAGCAATTAATAGTCATAATTCATAACCGTTTACTAATTTCTGATACAACAACGTTAAGCATTCCTGAGTTGGGCTTCAAATTGCTTGTGGGACAAAGAGCTTCACATAAGGCCCTGCTATTCAGCAGGAGAGGTCAAGTTGAAGGAAGGTGAGAAATTACATAGGTAAAATAATCCTGCCTTATTCTGCAGCATCCTCAAATATCTCACAATCATTTCAAACATATTTACATGCCCATCTCTGAAAGCCTTTCGTGTCCCCTACACTATATCCCCTTGAAAAACCTTCCTGACCCTGCCAGTTCTCCCAGGGGCAACAAAATTCAATTTTGTCTACACTGCTGAGAAGCCTTAAGCTGGCTCTGATATGAATAATAAGCAATGATCCCATTGGACTAAGCATTGTACAAAGACATAACAGTGAGTTGGTTTCTGCCACAAAAGCTTACAAGCTAATTAATGAAAAAAATAGCTTTAGTCATATCTGCAAAACAATGTAAAGATGTAAATGGGAGTCCCATGGTGAGTGGTCCAGCATTGTATGAAGTGCTGCAAAACCTAGTCTAAAAACACAGGACATGGGCACGTTCCTAAATTACCTTAAAAATACTCTCCTAAGGCTACTGAGCAGCAGGGAGAAGGGAAACATGTGAAAGGGACATGTAGTTACAGATGCCTCCATGTTACAGCCTGGGTTTTCTTCCCGTTAACTCAACCTACTGTTCTTGCTTTAGTCTTGGTATCTAAGCACTCTGTAATTCTTCCTCTTAGCTAGAAAAGCAGCATGAACACAGTGAAGTATTCCTCTTTCACATTTTTCAACAACTTAACAATATGAAAGGAAAATAATCTAATACAGTGTTATCTCCTCCCAAGTCTACCAACAGGTAGAGGTGATAACTCTAAGCTGTGTGAACTGCACGACTTTTCTCCCTCTAGTGTTATTAACTATCTTACCACAGATAATTGTAACACACAAACACAGAGAAAATTTACATTATTGTCAAAAAGCAACCTTGTATCTTTAAAACCATGAAGAATCAATGCTTGCACAACCCCAGCAACTTTTTAAAATACTTTTTAAATGAACTGTTTGGCAAATCTGCAGCAGTATGAAAGGGAATGTTAAATTCAGTGAAATATAAACAGCTCGAGGTGCTACCAAGAAAATGGATGTACAATGACACTTTAAACAGTGGTTTGCAGCCTGGGTGAAAATACCAGTTCCAGTGTTATTCCTAGTGGTAAGACACAATAGCACAAAGCCTATAGGACTCATTTGCAGAAGGCTCCACAAGTGTATTCTCAAGGGTTTACACCTACCTGCCTTTACAGTTTACAGTGTGGGAAATTCCCAGGGCCATACCTAGCATCTCACTCTTTTTATTACAGATTCTGTATGGCTGCAGGCTCAAGAGTATCATTGCTAAAAGCATCAGGAGGGATGAGGAAAAATTCCTTGAATAAACTCAGGTAAAACTCTGTCTAGACAAGGAAAATGCAGCAGTTTGATTCACAGCATTCTAGGTTCCAAGAGGAAGAGGAGTGAAAACCATCTGTACACTGAGAGCTCTGCCTGCAGATTTGTGCTTGCACTTATCATCCAGAGCAAGGTTGTTTGTTTTGTTTTGTGCTATGCCAACTAAGAATTCTTAATTCCTCCCTTGCTTGTGCTGTTGCTGCTGGGGTGATCTCTCTTTTTTCATCCAAACTTTCAAAGAGTACCCAAACTGCAGAGAAAGAAAGCTGGCTTTATAGAGAGCACATTAAATATATCAGCTAATGAAAATATATGTAATTCCAATAGAGCTGTATGAGATCAGTTTTAAACTGTAGTCTTCACAATGCAAATCCTATGTAGTGACCAGAACACAACTCGCAGAGATTGTATGAAAAGGATATTTCTAAATGTAGAAATAAAGTATGCTAGTCTAGTATTTCTAGCCATAAGGGAAACACTGGTTCTATTTTTATTATCTACATTAAATAGAAATGCAAATATAAACCACTAAATAATTTAGAGGATTTTACTGGGGGTATTACTGGGGGGGGGGGGGGGGGGGGGGGGGAAGGAGGAAGTCATTATTCCTGAGCTAGGCTGTTCTTTGCACATTGTCCAATCTTGGCTGTTGGGAGGTTTTTTCCCTCCCTAAAAGTTTCACAAGTCAAAACTGGGAAAAAAAGGCAGATATGAGTAATCCTAAATAATGTGGGAGTTTCTAGATGTAACAAAAGTACAGAAATAAATGGACTAAATGGCTTTGCAAATGCAAGGAGAAATGAGAAAAATCACAGTATTTGACACATCTCAAAACTCTTTGCTATTTGCTATGCTTTTTCTAATAGATTCACAACAACATACAACATCAAGTTTCTAAGTGCTTCTGGAACAAGTCAGAGGAGAATTTAGTGTCTATTTCATCTATTTCACAGACATATGTCTTAAAAATTGGTAGCAGTGTATTTTGATTTCTATTTCTGACATTACTATTTATCCTCTACCAGCATATTTTTAGGTTATTTAGAAACTCACAGATGATACTACTCTTCTTTGACTCTTTCTCTTGTGCTATATATGCTGAGCAAAATGTACAATTTCCTATAGATTTATCTAGAAATATATTCAGAAGTATTTGGGGAAGGTGGTCCTTTCAAACTCCTAGAAATTCCTGCTGTTTTTTTAGGTTTGGAGTCTTCTGAATTTGCTTTCTGTTCTCAGAATATTTATAGTTACAATGACTGAATTGTTTAGAATTACTGCTGTGGTAGAAAACACTTTCTGTGTTTCCAAATACTTTTATCTCCTGTTTGTTTTCCAGAACTTTTGAGTACTGTTCTATTAATTTTTCTCAGCCTCAATGCACAGCTAACTGCAACATAAATCATCTAAACACTCAGATTTATCATATCTAGAAGATTCTCTTTAGTACTGTCTACAAAGTAAAGCCTTTACTTTTTCATCCACCTGTATTTCACATTTCCCCATTTTATTTGGCACATTAAACTAGATGCAAAATATACTTTCCACTTAGTCATGAAGTAGCTGTGACAGGATATGACAGCTGTGCAAAATGGAGAAGACGACCTTTAAAAGGTTCACAAAACAGGATACTGGGACTCAGAGACACTGCTACCACATGTACTGCCAAGCAAGAGTAGATTAATCAAGATAGTATGGCAGGAAAAATGTTTTCTCAAATCTGTGGCACAGAGCTGAGGTTGGTTTGTCCCCAGGCATTATCAAAGGAGCTGTGTTTGATCCCATCTTTGAACCCTGATTCTTACATGGATGCCTTTTGCAACCTTATGATGCACCATATGAGCTCTGTGAACCCCAGTTTCCATCTGCAAAACAAAAATAATAGCAGTAACCCATGTTCCCAAATAATTTATATTAGTCTTAGCTAATTATACCTGTAAAATTCTTCAGGCATCAAGTGAAACATTTTTTCTAAGTACAATTACTCCTCTGTCTTTGCTAATGGATAAACAGGAAAGAAAATTAATAGAGAGAGCAGCTTCCTGGACAATGCATCAGGTATCTCCTATTGCTCTCATTAGTTAATCCTCCCTGATTTAACCATTCTGACAGGTTTTCCACCAGTAGAAAAAACTTTTTTCTTCATAAAGTTTGAAGTATGTTTGCAAATGATCTGTCATATCATATTGTGCAATGATTAGGTGGAGAGCACCGAATAACTACTAAGTGCTGAGGTGAAAGAGCATCCAACCACAGGCAGTGCAACAAGATTTTATTCCTAATAATATTATAGCCAGGTGAAAAAAAATAGGAGGCTTAGAGCCAAAATCCTGTGAGGCTTTTTTCTGGGACTAGTAGCAAAACAGCAGAAACAGCTCTGATGTGTATCCTACCAGCTTGTTTCAAAGAGCCACTCACACTACAGATACAGATACAGTCAGGAAAGTTGAAATGTGTGCTAAATATCAGAAAGTATAAAGGCTGGCATTTAACTGAAAGTATTTTTAACAATGGCTCCACTTTTTTTCCACAAATACTATTCTCAGTAACACCTGCCTCCTTCTGTTATCCAGAGGAGGCATTTCTATGACTCTGGTGTGAGAAAGGAAAAAAATAAAAAACCCAAAAAATTGAACAAGTCTGAATTAAACCAAATCTGACATCCATTTTTAAAGCATGCTCTGCCTGGATAGGTTTAAAATATAAGCAGCTTTGCTAGTAAATAAGCAAGTAAGCAGAGGAGGGCATGATAAGGAAAGGACCAAGTCAACACTCCCCTTGGAACATGAGAGCCTACAATTAAGAAATAAAATAGCTCCAGGAGGCTTATCCCCACTGCAGTCGCGGATGTGTCTATATGATTTATATGTGAAAAACAATATCAAAACAAACCAAATCAAAACAGTCTCCACATTTATGGGGCTGTGAGTTTGTACTTTTCTTCAGTTACACAGTGATAATTAAGAGAAGACATTTGAAACACCCACTTCAAAAACTGAACATACTTAATATAGGGTGAGATAACACAGAACTTAGTAAAGATGTCAGCTCAGTCTAAAAGCATAATTACTGTGTACAACTTGCTCCTGAGGGGTTTTCCCAGTAGAAATAATTGCATTACTTCAAGTTCCTTTTATTAAAAAAAAATTACACATAGGCATAACATGTAATTTTACAAACAAAAAATAGTGTTTTCCTTTATTTCCAGATTTTATATTTCCCTGGTAAAATGCTGCAGACTGCAGGGAAAACAGCAGCGTTCAGCTCAGAGTAAACTTTAACACTTTGAATCAGATTATATTTAAATTAAACAGCTGCACAATTAATGATAGAATAAGCAAACTTCCTAATTACCTGAAGTATAACTTTAATTTTTATGATTGTGTTATCTGTAACTTACCAGCTGGACTGCAACACTGATTTCTGGCCCTCATCTTACTTACCCAAAGGAAAATTTTGGTTATTTTGAAGAAAAGAGTATTTACAAATGGGTTATGTGTTCCGACTGCAGACACAATAGAAGTTGCATGGGTTTGGCTTTGCACTGGAAAATACTATCCACTATTTCAAAGTGCACCTATCATAGCCCCATAACTTCAAGTCTTTGACAGAACAAGGTGTTTTAATGAAAGAGATCAAGTTGATTAAAGACTTCAAATGACTAAAAAGTCCTCTACTTCCTAAATCAGTTGTTACAAACGTTGAATGTGCTCCACTGCTCAAGTGCATGTTTCCTTCACAGAATCACAGGAATATCCAGGTTGAAAAAGACCTTCAGGATCACTAAGTACAACCTAGAACCCTCCTCTACAAAATTCACTTTAAACCATAGCCCTAAGCACCACATACAAACCACTCTGAAACACTTCCAGGGTTGGTGACTCCACCATCTCCCTGGGCAGCTCATTCCAGTGCCTGAACACTCTCTTCGTGAAAAACTTTTTCTTAATCTCCAATCTAAACCTACCCAGTCTGAGCTTGAGATCATTCCCTTTTTTCTGCCTCCAATTACCTGTAAGAAGTAACCAGCAGCTTCCTTCAGGTAGCTGTAGACAGCAATGAGGTCTCCCCATAGCCTCCTCTTTTTCAAACTAATCATCTCCAACTCCCTCATCTGTTCCTCATAAGATTTATTCTCCAGGCCCTTCCCCAGCTTCATTGCCCTCCTCTGGACCCACTCCAGCACCTCCACCTCTCTCTTGTATTGGCCTGGATTTGTATCCACTCCTATGGCCTGAACTTGTTCCCACTCACTTGACACCTCTATGCCTTTGGGCACTGGAGACCAAAGACAGGAGTTGTCCCTAGCTTATGTAAATAGCCTTTGTAACTCTGAGGTATGTTTGACACAATGGTCTTCAGGTCCTTGAATGCTATAACAGTAAAAGTAAATGGCATTTATGGTATTTATAGTTCACTGATTCACAGATTGCATTGGGTTGGAAGGGACTGCCAAAGGTCATTTTATCCACCACTCCTGCAGTGAGCAGGGACATCTCCAACTAGATCAGGCTGCCCAGGGTGAGTCTCATCTTGAGCATCTCCAGGTAAGGGGCCTCAACCACAACCCTGGGCACCACCTTCCGGTATTTTACCACTCTCATTGCAAAGAATTTCTTCTTTATGTCCAACCTAAATCTACTCTGCTCCACTTTAAAAGCATTGCTCCTCATCCTATTCCACAAGCCCTTCTCAACAGTCATTCCCCAGCTTTCCTGTAGTTCCCATCCAGATATTGAAATGTAGCTGTAATGTGTCTCTAGAGACTTCTCCATGCTGAACAGCCTCAGTTCTTTCAGCCTGTCTTCACAGGAGAGAGACTCCAGCCCTTTGATCATCTTTCTGGTCCTTCTCTAGAGCTACTCCAGCAGGTCTATGTCCCTCCTGTGTCAGGGGTCCCATAGCTGGACATAGTACTCCAAGTGAGGTCTCACCAGAGTAGAGTGGCAGAATCAGCTGGCCATAATTCCTCTGATTGACTGAAAACTCTGCCTGCTTCAGCCAGTCTCTTCAACTGTCTGTGTCCCTCACTTGCATCACGTTTATCTTCCTTTAAAATGGAGGGAACAAACCCCTCACACTTCAATCTAATATTTCCATTAGAATGACATTTCTTTAGTTAGCAAACTCTGTTCTTATGGTTAAAAGTATATAGTCAAAGAGATTAAATCACATGCAACATCCTAATAACAGTATAAAAGCAGAAAAATTCATTTTCTCATTTATCTGTTCACCACAGAGGCTCCTAACAAATACTGCAAAATGTCCCAAATACTTCCCAAAATGTACAGTCTGTCAGTTACCAACCATCTTTGAACACCTCTCCTATGAGGACAGACTGAAAGACTTGGGACTGTTCAGTCTGGAGAAGAGGAGGCTCTGAGGTGACCTTATTGTGGCCTTTCAGTATCTGAAGAGGGGCTACAAAACACCTGGGGAGGGACTTTTCAGGATATCAGGTAGTGAGAGGACTAGGGGAAAGGGAGCAAAGCTGAAGATGGATAAGTTCAGGCTGGACATGAGTAGGAAGTTCTTCATCATGATAGTGATGAGACCCTGGAATGGGTTGCCCAGGGAGGTGGTTGAGGCCCCATCCGTGAATGTGTTTAAGGCCAGGCTGGATGGGGCTCTGGCCAACCTGATCTAGGGTAGGGTGTCCCTGCCCATGGCATGGGGATTGGAACTAGATGATCCCTTGTGGGGATCCCTGTGGGGATCCTTGTGGTCCCTCCCAACTCTTACTGGTTGTATGATTCTATGAACTTGGGGCAGGGGAGTGAGATTAAAAAACCCTACCTTTAAAACCTGTATAGCAAACATTTCTCCTTACATTTTGAGTTAGGGAAAAAATACTATTTTCTTTTACTCGCAGCCCAGTAACTGACCACAGTCACATTTTTCTATAGTTAGTTTTCTAAGTGCTTGAGCCTGTAGAAGCTGTTTAAAGAAACAAGGCTGAAAGGAAGTAGAAATGCAGAGGTACTCACTGTATGTTTTAGTTTCTGTGCAATTAAAAAACTCCAAACTCTACGCCCTATTGACATGTTAATAATCCAAGATGAAATTATATAGTTAATGTATGTCTTGGAGAGAATCCATCAGGAATTTAGTGCGCACCAAAACACAGTTAGTGTGCCTTGATTTTCCTCTGTCCAACAAGATATGATTTTGTCAATCACCATGAAACTACTGGTAAAACAATTTCAAAGGGAAACTCACAATAGCACCTCAGGCTCAAACACCCTTAAGCTTAGGAAAATTTCATCCTGAAGGTTTAATCCAATTGCTACAAGTGGGCTGAGCATGAAGAATGTTCCAAATAAATCTTGCATGTAGGAGGAGTTCACATTTGGTTTTGAACTCTGGGTCTGTCTTCAAAAATTCCACAAATCAGCTGTGAAAACAATTCCATTCACAGTGTGAAGATTTCTAAGCTATTCTATAACTCGTTAAGTGTCTGTAAAAAGTCAAATCAATTATTTCCTCATAGACACAAAACAAGCTCTAACAGAATAATAAACAGAAGAAACACTATTTATTAGGTAACAAGTCTAATTATTTCCTGAGTAATCACATTCTCTTCCCCTTAAAAATATCTTTTTCTTTGTTCTCCTAGCCTTCAGCTTCTTCCAACTAATTTTGTCTTCTTTAAACATTTCTTTGTGGATTGCTGTCTTATCTGGATGTAAACAGTGACTGGTAAGAAAAGAGGAGTTTTAAGCAGCTTTTTAAAGAGTATTTACACCCACACTTCAGAGTTGGGGAAAACTGGGTAGCTCTTCCCATTTCATTTCCTCCCCAGAGACACTGTAGAGTCCCCATCACTGAAGGTTATTAAGATACAGGGTATCAAATTTCTCGTCTAAACTCCCTTTCCCAGAAAAGGCTTCCCACAAGCTCTCTTCCAGCCTGGGCTATTCCATTATGAATATTTCCATGATGAAATTCTCTTTTGAATGAAGAGAATTTGTCTTCCTCCAAGCAGTAAGCCCCATGGCTTCTAAAATGCATGCCAGCATCCCAGCTCTGGATGAAAATTGAGAACAAAGAGATAATTGAAATGGTGACAAGGAAGGGCATGTTAGGTCTGGATGACACCAAGCCTACATGAAGCTTTATCACTGTTCAGTAGAAGTTATCTGATAAAGATGATGACATCTTTACTTTTTTAATCACAATCTTCCTCTCCTACTCCATCAACATTTTCATTTTGAGTATTCAGCACTACATTTTATTAAGTATAACTTGATTACACGAAGACACTGCGATGATGCTACTATTGCCTAGGATATTAGAATAACCTTGAAAAACATAATTGTTTTATAACTTTAAGCAATCTTATTAATATTTTTTACCTTTGCTCCCTGCTATCACTACCTTCCATTGAACCTGTAATAAAGGAGAAACTAAACAAGAGTGATAAAATGCACTCTCTATATATTACAAAATATAAAAATACTGAATATATACTTATTTCTATAGATGCACATCTGCATGTTCACATACAACTATACACACTATCTACCTCTGCTCTTCAATTTTGAAGGTCAGCCTCCACAGCAAGGTCAACCATTCAAAGGTCAGCAGATTCCAGACACTAAGCATCAGATGGCAATCAACATTATTCACATCTGGAGAACAAAAGGCTGGATAGAACAAGCAAAATATCCACGCCCCAGCACCTGACCTAGTCTGCTTTCAACAACCACTGCATGAAGTCAAAAAGAGAAAAGCAGCATTACCTAAGATGCTGGAATAACCTTGACATTGTGAAGGCCCTTTTTTGCCTCTCAGCTATAGATCCTCTCCAGAAGCAGTAAGCAGTATGCAAGCATGCCCAATCCCACACAAGCACAATCCAGCCCAAATCTTTGTCCCTATAGTCATTGCATACACTTGATGAAATAAGTTACATACAACAAAGACAGCCAATATAATTAGCTGGTAGAGGAGAAATCAGAGACATCTGTGCAAGAGGGATGTGCAAATTTTTTACTTCCCAACTGTATAGCTGAATAAAAAAAGTAGTTTAGAAGATTCATTGTTTTCAAAGTAGTTTTTCTTTAGCCTTCAGAAACTTGTCTAGATCTCAGTCCTAGAACGTGGAAAGTCTCAGGAAAATTTCTACTGGATATCTCCACTGCACTGAAGTCAAATGCGAAACAGATTTCCCAGTTTTCCAGCTGAGAGCCTAAGCTGCTAAACTAGAGGCTGTGTGGAGAAGTAAATCCCCTCAACGATTATTTTGCATTCCTAATGTCACGACATCCCTTATCAGATCTTTTCTGAACTTTTCCTTGCTCAAATCATGGCTGGCCAAGAAAATGCTGCAAAGTTTGCTCTCTTAGTCAACTACTTTGGCCATATTGCTCTTTGAGTCCCTCTTCAGATTTTCTTTTCACCAGTGCATACAAATTGCTCACCTTAATTTGCAAAACTCTTTACAGGCTCAGATATAAACATGCATTTGAGTAACTTTGTTTCAGAAACTCTACTTTCCTTAGAACAGCACATAAATAGCAGCATACTGTGTTTCTGAATTTGATGCACTGCAATAAGAACAAAATAATAAATCATCACATTCCTAGTCATCATATTAAAATGATGCAGTGGTTAAAGAATTATGCACTGAATACCACAGATCACTGCTCTGTTATTCAAGTATAAATCTACAGCAAATTCAGTGAACTCACTGAGATTTACATGGTCGTTCTTGGAGACAAAATCAGACCCAGCGACCTTTATGAAGTATATTAGATCTATGAGATTTCATAAGCAGGACATAGATGAGGATTACATCACATTTTTATAGAAAGTCTGTTCTTCAGCGTGAAGGAGTTTGCTCTTGTTGGAAGGTGTTTGTCAAATGAGAAATAGGAGAGCAGACAACTGCAGAATAGCAGCCCTATGTCGGGGTACGGAGGCTGGCGAGAGGCGAGATCGGGGTACTGACGACTCGAGACAGCAGCTTCTAGGCATCTGTGCATCAGTGCATCAGTACAGCTTTATTAGGGTAGTGCAGTGTCTTATATAGTGCTCAGAGGAGGTGTTTCCAGCCAGCCTGGGGCTGGCAGAAGTGGACAGTACAGATTGGCCCCAAGTTATGTGTAAGGCAGAGATAGGTTACCTGTGGTAAACAACCTGTGAGTACCACCCAGGGGGGCTGGCCAGGGTCAGCCCCCCTTGGGGCTGCATCCGCCCCGGGGGCCGGCAGATTCCACCCCCTGACAGCTGTGCGTGGGTTGCTCATAGTCGCCGGCTCAGGCCCTGGGAGCCTCAAGGCTCCAAGGACACTTCTCATCACAGGGTCTGATGTTTACCTTTCATGCTCCGCTGCAGGAGAAAGCTTCCCACAGCCCTATGTCATGGGTAGTCTTATGAAAGGCAGCCTTGAGTAGAGTGCACTATAAAGAAAGAATACTGTTATGTTTTCTGACAAAGATCTGGTTTGCTAAGTGATTCCAGAACTCCACAGGGGGACTTGTATCTTCACCTTGATTTAAAAGAACATACAAACAATACCACTTAAACTCAAAATGTGCCCAGGCTGTTTCCTGATCTCACTGAAAGAATCTTAGAACCAGGCAAAACAGATGGTACTCAGCCCTTTTCTTTACCTAATACTGGCTGTACTTACAGCTCTGAAAAGAGTGAGAGAGCTTTTAAGAGGAAAACCAGACCTTACATTTTTAATTTTTTTTAATGGTCATGTTTTATAAATAAAACATTATTACTCTATTTCCCATGGTGTGTTAATTCACTGCAGAGTGATGCAAGTGATACTTTCATAGAATCATAGAATCAACCAGGTTGGAAGAGAGCTCCAAGATCATCCAGTCCAACCTAGCACCCAGCCCTATCCAGTCCACTAGACCATGGCACTAAGTGCCTCATCCAGTCTTTTCTTGAACACTCCCAGGGATGGTGACTCCACCACCTCCATGGGCAGCCCATTCCAAAGACAAATCAGTCTCTTTGTGAAGAACTTCCTCCTAACATCCACCCTTTTCATCAGAATCAACAGGAAGAAAGAGTTTAGTGCATTGGATCAGTTCTCCAAAATAAAAAAAAAAAAAAATGGACTGGAGTTTATTTATCATTTTGATGAATTTTTTTTTGCCTAAAGATTTGTAGAGTCATATGTCAGAATCATAAAAATGATGTCTTTTCTAAACAGACAATGTTTATTTTACAATTTCTTAAAGTTTTAATTGTAATTTCAAGGAGAAAATCAAAACCTTGCCGCACCAAGAAGATCAGTCCACTCTAATCACTGGAGAAAACCTTATCATGACAAAATGCTGTTTATTATTAAGAAAATTTATGAAGAAAAAGCAACAGAATATAAAACAAACTGCTAAAAAGACTTTTATCATTATTATTATCTATTCTTCCAGGGGGCTGAAAAGATAGAAAAGAGCACCAAGAAGTCTGAGATTGAAGAGAGCCTTTGTTACCATAGATACTGGGCAGGTGTGTCATTTTCAACTATAAGCACACATTTGATAAGAGGCTTCTGACTGCAAATGCACCTGAATAAAATAAGGAGTTGTAAAAAAAAAGAAAAAGGGGATAGATAGAGCTGTTTCACACCTCCAGCTTATCTCACAGTTGATGTGTTATCAAGTCTCTGAAATTTCCATCTAAACAAAGAAAGAGCAGATTTTTAGAATTTGTTGGGTTGTGAGCTTTCAAATCTGCTCACTCTTCATTCCACCACTTTCACCTAGACATTAATATCAAATACTTATGAGATGAGTGGTATTTCTAGACATCTACTTCTGTCTTTCAAACCTTCCTCTTGATACACAGAAGGTGAAAGTATTAATTTTTCCTTGGAGATCTCTGAGAAAAAGGAAAAAAAACCACAGGAGAAAAGAATAGCTGTTGGCAACAATTGTTTAGAGAAGAGAAAAAATGTTTAAAAGCTCAGTTTCTCAAAACTTCAAAATCTATATTAATGATGCACTTGCTAACACCCAGCAGCAGTAGCAACCTACACAAAACTATTAAAAAATTCATTTGGATTGCCAGCCCAAACATTGTATTCTCCAAATACAAAAAGAAAGAAAAAAGGTTCATGTAAAAGGTAAAGGTAGAAGTCAACCTTCTTTGGTTGTAGCCGTGATTATCTTTGGAAGACTACTACAGTTGGTTGCATTAATGACTTAGAACCATAGAATCAACCACGTTTGAAGAGCCCTCAAGATCACACAGTCCAACCTATCACCCAGCCCTATGCAATCAACTTGACCATGGCACTAAGTGCTTCATCCACCACTTCCCTGGGCAGTTCATTCCAAAGGCAAATCATGGTCTCTGTGGAGAACCTCCTCCTGGTACCGTTCCAGTGAGTTCTTTGGGGACCAGGGAACACTCTCACACATGAAAACCCCCTTCTGGGTACAGTTTCAATACTTTATTATAGCTTAAACACTAAAACCTTAATGAGAAAGATATATTGGAAACCACAATATCTATGGCTCACACACTACAGCCATAGGGAGAAACTACAGTGCTGAATAAGGTCTGACAAATAATCCCAAGTAGCTCTATTGATCAAAGGGCAGGCTATACTCATCCTATCCCACTGGCCAGCAAAGCTCTAGAGATGCATAGGTAGCAGAGCTGGTCAGCTGCTGTCTTTAAAGGTAGGCATCCCCATCGTGGACCAGCACCTGTTACGCCGGTGAGACCGGTACTGCTCACAGCTCAGCCACCTACGCTCCCAGTGTATGTGTTCAGAATTCTGTGATGTGTGGCCAGTAAGTCCCAAAACGCTGAACCTAGGAGCAATTTGCAATTTGTTACAGAATGACTTTCCCTACTGCCCATGTGCAATGTTGGCTTTGATGGTTGCACAACCCCCTGACAAAGGGAGCCTTCATCATCTTCAGCTCCCTCTGCAGCTGGTTGTCCTCTGCGGAGCTTCTCAAGGTCACTGCTGTCTCCACATACTGTTTAGCTAACACCACATTCCAGCCTCTGATTACAGGAATGGTACTTGCAGGCTCTGTTTTCCTTAATTTTATTACTTGAGAGCTTGCAGATCCTATTTCTTCCCAGGTCTTATTGCTGCTAAGCTGGCAAGTATTGGCCTGTTGCCCTAAGTCCGATCAGCTACATATCAATTTCTGTCTTACAGATATCTAGCCTAAACCTCCCCTGACACAACTTGAGCCTGTGTCCTCTCATTCTGTTGCTGGTTGCCTGGGAGAAGAGACCAACCCCACCTGGCTACAACCTCCCTTCAGGTAGTTGTAGAGGGCATTGAGGTCACCTCTGAGCCTCCTCTTCTCCAGGCTAAACATTCCCAGCTCCCTTAGCTTCTCCTCACAGGGTTGTGCTCCAGGCCCTTCACCAGCTTTGTTGTCTTTCTCTGGACACATTCCAGTACCTCAACATCTGTCTTGAATTGAAGAGCCCAGAACTCCATTGTCCTGCTGACCACACTGTTCCTCCATTCATCTACAAACTGATAGTTTCTATCAGCAATATGCACATTAAAAGATTTTTAAAAATCAGAAGCAGCAACAAACACTAAGATAATTTTTATTATTATATCATTTTTTCTTTCACTATAAATGTCCTTGTAATCAAGTTCACTGAGGACAATAGTTTGGAATATGAGCTGCTAAAGAAGAAGTCAATCTGCCCACTAAATCTACATACTAGTGTATTTGTGAGTTTATACCCCATATATCCTACTTGTTACTTCCCAACAGGCTAAAGACAGCATTTTGCTAGAGGTTAAAAAAAAACCAACAACAAAACAATAAAGGTTTATTGTGAGCTGTGGACAGTGATTTTATCTGAACTGCTTATGTACCTGATCATCTCATTATCTTTATAAACAGCTTCACGTGTTTTGTATCAACATCATCAAGAGGATTTTTGTATCAACATCGTCAAGAGCATTTTTTTGCCTGAAAGAACTACAAGCATAGCTTCATTAGGATGGCAGAAAACCAGAGTGAGTCAAACCTTGGCAGGTATTTCATCAAAGAAGTGATAGGCCTCTGGGAATTACAGCAAAATTAATGATAATCTTTACCTTAAATATCTTCTTCATGTCTGTGAATAA
The DNA here is from genome assembly GCF_015220805.1 of Pogoniulus pusillus. Taxonomy (NCBI): domain Eukaryota; kingdom Metazoa; phylum Chordata; class Aves; order Piciformes; family Lybiidae; genus Pogoniulus; species Pogoniulus pusillus. The sequence goes on along the minus strand of NC_087271.1, from coordinate 21,536,824 downwards.
CAACTTGCTGTATCTAACTATACTTTTAATTCCAGCTGCAACTGTAGGCAGAGATTACTTCCAGTATTCCAGTGATAGAAATCACATTTCCATAGAACTACTAGGAAATGTGTTGCTGCTTTGCTTCAGCGGGCTATTCCTTGGTCTAGAAGAATAGTTTTAATTCTTCCTGAAATTGATGAACCACTTTATGAGACAGAATGAAACTGAGTTTCTTCAGCTTCTCTCAAATTTGTCTTCACAAGGTTTCCAGAAGGTCAGTGTCACTACTGTGATCTTTGAAGTCTGCAGCTCCTGTGCCACAGCCATAGGTTGTATGTTCATATTTCACACATATGGTTTTCAGAAAGCAGCATGTTCCTTCCTAGGTTTTGCAAATGCCTTGAAACAAAGTGAGTCCTGACCACATGATGTCACTGAAGCTCATACTTCACAAGAGCGTGGGATTTCGCATTGCCATCCTAAGCAAAATGCAATACCCAGTTCTTCATGTTAGCTTTAATTAGATCCAGTCATGTTCTTCAACTGCCAGCTAGTTGGTTTCATGACAATAGTATATAGACTTCTATGACTAATTACTCTCAGTAATCATAATGCTAATAAAAATCTTTGTGTAGAGGAAACCATCCATTAATTGAATGTTAATCTCATGAGGCCACTTACTGATTTATCCATTTATATGTTCCTGCTAAAAGCAAACAACACACATACTTTTTTCATAAAAAACCTCTCTGATGCTATCTTGAGGCCATATGCCAAATGAAGAAAATTCATCCACTGAGTCTCATCCAAAGAGCTATTCAAACTCTGAAGCACATCCTCAACTGATCTGCAGACAACAGCACTGTCCAGATGCAAACACAGGGAAAAAAACTATGTTCTTCAGTGGCCATGTATATTTTGAATACTTATTAATACAAAGCAATGTCCCTCTACCAGCCAGGAAATGCCTTGATCTCACTCCAAGAATTCAACACCTTCGTATCACAAATAAATCATAAAATATTGTCCAATTATTAGCAAGTTCACCTCTACTTTTCTGGTTGGTAAAAAAACCTGTAGGAGTAACAAATCCTCCCTTGACAAGAATAATATGTCACCTAATCATGAACTGCATCTTTCCCTCATCCAGCCCTCTCGCCTTTGTCTCTCCCATTCCATGAAGTTCTTCCCAGGTGCCGTCACTAATGTACAACTTCGAACTCTTATTTGCAGAAGGCAAGAGCAGCAGACACCAAAAGGTTCAGGCATGCTTCCTTTTCTTTGATGCTGTGTCTTTTCTGTGACTCCTCCTGACAGAGAAACCTTTTATGGGAAACTTCAAACTGAAGTATGCACAGTGCATCTTTTTAGTCACTGAGTGTCAAGAATACTTCAAAATTCTCCTCTCTGCACTGCCTTCTTATACAGTTTAAATAAGTATTTCCTCCAAGTGATCTATGTGCTTATCCCAGAGCATCTAAATAAGGCAAAAAAACCCTCCATAATAAGGATTTGTAACCACAATGCTCCTTCTTACACAGAAGTCATGTAACAGATGAAGCTTTTTAATGAGTTGCTTTGGAGCCTGTGATAATTTATGCCACAGTCTATGTCATTCCAAGTGCAAACACTCATTTGACCTGTTGTCTGATAACAAAACCATAACATAATTTTTAAAACAAATGGTGTGGGTTTTGTTTAAATTACATGATTGCCCTACAGGAGGGCAGGGCAGAAGTATCATTTATGATGAATCATATGTCTATGCCAACGGTTTAATGAAAATAAGTTATATATGCTGTTACCTCTAATCCAGAATTGCACTTTTTTGTGATGTTTTGTGCCAGTAAATGGAAAAGAGCCTCAGTTTTACAGACTGTAGTACAGAAAGGATATTTGATTCTGGTCATATTAGTTTCTTACATTTTCCTGTAACATTAGCGGGTTTTATTTCATAAAGCTATAGGTCATTTATGAAAGCCGTTATTGAACAAATAAGAAAACTTCCCAGCCTTAGGCCAAATGAAAGCTAAGCATTAACTAGTGCAGAGGCAGGAAAGCAATACTATAATACTTTTTTTTTCTTGGGAATTTAAATTCTGCATTTAACAGTGGTAATGGTTGAGAGATAATCCCTGGAACCTCTTAAGACAGAGAACTTTGTTACTGCTTGTCCTTATCTGGATAATCAAATAATAAAGTCCAACTGGCTACCAAAGCAGAGCTTTCAAGCTAACTCTGAAATACTTTAAATGTAATTTGTTCAGTAAACTGCAGTACATTAAATTTCTATATTAAGTAAATTATAAGGAAGAGTGCACTTTGCAAAATTAAAAAGTGCTCTGTTAACTTATCTATTATTCCTCTGGGAAAGTTTCCAAAGTGTGTCTAGGACAATTAGATACTTCCTTTATGGACAGTCTATAGCCAGGAAAGAATTTCTGCAGCTCAGCAAATGTGTTTCCAGTATTGTTGTAGACTCATTTTTATATTCCAAGGTGAAACTCTCTGTTCACAAACACCAATTTCTAGGTTGTATGGGCAGATTGAAAACTTTTAGATAAAAATAACTCCTATCTGGCAGGCAGAATAAAAAAAAACATTGATCACTTGCATACTTTTAAGTGATTTTAAAAAAAATACTCTTTGGAAATGCATTTAGAATAAAAGTAATTGGGATACATAATACAATGGATTTCTTTCAGCAGAGTCCCATCACACAGTGACTAACAAATTGCCTTCATCAGATTCTATAGGGCATAACTGAGATACTACCCTCAAGAAGTTATTTCATAAGAACAGACATCAGTGCTTCACAAAACTGTGAAAAATGCTTAATGCAAATTTATTTTTGCAAATCCTGTCAATTCAAACTTTTCTTCTATGGTTTGGATACCAAAGTCTGAGATGTTAAAGTCTCGTCCACCTAAAGTCTCCTCCTCCCAGCTTCTTTGCTTTTTAATACTGCAGTCCCAAGCAAACTGACAGGGTTACCTGAGAACAGTAGTTATGCTACTGCCAGAAAATAGCTACTGGCATGTATGTTGTCTCTGAATATCACAGCTCAAGCTCTTCTCTCACTCATCTATTAAAGATTTCAGGTCCTGGGTTGTGCATGACCTGGCCTTCAGCAGCTGACGTGTCTGGGACATGTCTTCTTGGACACATTAAAATAGTCAAAATGTACTACCTGATATGATTGTATACAGGTGTGGGAGAGGATCTTGTCTATTCTGTGCTGTTGCTGTAACTGGCTGCTGACTACAATGTGATCAGAAAGGTGCTTCCTTTGTACCTTTCACACCTGTATGAATTATGCATCATTTAAACAAGATCATTCCTCTTACTGAAATATCTCTCAAGGACTAAGATGGGTTTGAGTTGAATACTCAGTAACTATGAATGCACTAATTTTGTTTCCAAATTTGCATCTTCATGAGATAGCTCTCCCAGGGTATAGCCTCAAGATAGAAGACCACATACTGCATGTTTAAAAGCCTGTGGAAGAACAAACTATCATTGATAGCTTTCTGTCTGGAGACAGCTGGTGCTGAGTCAGGTACAGTGGAGCCTGGCAGACACTGTCATTCACATCCTCAACCCCTTTGAGGAGTTAGCTTGAAAAATAAGCTCTAGAGATGCATGTATGTGTGTCATCATGCCAGCTGTCACAGCTCTGACAGTCCCACCTCAGCATGTGAGTGCTGGATCAAGGCAACAAGGCCAAAAAAAAAAAGTGTTATCTTGTCTTTCTGAGCAGTTTAACAGAGTGGTGTCAGTAAAGACACCATGTAGCATGAGTTCTGATTCCTTAGCTCAGGCACTTCTCTGCCAGTTCTTGATTTCGCCAAGACAATACCAGAACTGTCACAAACAGTCAAGCTGAGGAACATCAGGGGAAAATTCCAGTCATCCAAGAAGCAGTAATAAAGACCAGAGTATCATCTACCCCACCTGGAAGCTGCAAATGTAATGAGCTATTTGGAAAAGATCGTGACAACCACAAGCTCAAGTGACTCTTGTTTCTGCCAAATATGAACTAGTTCTGTACCTTGCTGAGCTCGCTACACACATAGTAGATCTTGCTAAGTGGTGGAAGTCTAATGCTAGCTCACTTCCACATCTTGCAAACCTGGCTTTGTCTTCACTTGGAGCATTTCCCAGCAACGTTCTTTCTGAGAGGCTCTTCAGCTACACTGAGGATGTTACATCTAAAAACAGATGCCAGCTCCTGCCAGCAAATGCAAAATGGCTTGTCGCCTTGAAATGTAATCTGCCCACGCTTGAATTCTGTATCAGTGGCTACTGGTAATTTTTCCCAGGTTTTTCAGGATCCTTGTGTACATTATGAATCTAATTTTTACAGAAAACTTCTGGTTTCTATTAGCAAAGAAACTGAAGTGCTTATCAGATATTTCCCATCTTGATTTTTTAAATAGACCTATAAGTACTGAAAACCAAGCAGCAATTTGCTTCACTCCCTCAGAATTCATTTCCCTTCTATTCCTCAAGTCTGTGAAATATTTGTTACAGGTAGCATATATAAAATACTTTGACAGACATTTGTCTTCCCACTCTTTCCTACAGACCAGACTCTAAGCCCTTTGGGACGAACACTGTAAATAGGATTTTAATTTTCAGTATTCGCACATCTAATGCCTAGCAGATGATTTGACTGCTACTCTTGTTTGCTTGAAGGCTTACATTGGGGAAAGTAGGGAAGAAAAATCTTACTATTTCAAATACTGTATTCTAGTCACAGGACTGTATTTAATCATAGGAGGGGAATTATACAGCTCCCATTTAGAGAAAACAGTAAATGACAACCAGCTCATCACCACTACTAACTGTCAGCATTTGCCCAGGTGCTCAGAACCACTTTCTGGCATTATTTGCTTCTTCCCAATATTTATATGAGGAGAGGCTGAGAGAGCTGGGATTGTTCAGGCTGGAGAAGAGGAGACTCAGGGGTGGCCTCATCACTCTCTACAACTACCTGAAGGGAGGTTGTAGTCAGGTGGGGATTGGCCTCTTCTCCCAGGCAACCAGCAACAGAACAAGGGGACACAGTCTCAAGTTGTGCTGGGGGAAGTATAGGCTGGATGTTAGGAGGAAGTTCTTCACAGAGAGAGTGATTTGCCTTTGGAATAGGCTGCCCAGGGAGGTGGTGGAGTCACCATCCCTGGAGGTGTTCAAGAGAAGACTGGATGGGGCACTTAGTGACACAGTCTAGTTGATTGGATAGGGCTGGGTGCTAGGTTGGACGTCTCTTCCAACCTGGTTGAGTCTATGAGTCTATGATTCCACTAAGTTGCATAGACTATACAAGAAATGGAGTGCTTAAAAGCTGTCTGAATCATACTATATTTAGAGAACTAAAATAATCCTAAATCATGAGTGGCTATTAAAGTAAGCTATCTGAAAGAAATCAACTTGCTTACACGACCATTTATTGATGTCCCATTTTCTTCTTTCCTTATTTCCACCTTCAGGAGACACAGTCTGATGCCACACCCTGTCAGGAGTTTTTCCATCTTTCCTTGATTCCCACAGCTGCACCACCAGAATGCAGCCTCTGGACTTCTCCAGCTCACTCTGAAATCCAAAGGCAAGGAGGCAGAGCCAAAAGAAAATTTTCTGCAAGCAAGAAACCATTCCCAACCTCCTAGCTCTGAAGCAATACCTACATTGTTTTTCACATCCAGAATGTAAATCAGCATTACATTCATGGACAGGAAGGTAATTCTTTTTTGAGTAATCAAACTGTCAAACAAATGTGTGGGTCTTTACAGACTCCATGGAGTGTCCAGGAGTCAGGAAACCCACTTTCTGAAGGCTGCATTGTATTGCAACTATCACTACTCTAGTAGGCCTCTGTTAAGCTGGAAAATTAGGCACTTACCAGTGGTGGACCTTATTTACTGGCTGGTCAAAGATACTGAATATTAACATGGTGTAATGAGAGTAAGTATGTGCCCAAAGAATCTGAAAATACCCCTCACCTTCTTGCCACTGTACCAAAGTAGCACATCCTGCCCTGATGAGACCTCATCTTGAGTACTGCATTCAGTTTTGGGCTCCCCAGTTTAAGAGGAACAGGAAACTGCTGGAGAAGGTCTAGCAGAGGGCTATGAGGATGATTAAGGGACTGGAACACTGCCGGATGAGGAGAGGCTGAGGGACCTGGGGCTGTTTAGTCTGGAGAAGACTGACAGAGGATTTAATAAATGTTTGTCAACATCTGAGGGCTGGGGGTCAGGACTTGGGGGACTGGCTCTGCTCACTTGCTCCCTGAGATACGACAAGGAGCAATGGATGTAAGCTGCAGCATAGAAGGTTCCACCTCAATGCAGTGGGGAACTTCTTTAAGGTTCACAGAGCACTGGCACAGGGTCCCCACAGAGGTTGTGGAGTCTCCTTCTCTGGAGACTTTCAAGGCCTGTCTGGATGTGTTCCTCTCTGACTTGAGCTAGACTGTATAGTCCTGCTCTGGCAGGGGAGTTGGACTCAATGATCTCTTTGGGTCACTTCCAACCCCTGACATCCTGTAATCCTAGCATCTATGTAAACCTGACAATAGACAAGCATACAAGTCTTCGCACTTGCAGATTGTGAGTGAAAAAGGGTTATTAAGCAGTGTTTCTGTGCAGCAAAGACCCTGATGAGTAATTTAGGATCATTTACCCCCAGTTAACCATTAATTGCTACATAAAATTTTAATCTCCATTTAAACAGACTGTAGCTCTGTATCTGTTTCTGTGCCAGCCCTGAGACAGTAGTAACTTTACAGCTGTGGAATACTGACTATTTCATATTTTCTGAACAAAAAGACATGAGGTGCAAAAGAAATGTACAATGAGGATTAAAAAAACCCATAATAATAAATTTGCCATTACAAAACAGAAAGTGCAGGAAGGGAGCAAAGGGAAAGAGGAAGAGGACAGCAGAAAAGTTAAGGAAAAGGAAGTTGGAAACCCACAGATTTTTTTTTTTCCCCTCATTTAGTTATTAAGACAAATAGTACCTCAAAAGAAAGAGACAGGTCTTTGAACACTTTCAGGGGATTAAACATCCATGAATATTACATATATATAAAAAATTATAATTAATTAATCAGAACCTAAAGAGTTTTGTTCCTATACCACATTATTCTGCAGCCCTTGAGCATAAAGACCAGCCACCATAGTTGTCCATCACTTCTAGTGGGAGGTGTCCCTATTTATGTCAGGGGCTTGGAACTAGATGATCTTTTAGGTCCTTTCCAACATAAACCATTCTATGATTTACAAAGAACCACTGTTGGACATTTCTGGCTCTGACATAGGCTGTAGACTCTTAGCAGTACTGCCTGTAGTATGGCAACTAGCATTAAGACAGACATACTGACCCAGAACACCATGTCCTTAACAAAACCTCAAATAAAACCAGCCCATTTATCAACATCTCCCCTTAATGTAATCACAAAGGAGAGAATAAACAAATCTGCATTTCTTGGGTGTGCCTCCACACACAGGAGAAGGCCCCTAGTTTTATGCCAGGCAGAGGCAAAAAGAAACTGATCTACACCTACTGAAGTGAAGAGCAGATCTCCCATGGGCATGGTCAAATAAAAAACAAATAGCTCCCTGGAGTCAGAGTTCTGAAGAAAGATGGAAATAAAGATCTACAACTTCCTTCAGCCCACTGATGTCAGTGGGAGCTTGTTCCTGGCTTCAGTCAGTCTACAATATTAAACAGCATAAAGAAAGTGGACTTTAAAAAAAATTAAAATAATAATAATTTTTATCCTCGATGTTAGGAAACTTATTCCCAGTTTCAATTTCAGGCTTATACAAAAGCTATTTCTTTGCCTCTTTTTGGACTCAAAGCTCTATATGTAGTTCCTGGATAGTATTTAATTCTCATTTGGATCCTGAATGAAATGAGAGACTATTGAAACGTTGAGATTCGTGCAGGTCTTCTACCTAGAAAATAATTTCCTGACAGCTTTCAGATATTTTGACATGATCCTTCTCCTCAGCCTCTGGACTTGTGTGTCTTGTCAGCAAAAGCCAACACTTGTTTTCAAAAGAGCTCAACCAATATCAATAAACAGCAAAAATCCAATGCCTTTTACTAATGTTTCTCTTCAGTATTGTGCAATTACTATGAAGCATTTGCAGGCAACAGTTGTAAAAAGCAGTGGTTCCTAGGGTTTTTGGACAATTATACAAAGCTAATTTCCTTTCCCACAAAAACTGTCACACAAATTACTGTATTTATTATTTTTGCATACTGTTGGTCTAAAAGCAAAAGCGTAAATCTTCAGATTAAGACATATTTAAGGCATATTTCATCTGACTCAGGAAGGCATATACCCACATTTTAATTAATAGGCCTTCAAAGGCACATACTGGTAAACCATCTATCTGGACACAAATCTGTTCCCTGGTTCTCAGAAAGAAAAAAAAAAGACAGGATCTCTCACAAATTAAATATAAATGTAAATGAGGGAGATAATTTGTTTCTTTTTCTGAATAAAAGCAAGGGAAAACATGCATGTTCTTTGTTAACTGACTTCTCTGTGGAGGTAGAAATAATGAACAGCAGCCACAAGGAACTTTCTTATAAGGAACATCTGAGGATAAGGACATTATGTGTTTTCTTCTATCACATGAGAGAAAAGTGGAAATAGATGAATTTTTATGAGCCATATGAAGATTTTCCAGGCAAACTGATGCCAAGAGCAGTCTGCCAGAAAAATATGGGCTTTGTCTGCTTGATCTCCAATATTACTAAAATCCTGGACAACACACAGCAAATACAGTCTAGGAATTTCAGCTATAATTTATGTAGTAAATACACCCACTCTCCTATCATCAGAATGTTGAGGATCCCAGTGAAGAGAATCCTAAGTATTTTTAATTGATGGAGGAACTCTTAGTAAGCCACTTTTCTTAGATATATATTTGCTTTTGATTTTAAAAACATTTTTTGGCTGGAGTAAAGTCAGTGTAGATAAGATTAAATCCACACCACACCCCTGAATGTTCTTTCAAAATTCCAAAGCCACAGGATAAACTCTCTGTCTTAAAAATTGTCACCTTAAGCCACAAAAGCTTGGGTTTTCTATATACTCTGGAAAAGGAAATAGTTGGGGTTTGTCTATACAATGGTAGGGAAAAAGGGCATTGGTCATTTGCTGCTCTGTGTGTAGAGAGTTCAAATCACACCAAAATCCTTGCTCGTTGCCCCTCTATACAGTTTGACAGGTGTCAACACAAATGTCTCAGTAGAAGACTTGTAAGATAGCACCAGTGTATTCAGCTACAATGACAAGTCAGCTGAATTTGGGACACTGACTTCAGATATCAGTATGGTTATTTATTCATTTAGATTTATTAAAGCTCCTATGATGCAGTTAATGAAAGCCATACTACCTGATGGCTTCCAGCACAAGCCCTTAAATACACAGCATGTACTTCAATGACAGGACAGCAGTCACAAAATAAATCATGAGACTTCTTACTTGTGTATTATACAGTGCACTTGTTCCTGAAAATTGCATCAGTGAAGCACTAGGAACAACAGCAAAATTAAAAGACTGTCAGCCTAAAGAGACACATTTTTAAAAAGCCAAGGATCAACAAGTTGTACTGTCTTGCTGTGCTGGTTTTGGTTATTTTCTCTTCTTGATGCCTCAGTACCTTCCATATGACCAAGATTTTACGTGAGAAAGGAGTCACCTGTTATTTTTCACTTTCTGCCTCAGTATGAGTACAAATTCCTCCTCTCAGTCTCATGAGAAGTTGAAGTGCTTTCTCATGAAAGCTACTGTGCCACAGAAGCTGTTTTCATTGAAAGATTGTGACAGGACCAGAAGGAATCGTAAAACAAGAGGTGAAAATCAGGCTTTAGGATAGGGCAAGAAACTGATGCAATTAAAATGTTTGTTTTTCAGAACAGAACTAAAGATACATTAAATCAATGGTTGACAGTCATTTATGAGCTTTGAGCGATTGACTGCAAATTAGATTTAAATTTACCATTATTTCAGAAGAGTTTGCAATCTGAGCTGAATATTTTCCAATGCCTAATAGTAGGAATTTGATAACATTATGCAAAGGAGTATATCCAGCATAATACTAGCCCACCATAGAATAAAACACAAACAGCAATCACTGCTACAATATGTAGGAGTGGAAGGCATGAAGCAAACAAGCCTTTGGTAAAAGTCAACGTTTGCCAGCCATTACCATACAGTTACCACAGATACTTCCCATTCTAGGTGGAAACAAAACCCCAACAAACCTCCAATGAACTGTTACATACTCGTATGAAATAACCGATGGCACGTTTATGACCTTCTCAGATCAAAAGCAAATTATAGCTTATAATGAGAATATTTGCACAATAATGTGAATTCAGTATGCTGCATATCAAATTTAACCACAAATCGGGAATTGGAACAGTAGAATGCCACACAGTAGTTCATTATGATTCAGGATAGCCAGGTGATAATTCTAGCGCTTTGCTGATTGTAATTTCTTTAGCACACAATGTAATGAAAGAAAAAATGGGAACAGTGGAAACATTTTGGCATGATTAAATGGCCACTGTGTTCAAACAAAAGTTCTGATCTAAATCTATTCTGAATTAAATAGCTGCCAGGGAGAAGATTAATCTAACGCCTGGGTAGTGGAATGGGGCTTGTGATTTGGCTTCCCCTTCCAGCCCCGTGGGACTCTGCACCAAACTATTATTTTTTAGAGTTTTCATATCCATTTGTAAAATGGGCATCACCATACATTTTACAACCAGTGTACTGACTTGGTGTGCTAGTTTGAAGCAAGCTAGAATGTTTTGGTAAAAGAACTAGATAACAGGCAGTGAAATGAAAACAATTGATGTCAACTTCTCTCACAGTCACGCTGAGAGCTCTGGGAAGAAGAAGTAAACTTTCTCCATTTTTGTTTTTCACTCTTGCTTTTGCCTTAGATCTAGTCACATCTCATTAACCTTGCTCCCACTAACCTTGCTCCCTAACCTCTTGGCTGCACCTCTTTTCTTCCTGAGAACTGGGGTAAGGTTGAGAGGGCCGGGGGGAGGTGTTGGGGTGGTTTGAGAGCCCCTCCTGGGGACTCAGGTTTCTGGGAGGGGAGTTGTGCTTTTGTATTGTTTATCCTTTCTATATTTCTGTATATAATTGTATATAACTGTATATATTGTAAATAGCTGCTTGTAAATTCTGCTAGCTGTAAATAAATTGCTTCATCTATATTCCCAGGGTCCGTCTGAGTTAGCTGGGGCAAATACAAAGTGTGGGGGGGCGGGGTAACCCCCAAACCATCACACTTGGTAACTCAGGAAACAGGTAGTAATCATCTACCTTTTTCCAACAGCAGGACTATCACAGAGGGTCTTAATACAATTAAGCACGGACAGCATGATGTAAGAAGTAAAATTTAACCCAAATAAAATAGATATTTGACACATTGAGATTTTGTTTCCTTTATATGTCTTTTAAATGCCAAGATTATTTAGTTAAGTTTTTTTAAGTTTTCTGATCCGTATTTTTACAACTGCAACATAAATAAGATTTTGAATTGTCAAAACACTGAGTCTAAATTGGATAGTTTTATATCTACTATGATAAATGTAGCAGATATGGCTGTATTAGAAACACATCACAGTATCTTGCAGATGGAAGGGACCAGACTTGTGGGACTAGCCAGCACATGCAAGGACAGAGATGCCTTTCAAGCAGGAAGAATGGGCAGGCAGGGGAAGTGCAAAGTCCTACAACCCCTTGCAATGACAAGGACTGCGAACTGACTACAAAGAGACCAAGTTTCACATGAGGCACAGTCCTTAGGAAAGAATAACATCATTCTTAGCTGTGTGAACAGAAGCATTGTCAGGAGATCCAGGGAAGTAATTATCCCTCTCTACTCAGTCCTGGTTCCGTTTTGCCTCTCCTCCACAACCAGCACAAAAAAGGCATCAGTCAACTGGAGCAAGTTCAGCAGAGGACTACCAGGACGGTCAAGGGCTGAAGCACTTGCTTTGAGGCTGGAGGAGCAGGGCTTATTCAGTCTGGAGAAGAAATAGCTCCATAAGGACTTATCACCAGACCCCTGTGCCTGCAAAGAGGTTATGCCGAGGAGAGAGCAGGATCTTCACAGTGATGCATTCCAGGAGGACAAGCAACAACTGGCATAAACTGAAGTTAGAGCAGATCTGACTGTACGGAAGGAGAAGCATTTTTTCCCCATGAGGACAGGCAAGCAGTGGAGCAGGCTGCACAGAAAGGTTGTGCCACTGCCATCCCTGGAGGTTTTCAAGGTCTGACTGGATTGACCCCTGAGCAACTTGGTCTGATTTCACAGCTGGCTCTGCTTTGAGAACACTAGAGATCTCCTGAGGTCCTCCCAACCTCAATTATTCTGTGATTCCATGATTCTGTAATTAACTGAGCACAAACCCTAAGCTGTAGAAAAATTGAATTGCTTTCTTCTTACCCCTACCCTCTTCCAAACTAGGCTTTCTTCTAATTATTTTTGAGTAACAACACTGGGCATTAGTTTATAGTGCTGCCCAGAAAATAAAGCTGTGTAACTCACATTATTTGATTGACTGCACAAAATTTTACATAAGTGGTGCAGTGAAGAAAGCATGGAGATTATTGCCAGCTGTGTATATATATTGAAACTGCCTGTGATACAGATCAATTTAAGAAAGGAAGAAATCAAGTCAATAAACTATTGCAGAGCTGAATGCACATATTTCCTGCATATTTACCAACACATCACTTCATGTACTTTTCCCTTGTAGCTCCCCTTTAAAAGCAATAGAAGCTGCAGGAGAAACAAAATGAAGTTCAATAGTTATAATCTGATTCTAAATTGCATCACGCTTTTTTTAGATGGACCTTTATTAACTTGCAGATAAGTAGCCCTCTGAAATTTCATGTACATAAATTATGTTATTGGTCAATGGCTTGGAGGCTGACACTGAAGAGTGTACATATTCTGTCAAATGTAGGTGTCAGATGACCTGCACTTTTGGAGGCTTTAGAAAACTACATCAAAATGATTCTATGAAGAATCAGAGGAGGCCATGATCTCTTCAATGCCTATTCATATTCCCTTGTCCTTCCTGCCTGCTTGACTGTGATTATCTATTTTGACTTCCAGTATCTGAAGGGAGCTACAGGAGGGCTGGGGAGGGACTATTTACAAGGTCTTGTACTGACAGGATGAGGAGTAATGGGTTTAAACTGTCTGAAGGGAGATTTCAACTAGATGTTAGAAGAAGTTCTTGACAGTGAGGGTAGTGAGACACTGGAGCACAGGTTACCCAGGGAGGTTGTGGATGCTCCCTCCCTGGAGGTGTTCAAGGCCAGGCTGGATGGAGCCTTGAGCGACCTGTTCCAGTGGGAGGTGTCCTTGCCTATGGTGGGCAGTTGGAACTGGATGATCTTTGAGGTCCCTTCCAACCTAAACCATTCTATGATTCTATGACTTCCCATAAAGAAGGTTAAGCATTCAAAACTCACAGATCCTTTATCCACCTCAAACACAAGTTTGTATATCTTCCTTAGTATATGTGTATGTATGTCATGCTCACAGGAGCCCTGTGCCAGGCTTCTACCTTGTCCCATCAGGGAGTTTTGGTAATGCTTCAAATGAGGGAATAACCATGATCAGCCAACCTGGTGGAAAATGAGTTAAGAGTGGCTAAGTTTTAATTGTATTTCTCTCCTTAATATGCATCTTCCTGAAGACATCCAGGGTGGCTTATTGGCTCTCCTACCCTGGATATTGACAGAATGAGGTAGAAGCTAATGGTTGAATGCAGAAATGAGCCTTATAGCAAAAAAGCAAAATAAGCACATTGTGCACAGCTCTATTTTTTATTAAATACAGTTTAGAGCCTGGCATTAAGGGTGTTGGGTTTTGTTTTTCTGAAAATCCCAGATCATTTGAGGACAGACTGCCAAGTTCATCCATCAACTCAGCTACTGAAATATTTGTGTTCTAAAAAATTTATACAGCATGAGTTCTCCACAACCTGCAACTGTGGGGACTTTTATTTTTAAATTATAGTCTTCCACTTCAATCTTTTTTAAAAAAGGACAGAGCTGCATTTGAGAAAAGCAGGTTTGCCTTCTCTGGGCTACACGGCCTTGAAAAGAACAGGTATGTTATGCAGGATGCAGGTCCTACGGGCTGGAGGATGGGAATGTTAAGCATGTATTTAGTTGTGCCTATGTTAGAGTTACAATTTTCTTCTGGGAAATCTCATTTTCTGTTACCATGAGTCAAAATGTTCTACAATGAACTCTGACTTCTCAGAAACAGAATTTTAGGCAATAAAATGTTTCACCCCCCAATAAACACACACCTTCGACTTTTGTTTCCATTGAATCAGAATAATTCAGGTCAGAGGAACCTTGGGAGGTTATCTTGTCCAAGCTCCTGCTCAAAGCAAGTTTTATATTCAATAAGCAAACATAGGCTATGTATAATGATTATGCTGGAACTTAATTAGCCTGAAAAAGATAGCAATCTAACCTCTGTCCAGTTCTCTTTAGCATAGAAGGATGGCACACAATCTGAAGTGCACAAGAATACAGCCTGCATTGTGAAACAAAAATAGATCTGACACAAATGTCATAAGACATAAAACAGTACAAGGAAGTTGAAAAGGTAACACTGAAGTTTGCACATTAAATGATATAAACCATTAGCATTCTAAATCTCCCTTCATAACAAGTTTTTCTTTTCAAAGTAATTCAACTTTTTGTAACATCAGTAAAAGAGAGTAAATACCAATGTCAGATAAGAAGTGATTGTCATCCATTTATTAAGAAAACACCCATCAATATACATTCCAAATGAATTAAATTCTATGCAAGTGTCTACACAAGCTTCTGGTTTGATTTAGCTCTAATAAAAAGAAAAAAAGAAGTCAAAGACATTCCTTCATTGCAGAGGTTTTAGTGCAGCAGCCCTTTATGTCACTAGTATGAAATGCACACCAAGGCAGATTCACTCAGCTGTGACTGAGGCATTGTAATGGGTTCACAGTTGGCTCCTGGGCTTTTCCCAGCTTGCAATCTCAACAGCTGCAATTTTGAACCCAAGCAGCAATTTTGGAAAGCAAGGCATTAAATGCTGAGTTGGCCAAGCTGCTCTCCATCATTTTCCAGCAGTCCTGGCTCACCAGAGAGGTCCCAGGAGACTGGAAACTGGCCAACGTGGTCCCCATCCACAAGAAGGGTCGGATGGAGGAACCTGGGAACTATAGACCTGTCAGCCTGACCTCAGTGCCAGGGAAACTGATGGAGCAGGTTATCTTGGGGGCAATAACTGTGCACCTCAGGGATGGCAAAGGGCTCAGGTCCAGCCAACATGGATTTAGGAAGGGCAGATCCTGCCTCTCCAACCTGATCTCCTTCTATGATCAGGTGACCCGCTTGGTGGATGTGGGGAGGCCTGTGGATGTGGTCTATCTGGACTTCAGCAAGGCCTTTGACACTGTCCCCCACAGCAAACTGCTGGCTAAGCTGTCAGCCCACGGCTTGGATGGCAACACTCTGTGCTGGGTTAGGAACTGGCTGGAGGGACGAGCCCAGAGAGTGGTGGTGAATGGTGCCACATCCAGCTGGCAGCCAGTCACTAGTGGTGTCCCTCAGGGATCAGTGCTGGGCCCCATCCTCTTTAACATCTTCATAGATGATCTGGATGAGGGCATGGAGTCAGTCATCAGCAAGTTTGCAGATGACACCAAGCTGGGGGCAGATGTGGCTGGGTTGGAGGGCAGAAGGGCTCTGCAGCGGGACCTTGACCACCTGTACAGATGGGCAGAGGCCAATGGGATGGGGTTCAATAGCTCAAAGTGCAGGGTGCTGCACTTTGGCCACAACAACCCCATGCAGAGATACAGGCTGGGCTCGGAGTGGCTGGAGAGCAGCCAGACAGAGAGGGATCTGGGGGTGCTGATTGATACCCACCTGAACATGAGCCAGCAGTGTGCCCAGGTGGCCAAGAGAGCCAGTGGCATCGTGGCCTGCATCAGGAATGGTGTGGTCAGCAGGAGCAGGGAGGTCATTCTGCCCCTGTACTCTGCACTGGTTAGACCACACCTTGAGTCCTGTGTTCAGTTCTGGGCCCCCCAGTTTAGGAGGGACATTGAGATGCTTGAGTGTGTCCAGAGAAGCACAACGAGGCTGGTGAGAGGCCTTGAGCACAGCCCTATGAGGAGAGGCTGAGGGAGCTGGGATTGTTTAGCCTGGAGAAGAGGAGGCTCAGGGGTGACCTTATTGCTGTCTACAACTACCTGAGGGGTGGTTGTGGCCAGGAGGAGGTTGCTCTCTTCTCTCAGGTGGCCAGCACCAGAACGAGAGGACACAGCCTCAGGCTGCGCCAGGGGAGATTTAGGCTCGAGGTGAGGAGAAAGTTCTTCACTGAGAGAGTCATTGGACACTGGAATGGGCTGCCCGGGGAGGTGGTGGAGTCACTGTCCCTGGGGCTGTTCAAGGCAGGATTGGACGTGGCACTTGGTGCCATGGTCTAACCTTGAGCTCTGTGGTAAAGGGTTGGACTTGATGATCTGTGAGGTCTTTTCCAGCCTTGGTGATACTGTGATAGTGTGAAATGCAAAGAGTACTGGGGCTGCGGGTTCACAGAAGAGTGCGGCCAGCTTTAGAGTATGTCTTAGGAAGAGGATTCTTTGAGTAGCATTAGATAAGAAATATGTAACATTTAATCTTTGTCTACACTGCATGAAAATTTGCCACTTCATCAGACACTTTTACCTGGCAATCCAGACTGCATCATGCAAACAAAGAATATAAATGTGCCCAGATGGCTTCACTAGTTCAGTTTGGATGCCAATGGCTCTGCCCATAATGCCATTTCACCTGTATTACTCTGTTGCTTTTGAAAATTTTTACAACCAGCACAACCTAAGCTGCTACCTAGATCTTATGTTATGAGGGTGACAGAACACTGGAACAGGCTGCCCAGGGGGGTCGTGGAGTCTCCCTCTATGGAGATATTTAAAAACCTGCCTGGACACATTCCTGTGTGATTTGGTATAGGAGATCCTGCTCTGGCAGGGGGATTGGACTGGATGAGCTTTCGAGGTCCCTTCCAGCCCCTGACATTCTATGATGATCTTTTGAATGTTCAGGCTGAATAATATTTGTCTGAGATGAATCCTGAAGAAGATAAGGATATATCATTATTGTCATTAAGATGAAAAAGCAGTGCAGTGAATCCCCTCCAATTTTAGTTAATTTTCTTCATTAAACCATAAGAGAAATGAGTTCACCAACACTCAAATCTTCTACAAACCCTAATAAAAGGTGTCTTATTTCTCCTGATCTGGTAGAAGGCAATACAAGACAATCTGCAGCCAATCCTGTATTTCATATCTTTATGAATGTTATGATATTTCTTGCAGCAGACAAACCACCAGCTTCATTAAAGTTGTAACAGTATTATTGCTAGCATGTGGTAGCAAACTCACTAGTTATGCATGACAGGGTAACTGTAAAGTAAGCCATATGTGGAAGTTTAATTGTTATTTGTTTATTAAGCTAGTTGTAAAACTGTTAATTATGTACTAATACAATGCTTTATAAAAAAAACCCTCCAATAATTATTTAAATATGGTGGGTTTTTTTCCTATAATGAACTAACCTCACACATTCTAACCAAGTATTCCCATATCCTGAACTAAGCTAAACTTTCAGCATCCTGACACCAAAAAGTACAATGTAAACATATTTCATTTTCTCCCTATACAATTTTTGAAGAGTCCTCTCTTTAACAAGTGAGTCCTTTAGGTTTTTTTCTGTCACAGCACACACAAACAATAAAACACACACAAAAAGCTTTGGAGACACCAGCACTCTGAACTGCACATGCAACTGTTATTGGCCCAGGCAACACTTTGTGACAAAACTTATGGCTTCTCATCTGTCATCAAAAAAGCCAGCAATAAAACAGCACAGCCTCAGTGCTCGGCAAAGGAGGAGACAACTGATTTCAGTTAGGGAAACTAATCACTCCTCTCCAGGGGCATTTCCTAAACACCAAAGTATTAGCCATTAACCCAGGCAAATACTGTGGTTAAGAAAACTGTGGGCACCCAGACTGGAGCCTCATGCAAATATGTCAATGTCCAGACCCTTTGCTGCAGAGAATGCCTGAGCCTAGAATCTGGAATAGGAAGGTGGTGGGTATGAAACTCGTGTGAGGTGTGAGCAGGTGAATGATCTGCTCAGTATGGTGGCTGGGCTAAAGGAGGAAGTTGAGAGACTAAGGTCTGTATGGCAATGTGACAGGGAAATTGACTGGTGGAGCCAGGCTACACTATCCCCAAGGGAGGGGCAGCAGGTGAGGGCTGCACAAGTAGTAGAGGGTTCCGTTTCCTCTTGCTATCCAGACAAAATGGGTAAAAAAGGAGACCCAGCAGATGAGGGGAAGTGGAGGCAGGTGTTCCTCCCCGCCCCCCAGAGGTAAGACTTCTCAGTCTTACCAAGCTGCCCTTGCACAACAGACACGGAGGATTCAGCCCAGGAGGATGGAGGGGAAAGTCCACCTGCTCAGTTGCCCAGCACATGTCAGCCAGCCCCAAGAATTAGGACTAGTGCAACAAAGGAAAAAAAAGAGAGTGATAGTGGTAGGGGATTCACTTCTGAGAGGAACAGAAGGACCAATATACCAGCAGACCCCTCTCACAAGGAGGTGTGCTGCCTATCTGGAGCCCAGGTTAGGAATGTTGCTAGGGAAATTCCTAGCCTGGTGCACTCTATGGACTACTAACCATTATTGATCTTCCATGTAAGAGGGCAAGAAATAATGATTGCTAGTCCCAGAACAATCAATCAAAAAAGGCTTCAGGGCCTCAGTGGTACAAGACTCAGGGGCACAAATAATCTTCCCTTCTGTTATTCCAACTGATGGCAGAGACATTGGATTAAGCAACCACATACAGTCTTTTAATACATGGCTCCATGGATGGTGTCACCACCACAAATTTGAGTTCTTTGACAACGGCATGATCTATACAGCACCAGGGTTGTTGACACCAAACAAAAGGCCCTCTCAAAGGGGGAAGAGGGTCTTTGTGGAGGAGATGACAGGGCTAGTTGACAGGGCTTTAAACAGGATGTGAAGGGGGAGTGGGATAAAGTCATTCAGGCTTCCATGTGGCAAGGTGTGGGAGGACACACCAGTGTGGGAGCAATGGAGGACTAGTGAGCGCTTTCAACCTGCTGCCCAGAAGCATGCTGGGGACAAAATAATGCAGTCAAAATCTTGCAGAGATGAGCCAGATCCCCTTCAGGTAGTAGCTACCAACAGGAAAACATCATGTAATAGTGATGACATGAGAGGTAGAGATAGGTTGATAAGCTACAGAGGTGCCTGACCATGGACAGGTGGGATCTGACCCTAGGATTGAAGTACAGATTGAGAAAAGAGCTCCCAAAGATCAGGGTAAAGGAAAATCAGTCATTAAGTCAGCTCCAATAAAGGCACAACTGAAATGCCTCTACACTAACACAAGGACCACAGGGAACAAACAGGAAGAATTGCAAATACGGGCAAGTCTACAGGGTTATGATGTCATTGGCATCACTGAGACACGGTGAGATGGAGCTCAGGATTGGAGCTTGGGGATAGATGGTTATAGACTCATCAGGAAAGACAGGCAAGGGAGAAGGGGAGGTGGTGTTGCCCTCTACATCAGTGACAAACTAGAGCCCATGGAGCTCTATCTGGGGATGTGCAATGCAAAAACAGAGAGCTCATGGGTAAAGGGAAGGCAGAGGAACGTGACATCATAGTAGGATTCTGCTATAGACCTCCTGATCAGGAAGGTGAAACAGATGAGGCCCTTTATAAATAAATAGGAGAAGCTTCATGATCACAGGCTCTGGTCTTCACTGGGGACTTCAACCACCCTGATATCTGTTGGAAGGACAACATAGCAGAGCACCAGCAGTCTAAGAGGTTCCTGGAATGCATTGATGATGACTTCCTCTTCCAAGTGGTAGAGGAACCCACAAGAAAAGGTGCTATGCTGGACCTAGTGCTCACCAACAAGGAGGGGCTGGTGAGTGAAGTGAAGCTGAAGGGTAGCCTTGGCTGCAGTGACCACAGAATTTTAGAGTTTAAGATCCTCAAGGCATCAAGGAGGGTGCATGGCAAACTCACTCCTCTGGACTTCGGAAGAGAAGATTTCAACCTCTTCAGGGACCTCCTTGGCAGGGTGCCATGGAAAAAAACTCTGGAAGGAAGGGGGGCCCAGGAAAGCTGGTCAATGTTCAAGGATCACCTCCTCCAAGCCCAGCAGCGATGCATCCCAAAAAAAAGGATGCCAGGTAAGAATGCCAGGAGGCCTGCACGAGTGAATAGAGAGCTCCTGGACACACTTAGATGCAAGAAGAAAGCCTACAGAGAGTGGAAGCAAGGACAGGGAACCTGGGATGAATACAAAGAAATTGTTCATGCAAGCAGAGCTCAGGCTAAGAAAGCTAAAAGACAGCTAGAATTAAATCTGGCTAGGGACATTAAGGGAAACAAGAAGAACTTCTTCAGGTATATTAGTGAGAAAAGGAGGACTAGGGAGAATGTGGGACCCTTCCAGAAAGGAAATGGAGAGCTGGTGACAAAGGACATGGATGAGGCTGAGGTGCTCAATGGCTTCTTTGCCTCAGTCTTCAATGGCAAGGGCTCCAACCACAATGTCCAAGTCCCAGAGGGCAAAAGTAAGGACTGGGAGCAAGGCGATACATGCACTACCTAAAGATCTGAACATACACAAGTCCATGGGGCCTGATGAGATCCACCCACAGGTCCTGAGGGAACTGGCAGATGAAGTTGCAAAACCACAGCCCATGATATTTGAGAGGCCATCGCAGACAGGTGAAATTCCTGCTGACTGGAAAAGGGCAAACATAACACCCATTTTTCAATAAGGGAAAAAAGGATGACCCCAGGAACTACAGAGCAGTCAGTCTCACCTCTGTGCCTGGCAAGATCATGGAGCAGATCCTCCTGAAGGCTCTGCTGAGGCAAATGGAAAACAAAGCAGAGGTGATTGGTGGTAACCAGCAATGGCTTCACCAAGGGCAAATCATGCCTGACAAATTCGGTGAAAATAATGCTTAAAATTTCAGGACAAATTATTACTGTGGTCTCGTCTTCATCCTGCTACTTGTAATTCTTATAAATATTGATTGACTATGTATAGATCAGAGAAGGGCAACTGATGTCATCTACCTGGACCTGAGTAAGGCATTTGACTCTGTTCCACATGACATTCTGGTCACCAAACTGGAAAAACATGGACTTGATGGGTGGAGCACTGTTGCATAAGGAATTGGCTGGATGGTCACACACAGAAAGCGGTGATCAAGGGCACAAAGTCCACCTGGAAACCAGTGACAAGTAGTGTCCCTCAGGGGTCAGTGCTGGGACCAGTGCTGTTTAACATCTTTGCCAGCAATACAGACAGAGGAATCAAGTGCACCTTCAGCAAGTTTGCAGATGACACCAAGCTTTGTAGCACAGTCAACTTGCTAGAGGGCAAGGATGCCATTCAGAGGATGAGAGGCCTGGAACACAGTCCTACGAGGAAAGGCTGAGGGAGATGGGGTTGTTTAGCCTGGAGAAGAGGAGGCTCAGGGGTGACCACATCACTCTCTACAACTACCTGATGGAAGGCTATAGCCAGGTGGGAGTTGTCTCTTCTCCCAGGCAACCAGCAACAGAATGAGAGGACACAGGCTCAAGTTGTGTCAGGGGAGGTATAGGCTGGATGTTAGGAAGAAGCTCCTCACAGAGAGAGTGATTTGCCATGGGAATGGGCTGCCCAGGGAGGTGGTGGAGTCACTGTCCCTGGAGGTGTTGAAGAAGAGCCTGGATGAGGCACTTAGTGCCGTGGTCTAGTTGACTGGCTAGGGCTGGGTGATAGGTTGGACTGGATGATCTTGGAGGTCTTGTCCAACCTGCTTGATTCTATGATGCTTAATACACGCCATTGGCCTTCTTGGCTACAAAGGCACATTGCCATCCCATGGATAACTTGTTATCCACCAGGACTCCTGGTGATATCAAGGAGATAACCTCCCATCCTGCACTGGTGCAGTTTAGTATTACTTCTCAGGTGCAGGAGTCTGCACTTGTCCTTGTTGAACCTCATTTGGTTCCTCTGTGCCCAGCTCTCCAGTCTGTCCAGGTTTCACTGTTCAGCACAAATTCAGGCTGAGTCTCGAATGGCTGAGAGCAGCCCTGAGGAAAAGGACCAGGGGGTCTGGGTTGACAAAAAGCTTAACATGAGCTGACAGTGTGAGTGCAGCTCAGACAGCAACCATGTGCTGGGCTGCATCAAGAGAAGCGTTGCCAGCAGGGCAAGGGAGAGGATTCTCCCCCTTTTCTCTGCTCTTGTCAGACCCCACCTTGAGTACTGCATGCAGTTCTAGAGCCCCAAACACAAGAATGACATGGAACTTTTAAACCCAGTCTTTAGTATTTTCATTTCTAAAGGAAGCCAAAGATTATAGATGTACAATGAATGTAAAGAATAGGAGCATAGAGTAACATGGGTTGGAAGGGATCAAAGGAGGTCTTTAGCCCAACCTCCTGCTCAAAGCAGCCTCAGCCAAGAGAAGGCTTCGAGGAGACCTTGCAGTGGCTTTCCAGTATCTGAAGGGGACCTACAAGAAGGCTGGGGAGGGTCTATTTACAAAGGCTTGCAATGACAGGGCAAAGAGTAATGGGTTTAAGCTGCAAGAGAGGAGACTACAACTGGATGTTAGGAAGAAGTTCTTTCCAGTGAGGTTGGTTGAGACACTGGCACAGGTTACCCAGCGAAGTTGTGGATGCTCTCTCCCTGGAGGTGTTCAAGGCCAGGTTGGATGAGGCCTTGAGCAGCCTGTTCTAGTGGGAGATGTCCTTGCTTATGGCAGGGGTTGGAACTGGATGATCTTTGAGGTCCCTTCTAATCTAAACCGTTCTATGATTCTATGATAAGAGCAGGAGACCAGAGAGCCCACAGCCCAAGTCAAATGAACTGTTCTTCTCAACACAGGCAAAACACATTATTTTGTGCATGTAAAGAGTTTCTTATGCCAACAATAAAGTAGTATATCTATGCAACTCTTAGATCTTCCCCTGAGACACCAGACTTTAAAGTGCAAAATCGTGGCAAGGGCAATAGTATAATAAAAAGCCTAGAACTGACTGGCCATCAGAGACTCTGATGGTGTCCCTGATGTTTTGGGGGACATCCATAAACAACTGGAAAATATTCAAAGTTTTCAGCTTGTGCCCAGATGAGTTTTTGAGCATTTTATTAAAAAAAGATGACACAAGTAGGGGGTGCCTGGCTATGTGACTGCAGTAACAAAGAATGATTTTCATAAACAGACAAAAGTTGTAATTAGTTTAAACCTTCCTTGTCTGTTTGTATAATATTTTTGAGCAGATGGCTTTGGCAAAGAGCTAGGATTTGCACGCCCACTTGCATTTTGCAGTGATAAAATAAAGATGGAAGACATATCTTAGGTCATCCAGTCCATTGCCCTATCAGTGAAGGATTGATCCCTGCAAAACGTAAACCAGCAGCCAACTCTTTGCCATATGATGCACAGTTATCCAAACAGAAGGGATCCACAGGGAAGATCACTAGGCCTATAGAGATGGGGGTGAGATACATTAAAAAACCAGAAACGTTTACATTGGTAAAGAAAAAAATATTTACTGCAGAATTAGCCTCATGGAGAGTCAATAGTCACAAGAGAGCAAGGCTTCAGTTACAAAAATTACATGCTTTGTAAGATAGGGATTTAAAACCTCTTGCAGTAAATTGTTGATCTTGACATCAGTGCAGCAGTGGCATCTCTGCTGCTTCTGACAGAAAAGGCAAAGAAATGAACTTAATCCTCACAAAGTTAGATTTTTTGCAACCACAGTTAACTGTACAGTTTTCATGCAGCCTTCCTGATCCTGAAACATGGGCATCTGGTAATGCTTTCACACATGGATTATGACAGACATGCATAATGGTGACTGCTCCAGATATGTCTAGAAAGTGTTTTATTCTCCTTTTATTTACCATTTATTCAGCTCTATAGTTTGCTCTGTTTACATTGCTGAATTTTCTTTCTTTTGTGCTGTTTGTTTCTAAAAGTTCACCCTGACAATCATCTATGGTCAAAACCAGGTTGGAATAACAATTTATACTGTCCTTAGCATAAAGATATAGATTGTCCTTTTCCTTTTTGCATTTAAATACACAGCCATTCTGCAGGTCTTTTACTAATTCATCTCCTACATAAGCCATATTTAGCAGTTTTATTTACTATAAAAAAACCCACATAATAATCCCTGTAAAAAAAAAATACATAACTCCATACTGTGCATCAATCTCCACAATATCTTTATTTTATTTATGTATATACTTTTAAAAAAAAACACCTTTCCATTTGATTTTCCATTCTCAGTTATGTACTTAGCATCTAAATATTCTAATTACTATTTGAATGATGGTAAGTGAAAAGACCCAGTAGCCTATTGATGAGTGCTTATCACATCTCCAATTCTCATTTGTGCACTTCTAAAGCCCCTTTTGAGCTTGCATTTCAGCATTTTCCTAAAAATAATGGGGGCTATAATTAGAACCTAGTAGTAACAAGACTTAACAAGTAACAGTCAAAAGAGAGCCACTGACAGCTAAAATATGGAAGTGGAGGAACATCAAGGCCATGTATCAGTGAGAACTCCACAAATCAGAGCAGCACAAACAGTGCTCAGACCTCTAGTGAATGTGTACATCAAAAATGCATAGGTTAGATTGACAGATTAGATAAGTCTATTCCTTTCCCTCTGAAAGGGAAAAGATACAGTGCTGGGTGCAATAGAAGCTTTTGGCTTATTACTCAAGCAGGGAATAATTTAAGATCCTTTCTTTAAGAAGAAAATGGAAAGCAGTCCTTACATGTCTTCCATGGAATTTGGTTGTTTGGTTTAGTTTGTTGTTTGTTTTTTTTTGCAACACTACTAGCTAACAGAGATAACTTCTGCCCGAGAAGATTACTTCTGCTTTACATTGATCTGCTTACTTATTTTTAGATTTAGCTGGACAGAGACACCTAAGTAAGGGAAGCAAATCAAAACAGGAAGAAAAAATTCCTTTGTGCATGTGTAAATAGCATAGACAAGACCGTTGTCTGTATCGGTTTTCACATGAAGCAAAATATCATTTTGCATATCCCATCATAGGACTTCAGTGTTTTCCAACAATACGAAATACACTCACACCTTTCTGAGGGGGCACACAGAAGGATGGAGGCACTAAGCACCTTGCTGAAGGCTGCTCAAATACCAAGTACAAAGCTGAGGGCAAACCTTAGAGTTGACATGCTCCCCGTATTATGTTCTTCCACCATGCATACTTTTTCCCATTCCTGAGATTAAAGAAATCTCTGTGTGCAAAAGAAAATCCTGCAGATTTTGAAGCTGTTGAGCTATTTTCTAGACCAAAATGTCTGCTGAAACACCCTCTCTACTTTGGTAACCAGACTTCTACAGTATAGCAAAGCTGATTACATAAAGTAGCACAAAGTCCCACTGACTGTCAAAAAGAAAAGTGATGATAATAACAGGTACTTCTTGTTCTGTCTTCTCCACCCCATGAAATCTCGTTTGATACTAAAAAGACTAAAACACAAGTCAAAATTTAGCAAAGGAATCTCTCCAATAATGAAATTGCAGAAATTACACCACACATCAGCATCCTGATGATAAAAATCACCCCAAAAGAATCACAGAATGCTTTGGGTTAGAAAGAATCGTTAGAGGTCTAGTCCAATCCCTTTGCAGTCTTCAGATAGATCAGATTGCTCAGGGCCCCAAACAACTTGACCTTGAATGCTTCCAGGGATGGGGTATTTACCATCTTTCTGGGCAACCCAGGCCAGTGTTTCACCACCCTCAAAGTAAAAAGTTTCTTCCTTATATTAAATTTATATCTACTCTTTTTTAATCTAAACCCATCAGCCCTTATCCTGACAAAACAGGCCCTGCTATGAGTTTTTTCTCCATTTTTCCCACAGGCCCCTTTAAGCACTGAACATTGCAGTAAGGTCTCCACAGAGCCTTCTCTTCTCCAGGCTCAACAACCCCAACTGTCAGTATTTCTTCAGAGCAGAGACTTTCCAGCCCTCTGCTCATTTTTGTAGCCCTCCTCTGGGCCCACTTCAACAGGTTCACACCTGTGTTACGCTAACAATCCCAGAGCTGGACACTACTCCAGGTAGGAACTAAAAGCAAAGATTTATCCTGGTTTTATCCACTAAGTAGTCAAAAGAAGTGATGGATACAGGACTGCAAGAATTCAGTGCTACTGAAAAATCCTGATTTGTTTTACATTTTGCTCAAGCAAGAGATATAGAATGCACTAGTACTAATACTTCTAGTATTATAGTACTAGTACTACAGCACTAATTAAGTGGTTTAAGCCTTTGCATTTATTCTGAACCTTCTTTATGAGCATTCAAAAGGTCTTATAGGTATGGATTTATTCAACAATATTCTGCAGTATAGGGATGCATTTATATTTCTGCTTCACAGGAGGGAAAACTGCTCAAAGTGCATATGGTACAGTACTTGAAAATTATAGTAAGGTAAATACCACTGAACAGCTTTGCCTATGGTTGTACTTTTCCTGTTATTTTACTGACAAAAATAAACTTAAAAGAAATATACTTAACCCTTTTGAAAAAAAAAACAGTTTTGAAACATATAATTTAGTGGTGGAAGAGAGAGGAGACTAGTAAGTATAGTAAATTTGAGTTACACTAATGCAATAAGAAACAGTATCAGTATCAAATATTGCAAGTAGTGGCAGCATGATAAGACATGAAACAGAAGAATACTAAATAAGAGGTGATCACCAGATCAAACTTACCACCTATATTCAGGATTTTTTTTTAATAGTCTTTCTGTGAAAAGCTGATAAGGACAAGGGAGGACTCTGCAAAGAATACAACCGAGGATCACTTCTATATGATCTCATCTAGTAGGAAAAGACAGATAGTTTACAAAATGCACTATTTCTTTTTGAGCATCCCAAACAGAGTGGTATTTTGCAGCAGTCTACCAGTTTACTAACTGGAATAGATCTGAAAAGGTGTAAACTGTTACCCATGCTCAGCCCACAGCCAAGAGTAAGCTACAGCAGTTGCTCTGCCACATGATGACCCCTCTCCATCTGAGAATGGAAACTGGGGAAAAGAGAGAAGATCCATGGGTTGAAATGAAAACAGTTCCAATTAAACAGCCAAACAAAGTTATACTCAACCCAGTGAACATACAGGGGTCACAACAAATGGGAAAGCAGTCCCTTGGAGCAGAATGGTAAGCACGCCCTTCCAGAGATGCAGAAGAAGAGGGGGAGCAAGATTATCCCAAACAAGGCTTTCCACCGTTGTAATGAGTGTGACATTCTTAATATGGGGGTACATTTGTTTTACACTTGGGTCAACTGCCCTGGGTTTTGCACAGATTTTTGCTCCCAGATTCAGCTCCTGGATAACACAACACTGCTCATGGTCTGCATACTATGGCTGGCCTATGATTTTATCTCAGTAAAATAATTTGATGAAGTCTGGAAGCCACTCCCTTCCCTGCAAAACCTAGACAGGACAGTCTATTCCGCAAGGTCTGCTTTGATGTTCCACAAATTCTAATTCCAAGTGGTGCAGTGTTGAATTTCCATGACAAGAGCAGCTTGTTTGATTCTATGAAAACTGCTCCTTTCACTGGCATTTCTTAACAACAAAAATACAATGTTTCACTGTTTTGCAATAAATAAAAATCTTGTTATACAAAACCTTCATATTGTCCCAGTTTACAAGACTGTCGTTGTCAAAGCAGTACTAAAATAGCCTTATTCTGGTTGGCTGAAGTGCCTGAGTTTTATTTTTTACTAGAAACAAGGAAATCCTAAAAAAAAAACAAAAAAGTAACTAAAAAATCAGTCACAAAATCATGTAAATTAAAGAGATCAATCTCTGTGTAACATCATGAAAATTGCAGTTGGAAATATACAGCAGCCAGAAAGCCCTCTGCCAAAATATCAACCTTAAGCAGGCTAAATTACTTCTCTCAGGCTACTCAAAAAGGGAAGCCATTAAAATATGATAGAGGTCACTGCCCGTGTAATGTTAGAAGCTTTGCCTGTAGTACACCTGAGCATGCAGATAAAAGAAGGACATTGGTTTCCCATGGTGCTGTTCTTCCAGTCTTCAGAAGCATAAACAAATCTTCTTACTTCTGAGCATGAAAAAGATGACATGGTACTAAGCAGACAATAATGAAAATTATGATTAAAGAACAAAGATTCAGTGAAAAAAGATCCTGGGAATTTAAATGCAAGACTCCCTTGGTATGTTCAAGAGAAATGCAATGTCTTTTACTCTAAAAGACCATCACTTGCCTTTCCAAAAGAGACTAAAGATTCTTTTAGAGTCTTTGTGAACAGATATTTTGTAAGGGTTAGACAATAGCCCTTAAACACCTTTCAAATGCTTCATTTAAACATGAATGAAGTAACAGAGAAACTGAGAAAAGAACCAGATTATTAGCTAGTATGATTTTGTATGTGCATTTAATAAGGATGAAAAAGCACTTTCCTTGTTTTCCAGCAAGAAAGTGTCTTATCTATCACCTTAAATTTTTCATGTTTTATGTCTTGAAATTAAAATAAGACATAATCAGCACAAATTTGCTGAAAAGAAATTCAAAACAATAATAATCTTTTTATAGTTTCATTTCTATTTGCATGCCAAATGTAAACTTGAAGCAAAGTGACCTTGGTTATAAAAAAATAAGAAAGCAATGTCAGAATTGATAGGACCTACCATTAGTATTTCATTCTGACAGGTAGGAAATAGGCATGTCAGTATTGAGTGTTATGGACTGAGCTGTGGCCCTGATCACAGTCAAAGTGGTAAATTTCATCCTAGAAAAGTAATTTCTATCAAAACAAAATGTGCTTAAATAATGCAAGTATCTATAGAAGAGAGTAACTTTCTATGGTACCTCAAAGACAAACAAATGGAAATGCAATACACAGCTTCTGAATTGTGAAAAGCCAGGAAAACTTTAGGTGCAATTAAATGGTGCAGTGGTTAAGTATTCAACTTCCTTTCTAGTTCCTAGAAACTTTTTTCATAGGAAAAACTGTACTGAGAAAATTGTTATAAAAATGCTTCAAATCTGAACTTCTTATGTCCAGAAGATCCAAATTATATGGCTGAAATTAAAACAAGCAACATCTGAAATGATTCAGCTACCCATTCTATATGAACACCATGTTGTTATGTGCTCAGATTCGTAACTACAAAAATTAACAGGTGCTTGAACCAAGCAGGCTTGGACCCAAGTTTCTGTTAATGGGCGAGTCCAGAGGAGGGCTATGAGCATGATCAGAGGGCTGAGCACCTCTGCTATGAGGACAGACTACAAGAGTTTGGGCTCTGCAGCCTGCAGAAGAGACAACTTCGAGGAGACCTTGGAGCAGCCTTCCAGGGAACCTACAGGAGGGCTGGGGAGGGACTATATACAGGGTCTTGTAATGACAGGATGAGGAGTAATGGAGTTTAAACTGGCAGATGAGATATTTAAACTAGATGTTAGGAAGAAGTTCTCGACAGTTAGGGTGGTGAGACATGGGCACAGGTTACTCAGCAAGGTTGTAGATGCTCCCTCCCTGGAGGTGTTCAAGGCCAGGTTGGATGAGGCCTTGAGCAACTTGTCCTGCTGGGAGGTGTCCCTGTCTATGGTGGGGAGTTGGAGCTGGATGATGTTTGAGGTCCCTTCCATCTGATCTTGATTCAAAGATATCAATCAATGAAGGAAATTATTACTAATTTTGGTAACTTCTTCTAACCTTTGTAATTTCTGGCAGCCTTTTTGTATTAAATCCCCTATGGGGACAAGCTCTGAGAGTTGGGGCTGTTCAGCCTGGAGAAAAGAGGGCTCCAGGGAGACCTTATAGCAGCCTTCCAGTACCTGAAGGGGACCTACAGGAAAGCCTGCAGAAGACTTTTTCCAAAGACTTGTAATGGTAGGTTGAGAGGAAACAGCTTCAAGCTTGAGGAGGGCAGATTTAAATTGGGTATTAGGAAGAAATTCTTTATAGTGAGGGTGCTGAGACACTGGTACAGGTTGCCCAGAGAGGTTGTGGATGCTCCCTCCCTGGAGGTGTTCAAGGCCAGGTTGGATGAGGCCTTGAGCGACCTGTTCTACTGGGAGGTGTCCCTGCCTATGGTGGGGGGTTGGAACTGGATGAGCTCTGAGGTCCCTTCCAACCTAAACCATTCTATGATTCTTTGATTCTATATAATCAGTAATGAGATATATTATCTTTATTTATAAAAATAAGATAGCAAGACTAAGTTAAAAACCAGTTTAACTGGAGTTTCTGCAATCAAGGTAAGCCCATGAGTAATGCAACAATGCAAGCCCTAAAATTATTCTTCTTTTAATACATGAAGCTCAAATAGCATTCCTGACTTCATTTCCAAATTGCATTGCCAATTCTAACACAGTAACATACAGGACTTCAGAATGGATAGGCACAAAAGCTTAGTGTAGTTTACACAGAGGCAGTATTGTCTTGGTGCAAAATCAAATACACTCAAAAGAAACGATGCTATAGCAAAAGTTGCTTACACCTACTTCTGCTCAAGTCTTTCTCCTTGTTTGTCCAATGTAAATAAACATTAAGCTCCATATTCCAAAACTCTCAGCATGAGCCTTATCCAAGCATTTCCTGCTCACTATACCTGGAGTCACATCACTGAAACCCAGCACAGAACCCAGAATTACACAAGTACAATAGAAGGCAATGAATACACTTGATATTGGTATCCCCCTGCATATGTTAATTTCATCCCACACAATCTTAGTATCAATTACTCGTTACAATGCTTCTTTCCAAGCTCTTTTACCTCCCAGGAGAATCCCATGGCATTTCACATTGTGTACTATTACTTACATTACCAAGAAAAGAAAAAATATTTTTAATTATGAAGATCAGTTTTTTTTTCACATTAAAGTGGTTTTAAAAAATACAGTAAGTTACAAAGCTTATAGTGGAGCTCTTTATGAAGTAAAGATGAAGCCATTATCACTATTTTCATCTTGAAGCCAAGGTTTATATCTGATGTCAGAATTTGCTATCAGAATCCTAGGTACATGCTCTGTGATTTAACATTTCAGGAAATCCTCATGCAAATCTAATCACTCATCAGCTAAAAATCTGAAAAGGTCATGTACAGAGAAAACAAGAGTGCCCTAGAAGGCAATACCCCATTCTTCTCTTGACATAGAGGAAATTATGGGCTATCCTCACTCTGAAACTCTTTTGAGGCAATTTTCTTATTGGGGAAAAATAAATAATTTCTTCATTAATGAATTATGTTAATACATCACATGCTCTAGGCCAAGCTGTTCTCCAGCCTGCTTTACTATCAAGGGAGAGATGAGCACCTCCAGAAGTACCCCACTCTTCCTATCCTCATCATGCCCCTGATGAAATCCTATACCCAGGAGTCTGTTTGCCCTCAGTGACCCTAAAACCAGGCATTTTCTGTGGAAGTGACTGCTCCTTTCTATTGGTTCCACTGGCATTTAGACAGGACATTTAATTTAAAGCAATGCAAGACAAGCCCCACCCCAGATGTGCTAGCAATGCCACAGACTATTCAGACAGTAACTTTGGATTAATGAGTTTGGATTTGGGAATTTAATCCTTTAATTTTTTTGCCCTACTGAAAAATATCAGGTGAGATGCAAAAACAACCTGGAGCAGCCTGGGGATGGAAAAGGATCTCTTTACCTGAACAGATTGAGAAGAAGCTTTTTTATTTCTCTTCCTGACCTGAACACAGCTAGTAGTCCCAAAATGGAATGTGAGCATCTAGAGACATCATCTTTTCCCCCCCATT
The DNA here is from genome assembly GCF_015220805.1 of Pogoniulus pusillus. Lineage (NCBI taxonomy): Eukaryota > Metazoa > Chordata > Aves > Piciformes > Lybiidae > Pogoniulus > Pogoniulus pusillus. The sequence continues at coordinate 21,504,825 of NC_087271.1, read as the reverse complement.
TTCAGCCTTTTGAATCTTAACCCAGTGTGTAGCAGAGCTCTATCTCAGTACATCCCAGTACATCTCAGCCTTAGGTCCAGTGTGACTGACAAATTTACCACCACTCATCCTTCTTTGTCTTTGCAGTGACACTCCTCAACTTCTCCACTTCCTCTAGCTGACAGAATTTGCTTTTTTTTAAATGCAAGTTTGTGTCAAAACTAATTTTGGTGGGGTTTTTTCCTTTGTCCAAAATAGGAATCATTAACTTTTAAACTGGCTTATTTTCCTCCTAAACTCTACTGGAATGTGTCCCTGCCCATGGCAGGGGGGTTGGAACTAGATGATCTTCAAAGTCCCTTCCAACCCGAACCATTCTGTGAGTCTATGAGTCTATGTTACACTGAGACTCCAGTGAGAGATCTTGCTGACTGTCATTAGAAAGTTCTACATTGAGCTACTTCATACTATTTCATGTAAGCGGAAAATGGACATTGCATGTGAAAGGGTAAAGAATTGGGGAAACAGAATAAAGTTGTACAAGAACTACTAAAGGTAACTTAAGTTGCCTTTGGTTCCTGACTTAGTCATATTTATCAGTAAGTCACACATTCACCCTTCTACCTACAGAAAATAATGTCCTGAGAGATTAACCACTGTACAGATATACAGTCTTACACTTCAGGGAATAAAATTTGAGTATTGTTTTAATGTGAAAAAAATGTAAGTAGAACAACATTGCTTCAACTTGCTCTGCTTTTTATCATGTCTTTAACAAAAGCTAGAAGGAGGACTATTTTATTCCACAAAGGATTAAAAAGATAGGTCACAGCTAAATTCAAAGCAAAAGCATTTAAATAAAGATTTGATACTATGAAAAACTTTATGAGCATTTAGTAGAAAGACCATAGAGAAAGAATCTAGGAAAGAAAGAAGTCAATCATTCTGAGACATTTTCTAACATTTAGTCTTTATTTTACGAATGGACTATGTAAGTGATTTCTTGTAATGCAGTGGGAAGAAAAACGCCCAAGTCTCCCTGGCACCACTTACTTTTAGACACCTTCTGCAGTTGGCACCTTGAAAAACCTCTTCCCTTTCCCCCCTCATTGGACTGTAATACCTCTGATCTCTTTTCCTTCTTCTAATTGCTGAGCACACATACATATATGAACTTGTACCCTTCATATTGTCAGAAGAACTATCAGAATACTTACACTAAATCCTTGTACATTTTACCTTATTTTACTAAAGGATTACATATCTGTCCTATTCACTTATAAGACATGTCTTTTAATGATGTACTTTTAGAAAAGTCTAATTAAAATTCAATGCATAAAAGTGTGCAAGGGTTGATAACCCACAGAACTCAGCAGACCCTAGTTAACATTCTAATGCATCCTCCATTTGGAGAGAGACAGTAAGACTTTTCCACCTCAGTGGCAGACACTAATGATACTTGCAAATATGACTAATGTCTTCATTGGTGAAAAATTAATGCACCACAATAATTTTTCTACCTGGGGTTAATGAACATGTCAGATGCTGAAAATGAGTTGTTTGAAAGTAAATTACTATAATCTATATTTAGAAGACTCTGCTCATGGGAAAAAAAATCTGTGATGTGTTTGATGTCCTCTGCTTACTTTTGTGATGAATTTTGCTGTTCTTCTAGTGAGACCACTCTATGCTGGCTTGGTGGTACAAGGAAACATTTTCTTTTTTCCTAGAAAGCCCATTTTTTATGAGGAAAAGTCCAGTTTGACCCTACTTGCCACAAACACTGTAACAAATATTCTTGCATCTATACAAGCAGAAAGAGCAAGATGAGCTCCATGAAACTCAGTCCACCCATAGCCTCAAAGGAGTATCCCATTAGGCATTTTGGAAAATCCAGATACCCACTTTACAGCTTGCCTTTCATCTGAAGAGAAGAGGATAGTTTCACAATTCAGATTGCTTCCTCCCCTGACTCTCCTTTTCCCTTACCAAAGTTAAAGGAATACTCTGTGCAGCTGTGAGAATAGAGAATAGCTTCGATAAGTAGCCATAGCAGAGAGAAAGGAGCTGCTTTGTAAGTGAAGATGCACTTCTACTCATTATAGATCAGTCACCACAAAATTTTTGAACCACGATCCTTCAAGAGTAATTAGGGTTTAAGCCATCCAGAGGGAAATGGTGGAATCTGGTAACTGGAAATTAGTATGATTTTGAAATATGGAGCTTATTCTTCATATTGGAACCATCCTTTTCTTTCAACTGTGATCTTTTCTTCAGAAGAAAATGCAAATTCATTCATCCTCTAAATGCCACTTCTAACTGAGCACAGAACTCCAACTCCACATTTAGCACAGGAAATGTAACTCCACAACATTTCTTTCATAATGTGCAAGTAGAGGAGAAAAGGGTACAGAAGAGTATGTCTGGCCTTTATTCAGGTTTCAGCTGTAGCTTGTGGTGGCTTTAAGGAATTAGGAGGATTCCTAATCTCAATTTAAAGGCTCTAAATCATGATAGATTCATCAGATGCCTTCACAACCCATCCCAAAGGCTAAGTATTCCCTCCCAGTCAAAACATGTGCTCTTCACATACTTGTGGTACCTTACTGACTTTAATTCTAGACAGAAGAGATTTTTAACTAGCTTTAAAAGCCTTCTGGTATTAGATACCTTTACCCGTGTGAGCAGTTATACACCATGACTTGGTGTCTTAGTTTTAGAGCAGACAGAAAGGTATTTTACCCCTCCCCAAGGAGTAAATTGAAGGCACTCTCATAGAATTGGAAATTTAAATGGAAATATTAGTTACAAATATTTACACTATTTGCACAAATGCAAAACACTCAGATTCACATTTCAGGTTACAATTCATTAAGCCTTCCAACAAACTAGGCTTCAATGTCCTCCATCATTCCTCTCTACTTCCCTAAGCTGAGCTGAATAGCACAGCTACAAACCTAGCTTTGCCAAGGCTGAGCCAAGACACAGGTCTACCCTCGTCATAAGACATAAGGGAGAAGAGAGAGAGGCAGAAAAGGGAAAGGGACAAATTGACTCTGCAACCCGTTTCCACAGCAGATGCAGGGCTTACATGATAAAATAACAAAGTATTACCATTTTCTGCACCTATCTAGTCCCTTGGGGGACTTTTCAGCATTACAGTTAAGACATCACAGTATCACAGTATCACAGTATCACCAAGGTTGGAAGAGACCTCACAGATCATCAAGTCCAACCCTTTACCACAGAGCTCAAGGCATCCAGTTTCAAACCCACAACTCTTGGTTATTACTTGATTATGTGTTCAAAAATTAAGGAAATAGACCTTCTGTAAATGAAAATGGTTTCTAAATCTAATGTATGATCTCCTTAAACACACTTCAAAGCCAAGTACAGCTAACTACAGTCTTTAAGGAGTCCATTTCATGCTGACTCTTTCAAGTCTCAGAGCAGAGTTTTGTACCTAGGTGCAAGTTTCACTGGAACCACAAGGAAGTGCACCTGCCCATACAGTTAATACATGAAGTCTCATAAATACTCCATACCTCTGAGTGTCCTGCTCACATACAGGTGTCTGGCAAATCTGAGCTAGCACTATGCAATCACAGGCAATTCCTGGATTTAATGCAGTTGTGAACACCTGGAACTGAGAACTTAATCTAGTCCACTTCCTGCTGAGTGAAAACTTTTGCTGGGAATTATCGATTCATTATGTTACAGGAAATCTGCTACAGTTTAGGTCTTGCAGCCTACTGAAATAATAACTTTCCAGATGAAAATAAATTTACTGATTCCTATGGGTAAAACATTAAGATTTTTATTATTAACCTTTTCTGTCTCATTTTTTATGAACTTCCTGAACAATGCTTCCCCTTATTTCTTGTTTTCTACAGTACTTTGAGTTAGGATAGCAAACATACAATAGAACTTTACTACTCTTAAATAAGCTGTCTACCCACAGAAATTTTGTCACTCCATTTTGACAGATCAAGTAATAATTTTATCTACCATGGGAGAGTATAAACTGTACCAGTACAGGAATCATAGTGGGCGTATAAGCTGTAACCATCATAAATGACACTTTTTATTCCCTTTGAAAATCCTCCTGATTTATTACATTTGCTTAGAGACTGTCACAGCTTATTTTTACTAGACACATTTTTTTTTAACATTCCATCAAGTGAACTCCTATGTGATGCAGAGCAAACTGATAGAAAATGGTGACACTCTCACCCAAGCTGTCATTATTCAAAATGATTTCTTCTGCTCAGGTTGTTTTCATTTAGTAAAATAATTTGATTTTTCTATGTCTGCCCACATTCT